>NC_091450.1:55597717-55898029 GCF_964237555.1 Oryctolagus cuniculus
ACCTAGGGTTCCAACCCCAGGAGGAACAAGGCTCTGGGGCAAACAGAGCAGGTTTTGAACTGGGGCTTTATTGTTCTTGATATATGGCCTAGTGCAGGTTCCCACCTCATACAGTTTCGTATTTAAAAGGGGATCAGCAGTGCCTTCCTCACAGAGCTTTGAAGAGGATTAGACAGTATGTGGTGTAATTAAATAAAACTCTTGCTTTCCCTCTTTGTGTTCTTATTTAGAAATGAGACATGGTACATTAAGAAGCCTGACTATTGAAAGGGCTAAAAGGAAACCTGTTGAAGTGAAACTGACACTATGAAAAACAATGACTTGATCAGCCCTTGCCTGACTTTCAAGGAACAACTTACTATTTCATTACTTTTAGTATTTTTTGTCCTACTTAATATCATTGGTTGAACTCTTTAATTAACACACAATTATTCTTAGGCATTTAAAATTAACTCAAAAGTGATCCCTGTTAAATATGAGAGTGGGAATAAGAGAAGGAGGAGATGTACAGTTCGGCACCTGCTCACTCAGACTTACCCCTAATGGTAGAGCTATAAACGTGCTGGGGGATTCCAATTCAATCCCATCAAGGTGTCATGAACCAATGCCATCTCACTAGTCAAAGTGATCAGTTTCAGTTCATAATTGATCATAATTATAGGATTAAATGTCAAAGGCATCACATAAACAAGACTAGTGTCTGCTAACACTAACTGATAGACTTAAAAAGGAGGAGAATGCTCCAACATGGGAAGCAGGATACACAGAAGGCTCATAGAATGACAAATACCCTAAACAGCACTTTGGCCTCAGAATCAGTCCTTAAGGCATTCGGATCTGGCTAAAAAGCCCATGAGAATGATTTAGGCATGGAAAGCCAAGACATTCTAGAAAAAAAAGAGGAACTAAATAAAAGATCTCTGTGAATGAGATCCCAGCAGAATGAACAGGCCATCAAAGAAGGACGTACCTTTCTCTGAAGGGAGGAGAGAACTTCCACTTTGACTATGGCCTTGTCTAAATAAGATTGGATCCGGTGAACTCAAGAGGCTTCCATAGCCTTGGCAGCTCAAGACAAGTGCCTCACGTGATTACTGACATTATAAATAAGAGTGTCAATTGTTAAATCAACAGCGGGAGTTACTGTGCACCTACTCCCCATGTAGGATCTCTCTGTCCTTAATGTGTTGTACCATGTGAATTAATGGTAAAACTACTACTCAAACAATACTCTACACTTTGTGTGTCTGTGTGGGTGCAGTCTGTTGAAATCTTTACTTAGTATATACTGAGTTGATATTCTGTATATAAATATAATTGAAAATGAATCTTGATGAAGAATGGGATGGGAGAGGGATTGGGAGATGGGACGGTTGCGGGTGGGAGGGAGGTTACAGAGGGAAGAACTGCTATAATCCAAAAGTTGTACTTTGGAAATTTATTTATTTTTTATAGACTTTATTTATTTACTTATTTGAGAGGTAGAGTTACAGACAGTAAGAGAGAGAAACAGAGAGAAAGGTCTTCCTTCCATTGGTTCGCCCCCCAAATGGCCACTACAGCTGGTGCACTGCACCAGTCTGAAGCCAGGTTCCAGGTGCTTCCTCCTGGTGTCCCCCGCGGGTGCAGGTGCCCAAGCACCTGGGTCTTCCTCCACTGCACTCCTGGGCCCAGCAGAGAGCCAGACTGGAAGAGGAGCAGCCAGGACTAGAACCTGGTGTCCATATGAGATGCTGGCGCCACAGATGGAGGATTAGCCAAGTGAGCCACAGCACCAGCCCCTGAAAATTTATAATTATTAAATAAAAGTTGGAAAAAAAGAAAGGGTTTCATGAATGCCACTCTGGTACAATCTCCTTCCTTGTCCCTCTTACCTTTGTTCTTGTGACCAGACCCTTCATTAACCATCACTTCCTGTCCCAAGGCCCACCAGTGAGTGTGTTGTTAGTTCTGCATATCTGAACACCAGCTGTGTACCAGGGACTACAGGAATGAAAGCAGAGAGACAAAGTCTTGTCCTGGACAAGCTCACAGTCTTATACGAGATATGGGTATTTTGCAAAAAAAGGTGATAAAATGGGTTAAGTATGTTATGTATATAGGTAGTGTGTTACAGAAGCTCTGGATACTTAGCTCTGCCTGGGGGAATGAGAGAAAAGTATCAAAGAGAAGGAAGACCCTTGAGTTGGATATCTTGAAACATGGCTAGGAGTTTCTCAAGCTGAAAACATTGAGGAACATCAAGTAGTGACTGCCTATATGCAGAACCATGACAAGTCTGCCATGACAGAAGCAGGGGCTGTTTGGGAGGAGGGCGGCTTGGAATGGGAAGTTGTGAACAGACCTGAGAATGAGGCCTTGGAATCCCCTCTAAGGGATTAGGGCTTTGGCAAGTATGCAAGAGATGAGAAAAGATCAGACAGAGTCACCTGTGCTTTCTAGGAAAATGCAGGTGGTGTGCAGGCCTGAAGCAGAAAAAGCCTGGAAGAAAGAATCCAGACAGAAGTAATAGTTATCAGCAGATGTTCAGCTTGGGTCTGAGTGCTTGTGTAGGTCCTGAGACACCACTGGCATGGATTTGGTGACTACTAGGAGACAGATGGTTAGAAAGAGGGTGCTGCCAAGCTTTCCAACTTGGAAGGCAAGTCAGATGGAGCCACCAATGCAGAGATCCAGTGCAATGTGTGGAGCAGGTTTAAAGGGAAGAGGAAGTTTGTGGTACCCACAGGACACTCAAGTGTGTGTCTCTAACAGGCAGGTGGCAATGGAGATTTGGATCTCATGGTGAAGGCTGATGATGGAGACACTACTTTGGAAGGTAGTCTCATAGAAACATTGGTTTAAGCCACAAAAGTAAGATCACCTCAAGAGAAATGGGGCGCCCAAAAGGAGCAAAGCATTTCAGATGTGGTCTGAAATGATAGGTAATGCACAAGTAAGAGAGAAGGAAGAGAAGTACAAAGAATCCATCAAGGATAGCACAAAGTAGGCAGCCACACACAAGGAGTCAAGTCACAGGGTTATATTTGTAGAACAAACCAGTGGATGGAGAATCTCCCTCTCTACCTATCCCCTCTTCCCTCCTCCCTCCCCTTTTCCCTCTCCCTACTTCCCTCTCCCCTCCCCTCTGTCCTCTGTCCTCCATCCTCTCTCCTCTCTCCCTCCTATCCATTCCCAACCAGCTCCCTCCCTTTCAAACAATTTAAAAAATATATTTGTACAGAAAGATTTCTTTGGATGCTGAGTGGAAAACATATTACAGAGGAAAAGATTACTGATAGAAGAAATCAGCTCAGAGGTCACTGAATTCAGTCAAGAGAATTATGGTGGGCTGGGCTACGGTTGGGGTTATAACCAGGCATTTGGGGCATCCAGGGTACAGAATTTATGTAGGCACCTGCTCTATGAGCCATGCAAGAACAGAGTTCAGCTTTGCCTTGGCATAGAGTGGTGGCAGATATAGGCAGGTTGAAGATACATTTTGGTGGTGAAATCAAATTTATTGTGCGGATTCTTGGGTTCCTAAGTAACAGTTTTGAAAAACTATTAATGTTGGACGGCACCGCAGCTCACTTGGCTAATCCTCCACCTGCGGCACCGGCAATCTAGTCCTAGTTGGGGCAGCGGACTCTGTTCCAGTTGCTCCTCTTCCAGAACAGCTCTCTGCTGTGGCCCAGGAGTGCAGTGTAGGATGGCCCAAGTGCTTGGGCCCTGCACCCGCATGGGAGACCAGGAGGAAGTACTTGGCTGCTGGTTTCACATCAGCGCAGTGCGCCAGCCATAGCAGCCATTTGCGGGGTGAACCAATGTAAAGGAAGACCTTTCTCTCTGTCTCTTTCTTTCACTGTCTAACTCTGCCTGTCAAAAAAAGACTATTAATGCAACATATTATGGAGGATCTTAAATATCAAAGGTCTGATGTTTCACTTCCTCCCATAGCCTATCTAAATCAATACTCAAATGATATAAATCATAAGAAATACTCTCTTGTACTACTCCCAGACCATTTTCAATGTTTTACAAAATGTTCACATAGCAAATATGAAAAGCTTCAACACATTCTTCTTTTTTAATTTCTGCTGCAATAAATACATGAACAACATACAGATTTCTTCTGTACCCATCTTAAAAGTGGAGTCACTGAAGTATATACTAATTTATGTTACTCATACATATTTTACTCTTATTTTTAATGAGATCATTGCCAGTACACACATTGTTTGCTTAACTTTATTTTTACATTAAGCCAATGTCTGTCATGCAGCAATCAAAAAACTGACAGTAAATTATACGGGTTTGTAGTCCAATTTAGACTCTAGCTTCTTAGAATAACCCACCTTTTTTTTGACAGGCAGAGTGGACAGTGAGAGAGAGACAGAGAAAAAGGTCTTCCTTTTTCCTTTGGTTCACCCCCCAATGACCGCTGCGGCCTCAAACACCACGTTGATCCAAAGGCAGGAGCCAGGTGCTTCTCCTGGTCTCCCATGTGGGCGCAGGGCCCAAGCACTTGGGCCATCTTCCACTGCACTCCTGGGCCACAGCAGAGAGCTAGACTGGAAAAGGAGCAACCAGGCCAGAATCCGGTGCCCCAACTGGGACTAGAACCCGGGGTGCCGGTGCCGCAGGCGGAGGATTAGCCTAATGAACCATGGTGCCAACCAGAATAACCCACTTTTCTGATGGCTTTCATGAAATCTTCCTGTACTACAAAATTATGATCAGCACGAATTGCAAACATACCAGCTTCAGTACAAACACTTCAGGTTTGCTCCAATAAAGCCATCTAAAAGGTTCATGCTTGCTTCATAATCTATTTCATAATGTTTTTTAATGGGAGATGTGTGGATTTTCAATATATCTAACCTGGCTTGTTCATGTGGTAAATCAATATGTATTTTTCTGTCCAATCTTCCCAGACGTAGCAAAACAGGGTCCAGTGTATCTGGTCTGTTTGTAGCCATGGTCATTTTAACTCTATGCAGAGTATCAAAGCCATCCATTTGATTTAGCAACTCTATTAAAGTTCTCTTAATCTGTCAGCTGATGTACCCTCAGGAAACCGATGACCATCAATCACATCTATTTCATCCATAAAAATGATGCATGTTTGATGGCCGGTCTCTGGCATAATAAAACATTTCTCTGATCAAACAGGCACTTTCACCAATCTATTTGTCTACAATAGAACTTGATACAACCTTTAAGAAGTTACAATCCAGCTGACTAGCAACAGTTCTCACCAAAAGCATTCTTCCTGTGCCTGGAGTTCCATATAACAAACAGCCTTTTGGAGGTATTACTCCTACATGCTGGGATAATTCTAGGTTTTTAAGAGGTAATTCTATTCCCTGGGTTCCCATGAGGCATATTGTAAACCAGTGAATCCATCACTCCTGGCAAATCTCTCATGATACTTAGTGTAGTCATATCCAAAGAAGCTCTTGTTCCTGAATTCAGCTTACTTTTGTCAAGTTGTCTATGACAGCTGACGATGTATCTTGGGGGGGGTGAGGAGTGAGAAGAAAGTTCTGGAATCAGATGCCAGTGCTGGCTGCACAACTCTGCACATGTGCTGCTAGTGAATGTTCACCTTAAAATGGTAAAAAGGAACCAAGGTAAACACCAAAGAGAACTGCTAATGAGTAATGTGAGTTAGCATTCATTCTGATCTAGTTCTCATGACTCCCCTTGCCCCAGCCCCAAGAAATAAGAGGTTGGGCTTAAGTTATGGGGATTACTGCTCCTCCGCAGGAAGCTGGAAAACCCAACAAGCACAGCCAACCTTGCATGCGTGCACATGGGACTTTGAGACTGTGTCACTCTGTGGCTTCCTGGCTACAGTGCTGTGTGTGCATTTGTTCCTCTGTGCATGTGGTTTTTTGAAAACTGACAGTTAACATGCTGTCATGTTTCAAATAGGTTTTGATGGACATACATAAAAATCTGTCATGGGGCTGGTATTGTGTCCCAACAGGTTAAGCCTCTGCCTGTGGCATCCCATTTGGGTGCTGGTTTGAGACCCACTGGCTAATTCACTTTCAAATCCAGATCTCTGCTAATGCACCTGGGAAAGCAGCAGAGGATGGCGCCAGTGCTTGGGCCCCAGCATCCACATGGGAGACCCAGAGGAAGCTCCTGGCTTTATCATGGCCCAATCTCGGTGATTGGGGTCATTTGGGGAGTGAACCAGCAGTTGGATGATCTCTGTGTGTCTCTCCTCCTCTCTCTATTAACTCTGCCATTCAAAGAAATAAGAAAACTTTTAAAAAAAGGATGGTCATATCTTTTAATATTTTCACCTTTCTTCATTCATTGAAGACACAAACAGACCTGTTCTATCAAACAGCTTATAAAACAGACCCTTAAACTGCATCTGATTTCAATGAGAGAGTCTGTATGCATTTTTGTCAGACTTAGAAATAAGGTAAGTATCATTTTAAACTAAAGCAAAGCTCCAAACTTTTGAGTTCTAAAGATAACAAATGAATAAATAAGAAAAGTTTGCTAAAATGATCAATTTCATTAGTTGTTGAGATGGTTGGATGCCAGATGGCTGGATGCCAATGTCCTCAGATGACATGAGGTCCAAACATCTCAAAACACCAGAGCCAAGAGAACCTCATCTCACGTACACAACCCTCACTGGGAGGGTCTTCATGCTGGACTTTTTAGAAAGGCTAGTTTGTTTAAAAATGCTTGGTGTGAACAGAGCCAAGCCTGTATGCTTCTAACTGTATCACTCCTTGTTAAGAAAGAGGGAAACGTCATTAATCAGGCACACACAACCACCCCAATCAGTTCCAAGGTCTCAGAGGAAGCAGGGTTCACAAACACTGATACACAGTATTCACTGGATAAACGCCAACAAGCCTCCTTCAGCAAGACAAAATGTTCATGCGCTCATGAAGTACCATGCATGGAACCGCCCAACTGGTAAAGAAGGGATTGCCTGTGACATTCACCAAGGTGGAACCCAGAGAGGTAGACCTGCTCTTCATTTCCAAAGTGAATTCCAAGATGACCATGTCATGGGGAGGTGGGGGGAGGCGATTCACAAAGAAGAGTAACAAACCAAAGGAAACAGTGAGCAAAAATTAGTGAAAAATTGACGTACAAATGCTTTTCAGGGACTTTTAATGATTACCTTAATAAGACCAAACTGTTTCCTAGATTCACAGCCACTCTTCTAATTACATGCTTGAGAAAATTCTAAGCCATTCTGGGTAGCTGTAACTCAGGGACAGAAAGCAATAAAGTAACACAGCGATGAACAAAGAGCACTTCTGCCTGAAGGTGCTGTGGGGGTTGGCCGGGGACTCCTCACTAACCCAGCACAGCCGCCAGCCTGAGGCTAGTTAGCAATCACTATGTTCTCCTATCTTTAGATGCCTGTGCATGGTTCCCACTGATCCCTCAGGGGCATGCCATCATACCACACGTGGAACTGGGAAGCTGAGAAATGCCACTTCCCTGGCGTCTGCAAAGAACCCACTTTACTAATCACTGCAACTGCCACAAGATCAAGTGTGGCAGAGGCACCTGTGCTAGCAAGCACAGCCCAGGCCCCCACTGCACCTGCCTGTGGGGCAGGGACTCACAGGGCCCTCAGCCTCATCTTAGCTACTTTTTTGCTCAGAGAAGGAAGGCGGGAACTGGCAAGACCCACCACACTCCTGCCCTCAGAATCTCAACTCCAGACAGCCCAAGCTGAAATCCAGGCAACCCTGAAAGGTCAAGGCTTTTGGCCCTGCAGAGACACTCCCAGCAGGCAAGTCGCACCACACCTCCAGGACCCTCCCTGCACTCCTCACACACTCACCTCTCACATTAGCCCACACCCTGCAGCCCAGGAGGGGCAAGCACAGCAGGATTTAAACTGGAACTTCACTGATCTCAATATATGGCCTAGGGCTGGTTCCCACTTCCTATAACTCATATTTAAAAGGGTATCAGTGGTGCCTTTCTCACAGAGTTTTGAAGAGGATTAGACAGGACAATGTGGTATAATTAAATAAAACTCTTGCTTCCCCTCTTTGTGTTGTTATTTAGAAATGAGACAATGGTACATTAAGAAGCCTGACCACTGAAAGTGCTTCATTAATGCTGATTCTCTTAAACATCCCTTCTTGTCCCTCCTACCGTTATTGCTGTAAACAGACCTTTCTATAACCAACAGTTCCTGTCCCAAGATCCAACAGTGAGTGCATTGTTAGTTCTGCATAAGCTGAATTCCAACTGTGTACCAGGGACTACAGGAATGAAAGCAGAGAGACAAAGTCCTGCCCTGGACAAACTCACAGTCTTATACATGATATTGGTATTTAGCAAATAAATGGTGATAAAACGGGTAAGCACTTTACATATACAGGTAGTGTGTTACACAAACTCAAGTTGCCCGAGGACGTCGGTTCCTGAACCCACACTGGAGTACTAGATAAAGTACATGGCTTTAGCTTCGGCATGGCCCACCACCAGCCATTGTAGCCACCTGCAGCGTGAACCCATACCCTGAAGATCTCTCCTGCCCCGCCTCATCTAGAACTCTGCTTTGCAAACCATTCTTTAAATAGAATAAAATATCTAGTACTTACTGTGAGGTGTCAGAATCTTGGGGCAGGCTGGAACAGGGCACTGAGGGATTCTTGGCATTTCTCTAAGCTTCTGCTTTCTCCTCTGTGTGTGCAGTCTGTGAAAATTCACCGGATTACGTGCCAATTAATTCGAGTGCCCCGTGTCCCCGTGTTCCTGCACACACACCTTACGCTGCTGAACAACCCGGAGCAGAGAGGCTGTCAGTCAAAGCCTCTTCGACAGATGCAGCTAGCCAAGGCTACTTCTGGCCAGGCACAGAAAACCCCCCAAATGGACCCAGAGCTCTGGGGAAAGTTCTTCTTCTCGCAATCCCCCTCCCACACACAAGCCCTGGGACTCCTGTCACTCTCCCCTTCCTTTCCTCTCCCCCACATGTGTTTCTCCCCCTCCCTCCCTCGCCTCTCCACTTTCATTCTCCCCACTTCCTCTCTCTTCCTGCCTCCCCTTTGACCCTCTCCTCTCCTCCACCTTCTATCCCAGCTACACCCTACACACACCCCTCCCCCCGCTCTGCACCCCAGGCCATGACTACCCCATCACAGGAAGGCCACCGCGCCAAACTCCCCACACAAAGAGCGTTTCTGTTCCTCAGGAACAGGAACTGAGTCCCAAAGTGTAGTCTTCAGGTAGGGGTCGAAGCAGAGGACCACGCCTGGAAGTTTCCAGAAGCCCAAGGAAACTGATGCGGCCGCCTCCGGCTGTAGCCTCACCTGATCCCAGCCTGAGTCTGCAGGGCCCTGGGTCTCCTCAGGTTCAGCCACCAGCGTTGAAGGCGGCTCCTCAAGGCTCTGGGCAGGAGCGGACACGGCGCTGACTCCCACCAGTGCATCGAGGGCAGAAGTGGCGGCGCCTGCGGGTGCACTTCTGGGTCAAAGCGCCAGGCACAGGCGCACTCCTCACTGGCCACAGGACACACATTGGCATGGAGCTGGATGAGAGATGGAGTAGACAGGACTTGAACTGACTCCCCTGTGGGATACCACAGCACCGGCACACCTGTTCTTACTTCTTAAACTTCTTATTAGCCTTATTACTGTAATATAAATATAAAATATATTATCTGAAACTGGAAGGAAGGAAAAGGAAGGAAATGAGGAAAGAAAGAAGGAGGGAAGGATGGAAGGGGACTCTGGGAGAGTCAGTGTTAGAAGGAGAGCAGAGAAAAGGGAATGTGGTTTATTTTTAAATCAGTCTATAAATTATATTGAAGAATTTTTTGACCCTAAACATATACACGCATCCATTGGACACAATATCAATGTTTAATGGAAACTTATAGAAAAAAAAGTACTCACACTACAGAGAAAACGAGACACACTGTGCACATTAGTAACATTGTGTATGTGGAAAATTCTAGGACTTTTATGAAAATATAAGTATGAAAATGTTTCTGTAGAAATACTCTAAAAGTAAGAGTAAGCTACAGAGGCCGGCGCAGCAGGTTAAAGTCATGGCCTAAAGCACTGGCATTCCATATGTGCACTGCTTCTAGTCCCAGCTGCTCCTCTTCCAATCCAGCTCTCTGCTATGGCCTGGGAAAGCAGTAGAAGATGGCCCAACTCCTTTGGCCCCTGCATGCATGTGGGAGATCTGGAAGAAGCTCCTGGCTCCTGGCTTCAGATTGGCCCAGCTCCGGCCGTTGCAGCCATCTGTGGAGTGAACTAGCAGATGCAAGACCTCTCTCTGTCTCTACCTCTCTCTGTAATTCTTTCAAATAAATAAAATAAATATTTAAAAAAAGAGTAAGCTATATAATTCTGAACATATATTACTCAAAAGTACCAAATAACACTGCATTGTAAAGAATGACACATCATTTAAGTAACACTTAAGGAAGAATGTGCCTTCCTAATAAATGTCACAGTCTGACACAGAGACACAGTTTAGGGACTCTAAAAGCAACTGGCAATATCTGAGCTGGCAAAAAAAAAAAGCAGTTGTAGAATAGGAAGTATCACTAAGTTTGAATTCCAACAAATTGGGAAGCTATTCCAAGAGCTCATACCATATTCTTTCTGTTTAAATCCTTTACGACTCAAGCCATCCCTAGCACCCCAAAATAATAAGAACAAAAACATCATGAAAGCAGGAGCTTTCACGCAGAGCTGCCTAGAAAGATATGAAAAACACCCATCACGACAAACATCCTCTTTCCACAAACTTTCTCAAGGATGTTCAAGAAGCATTCAGTATTAGATAAATAACAAGAACGAATGTGAGCGAATAACAGACACATTCAAAAGCCAAAAAGCACACGTTTATCAAGAGAGAGTCCTCTGCCCGAATTCTGACGTCTACAAGTGGACTACAAGCCACAAACTTCATTCCCAGCCTAAGACAAGGTCTTCATGTTCCCTAGTCCCTTAACAACCCAGTTTTCTTTCAGATAACATCTTTTCCATCTCTTGGTATTCTGCAGATGTTATCTGAATTTCCTGATTAACTCAGCATCCATTCCCCATCCCTTCTGAAAGTTCCCTCTACCAGTCCACCCATTTCCCTTCCCTCACTTTTCCTAAGGTTGCTCCCCAGACCCTCTCCCAGGTCTAACACTCTGATACTCCACTAGTTCTTATAAGTTGACCTAACACCTGCTTCATGTTACAATTCTGTTGAAAGTCACCTGACTTCCTCTATATAATCCTTCCATTTTCCCTATCTATCAAAAGATGATGACAAAAAGAAATTACCTCATTTCAGCTCCCAACTCCCAAGTGCCTTGCATGTCCCAAGTTCTTCTGTGGCATTTACCCTTATCAGCCCCCCCAGCAGAGATTCCTTGCAATCTTGTCATCCTTAACCATGAATTCTAAAACCCAAACTTTTATTTCCATATCCCTCAAAAACAGACTTTTGGTGTTTTGTACTCTGAGGCAACAGCACACACTTCTCCTCCCAGGTCTCCCTCTCATTGCCTGGATGCCCCAATATTCCCCCTCTTACCACATTCTTTGACACCTGATTCACTGCAAAACTTGGGGGAACACATTCCCCAACATCCAAGTGCCCTCATCCTCATTATACCTAACTCTCCTCTACCCCGTTGGCCCCCACATTTCTTTTACCCCAACCTCTGGGGCTACTCCATTTGACCCTCCCTGTCACGTGATGAAAGTCAACTTCACTGTCCACATGGCCCACCCAGCCGCAGGGAACCTGGTATCCCTTCCCTACTCTTTCCCTTGGGCTCCAAGGCTGCCACGTACATGAGGTGGTCACATCTGCTCACCAGTTGCTCCTCTCCAGGAAGAAGTCCCAGCTGTGTTTAGCAGGAAGTCGAGCAGTCCCCAGAAATGGAAGATTACCCAGCAGATGAACTTCAACTGCATCCAGTTTCATATCCATGAAAATGTCTACAATGAAAATTAATAAATATTAAAGAAATGGAAGAAGACACTCAAAACAGAAATATCTTCCATGGTCATTCATTGGCACAATCGACATAATGAAAATTTCCATTCTACTATAAGCAATTTACAGACACAATGGGATCACAATCAAAGGTCAAATAACATTTTGCCCAGATGGAGAGAAAACAATGCTAAAATTCTTATGAAAACACAGAACATCTGAATAGTGAAAGCAATCTTATACAACATAAACAAAACTCGAAGCATCGCAAAAACAGACTGCAAAACACAGAACAGGGCAGTTACAATCAAAACAACTGGTTTAGTAAAAATATTGACATATAGAACAATGGAACAAAAAAGGAACTCCAGAAATCAATCCACGCATCTACAATCAATTTATCTTGGAAGAAGGCGCTAAAGATTAATCTCAGGTGCAAAGGACAGTTTCTTCAAAAATGTTCCTGAGTAAACTGGACCTCCATATGCAGAACTATGAAAGAAGACCCATGCCTTACACCTTATAGAAAAACCAACTGAAAATAGTTCAAGGAACAAAATCTAAAACCCAATCTCATCAAATTACTAGAGAACACTGGGGAAACATGAAAGACACTGGCATAGGCAAAGATTTCTGGGAAAAGACAGCAGAAGCACAAGCAAAAGCAGCAGAAACAGAAACAGAGAAACGTGATTCCATCAAACTGAGAAGCTTCTACGCTGCAAAAGAAACACTCAGCAAAGTGAGGAGACAACAGAATGAATGGGAGATAACTGTCTGCAAACAAGAAACTGATAAAAGATTAGTATCTACAATCGACAAAGAGCTCAACAATAAAAAATATATAGTTAAGAAATGGGCGTAGAACTTGAACAGGCATGTTTCAAGAAAGGAAATCCATATGGCCAACAGACACATGAAAAAATGCTCAGGATCACTAGCCATCAAGGAAATGCAAATCAAAATGGCAATGAGGTTTCACCGCACCACAGTCAGAATGGCTCTCATACAGAAATCAACAACGATAAATGCTGCTGAGGAAGTGGGGAATACAGTACTCTGATCCACTCACTTTTGGTGGGAATGTAGACTGGTAAAGCCATTGCAGAAGACAGTATGGAGATACCTCAGAAAGCTGAAAATAAATCTACCGTTTACTATGAAATTTATCAGCAATCCCTGTCCTGGTGATTTACCCCTAGGAAATTATATCAGTAGATTTGAAAGAGTTATCTGTACCTTCATGTTCACTGCAGCTCAGTGCACAATAGCTGGGTTGTGGAATTAAACCTGATGTCCATGAACTGATGACTGGATAAGGAAATTATGGCATATATACACTATGGAATACCACCCATTGGGGAACACGGAAATGTTGTCTTTAGCAACAAAATGGATGTAACTTTAACCCAGTATATTCAGTGAAATAAGCCAGTCCCAAAAGGACAAATAACGTATTTTTTCCCTGATTTGTGGTAACTAATAAAGTACCTAAATGTAATGTGTGGGAGAGAAAATGAAATTCTGAGATAAAATTGTTTCTTATAGTTCTAGTCTCACTTTCAAGAACAGTGTTTTGTTCTTCATACTCCACGTTGAACACTGTTACTTAATCATATGAATATATAGTTAAATGAAAACGGATAATTCGAAGAATTAAGGGTGGGAACAAGAGAAGGAGGAAGAAAAAGGCTGGTGTGTAGGCTTGAGAGATGCTAGCATGGGAAGAAGTATCAGTATGTTTTGAATCTATATATAAGAAATACATGATATTTACATACCTGATATAAAATGTTAAAAAAGTAGATAATTTTCTAACCAGACTAACAAAAAAGATAAAAATGCCAGTCAATAAAATTACAGACAAAAAACAGACATTATAAACAACATCACTGAAACTCAAGGTTTCAAAGAAATTGCTATTCAGTACTGTATATTAATAAACTGGAAAACTAGGAGGAAATGGAGAAATCCCTGGATAACAAATACACATAACCTACTAAGATTAATTCCAGAAGACACAGACATCCTAAAAAGACTCATAAAAATCAATGAAAACTAAAACACCCACCAGAAATACTGCTAGAACTGATGAAATAACTAAGTTACAGGTTACAAATAAACATACCTTGTAACCCGCAGTCCTGTCCTCCAGCGCGAGCCCAGCCACCCGCTTCTCCGCTTCCCACAGCCGAGCCGCCGCCCGCCCCCACGGCCACTCAGCCTGTGGACCTGAGTGTCTACATTGCTCCGAGGTGCCACAACCCTCCCACCTCCCGAGGTCCCAGGCCTCTCACTGTTTTTTAAGAAAAACTCACCTTCGCTCCCGCACTCTCCAGGCCAGTACCGCTGCCGAAAACGCCGCCGGAAGCCGACAACTCTAGCAGCCGACAACTCTAGCAGCCGACAACACGCTGCCACCGTCGGCTCTATATCCACCAGACTGACTGCACAAGCGCCATCCATCTAGGACCCGCCTCTTACTCCCAGCGGCACCGGAAGTGGCCAGGCAGTGTCAAAAAAGTGGGTGACAGCTGTCTTGGCTCCAGGCTTGGATAGAGGGCCAGTGTTGATCTCCGGTATGCTGCAGGTAAGAAAGCTTTTCCTATACAAAAAAAAAAAAAAAAAAAGACTGGATGCAACTGTAAAACGTTACATTTTGTGAAATAAGCCTTTCCAAAAAGACAAATATGTATATTCTCCCTGATCTGTGGTAACAGAGTACCTAAAACGTGATCCTTAGAAGTTATATTGACACTCTGACATACAATGATTTTAAACAACTCTTGCAGATATAATGATGATTTTAAACAAACCATGTCTTGCCTCTTCAGGAACGGGTTTGTTTTTTTTTTTAATTCTTTCAAACTGTTGAATTCTTTACTTAGTGTAGTCTTTATATTGTGAGTATAAAATAATTGAAAATAGATTTTTGCATAAAGTAAGAACGGGAAGAGTGGATGGAGATTAAAGAGGGATGGGAGCTGTGGCGCAGTGGGATCACGCCCTGGCCTGGAACACCGGCATCCCATATGGGCGCCAGTTCGAGACCCAGCTTTTCCTCTTGTGATCCAGCTCTCTGCTATGGCCTGGGAAAGCAGTGGAAGATGTCCCATGTCCTTGTGCCCCTGCACCCGTGCGGGGGACACAAATGAAGCTCCTGGCTCCTGGCTTCGGATCGGCACGGCTCTGATGTTGTGGCCAATTGGGGAGTGAACCATAAGATGGAAGACCTCTCTCACTCTCTCTGCCTCTTCTCTCTGTAACTCTGACTTTCAAATAAATAAATCTTTAAAAAAAATGAAGAGGGATGGGAGCATGTTTGGGTGGGTGAGTGTGAGGGAGGGAGGGAGGGTAGGGTGGGAATAATTAGTGTTTCTAAATTTGTATATATGAAATACATCAAGTTTGAATACTTTAAATCAAGTTTCCAGGTAAAAAGAGAGATAAAATTTTTAATAATTCATTATGAGTGAGATAGCAAGAGATAGTTCTCATCTACTAAGTCACTCCCCAAATGCCCACATATGGGACTAAAGCTGAGAAGTGGGATCTGGATCCATGTCTCCCACATGGTTGACAGGAACTAATGCCTTGAGCCACTCTCCAGGATATACAATATGGTAGGCCATAAGTCTCAGCAAATTCAACAAATATCGAAATCATACCATGCATATTCCATGACCACATGGAATGAAGGGGCAAATGACCACACCAAGAACCTCAAGAACATATACAACCACATGGAGACTGAACATGCTCCTGAATGAACCGTGAGTCATACAAAAAATAAAAAAATTATGGAAACGAATAAAGATGACAGTATAACATATCAAAACTTATGGGAAACTGTGAAAGAGTATTAAATGGAAAGTTTAGAGAAATTGATCCCTAGACCAAGAAATTGGAAAGGCATCAAATAAGAGCCACCAACGTAGTGCCCTTGAAAAACAAATGAAACCAAACACAAAATTAGGAAGAGGAAAGAGATAATTAAAATTAGAGAATAAACAAAATTGAAAGCAAAAAAGAATATAAAAATCAGTGAAATGAAGAACTTGCTTAAAATATTTATACACTCTTGGGCCAACTATCCTTAAAAAAGAAAAAAAAAAAAAAAGAAGAAGAAGACCCCGATCAGTAAAGTCAGAGATCAAAAATGAAAGGTAACAATAGCTACCACAGATGATAAAAAGATTTATCTATCAAGAGTTAATACAAAGGACTGTATGCCAACCAATTAAAAGTCTGTCTCCTATTCTGTCTATAATTCTGCCGCTCAAATAATAAAACTTTCAAATAAACCATAGGTTTATTTCAATAGATGCAGGGAAAGCATCTGACAAAATACAACATCCTTTCATAATGAAAACCTTAAGCAAACTGAGTATAGTAAGAACATTCCTCACCACAGTCAAGGCAATTTATGACAAACCTATAGACAGCATCTTATGAATGGGGAAATGTTGGAAGCATTCCCATGAAGAGCTGGAATCAGACAAGGATGCCAACTTGTGCCCTTGCTATTCAATATAGACCTGGAAGTTTCAGTCAGAGCTATTAGGCAAGAAAAAGAAACCAAAGGATACAAACTGGTAAGGAGGAAGTCAAATTACCCCTACTTGCAGATGACAGGATTCTATACAGAGGGGAAATAAAAGTCTCCACTAAGAGACTACTGGAATTCATAAAAGAGTTTGGTGAAGTGGCAGGATATAAAATTAACAAAAGAAATCAACAGTCTATATATAAAAAGCCATGGCTGGGAAAGAGCTTCTAAGAGCAATCCCATTCACAATTGTTACAAAAAAATTAAATACCATGCTTCTAAGAGCAATCCCATTCACAATTGTTACAAAAAAATTAAATACCATGTCAGGCATGGAAAGCCAAGACACTCTGGCAAAAGATCTCTGCGAGTGAGATCCCAGTGGAAAGAACAGGTCTTCAAAGAAGGAGGTACCTTTCTCTGAAGGGAGGAGAGAACCTCCACTTTGACTATGACCTTGTCTAAACAAGATAAGAGTCGGAGAACTCAGAGGGCTTCCATAGCCTTGGAAACTCATGACTGGAGCATAGGGAGATTACTGATGCCATAGACAGGAGTGTCAATTGGTAAAGTCAACAACAGGAGTCACTGTGCACTTACTCCTCATGTAGGATCTCTATCCTTAATGTGCTGTACATTGAGACTTAATGCTATAACGAGTACTCAAACAATATATTTCACTTTGTGTTTCTATGGGGGTGCAAACTGTTGAAATCCTTACTTAATGCATACTAAACTGATCCTCTGTAAAAAAAAAAAAAAAAAAAAAAAAAAAAGAAATTATCAATTCCCAACTTGACTCTCACTGGGATTAAACATGACAATAGGTCTGCTCTGATTTCATCATCATTTAAAAAAATCATCTATTATTTTTCACTTTATGTTTCTGTGTGGGAGCAAACTGTTGAAATCCATACTTAATGTATACTAAGCTGATCTTCTGTATATTAAGATAATCGAAAATGAATCATGATGTGAATGGAAGGGGAGAGGGAGTGGGAAAGGGGAGGGTTGTGGGTGGGAGGGACGGTATTGGGGGGAAGCCATTGTAATCCATAAGTCGTACTTTGGAAAATTATATGCATTAAATAAAAGTTTAAAAAAAATAGTATGCAAAAAAAAATTAAATACCATGGAATAAATTTAATCAAGAATTCCAAAGATGTCTATAATGAAAATTATAAAATATTAGTGAAAGAAACAGAAGACACAGAAATTGGAAAAAATCTTTAATGTTCAAGGATTAAAATAATCAATATAATCAAAATGTCAGTAGTACCAAAAGCAATTTACTGATTCATGTGATCCCAATCAAAATGCCAGTTACATTCTTCTCAGATCTAGGGAAAAAAAGATGCTAAAATTCAAATGGAAACACAAGAGACCCAGAATAGCTAATGGAATCTTGTATGTGAAAAGCAAAGCCAGAAGCATCACAATACCAGAATTCAAGACATATTTCAGAACAGTTACAATCAAAACAGCCTGATACTGGCAAAAACTACACATGTAGACCAACGGAACACAACAGAAACTCCAAAACTCAATCCACACTTTTACTAATAATTTATCTTTGACAAAGGATCTAAAATCTAACCCTGTGACAAGGTCAATCTCTTCAAAAAATGGTGCACAAAAAGAAAATAGAAACCTACCTTATTCTAATACAAAAATCAACTCAAAAAGGGTCAAGGACCTAAATGTACAACCTAAGACCTTCAAATTCTTAGAGAACATTGTGGAAATGATGCAAGACATTGCCATGTGCAGACTTCTTAGAACCCAGAAGCACAGGCAATAAAAGCAAAAACATACAAATGGGATTACATCAAGCTGAGAAGCATTTGCACTGTAAACAAAAACTCAGAAAAGTTCACTTTGCAACCGACAGAATGGGAGAAAATCTTTGCAAATATGTAACTGATAAAGTATTAATATCCAGGATGTATAAAGTGCTCAAAAAACTCAACAACAACAAAACAAACAATGCAGTTAAGAATGGGCAACAGACTTGAACAGACATTCTTCAAGAAAGGAAATTCAAATGGACAACAGACACATGAAAAAATGCTCAGGATCACTAGCCATTAGGGAAATGCAAAGCGAAACCACAATGAAGTTTCACCTCACCACAGACAGAATGGTTTGCATACAGAAATCAATGAACAACAAATGCTGGAAAGGATGTGGCAAAACAGTACCTAGGGGCCAGTGCCATGGTGCACTAGGTGAATCCTCCTCCTGCGGTGCTGGCTTCCCATATGGGCACCAGGTTCTAGCCCTCGTTGCTCCTCTCCCAGTCCAGCTCTCTGCTGTGGCCCAGAAAAGCAGTGAAGGATGGCCCAAATGCTTGGGACCCTGCACCTGTATGGGAGACCAGGAAGATGCACCTGGCTCCTGGCTTTGGATCAGTGTAGCTCCAGCCATTGTGGCCATTTGGGGGTGAACCCCTGGATGGAACACTTTTCTCTGTCTGTAACTCTTCCTGTCAACTATTAATATAATTATAATATATTAATAATATTAATAATAATATTATTATAAAACAGTACCCTAATCCACTGGGAATGTAATCTGGTGAAGTAATTGTGGAAGACAGTATGGAGACACCTCAAAGAGCTGAAAATAGATGAACCATAGGAACCAGCAGTGCCACTCATGGGAATTTACCTAAAAAAATTGAAATCAGCAGATGAAAGAGTTATCTGTGCCCACATGTTTATGGCAGTCCAATTCACAACATCCTTGATATGGAATTCACCTAGATGTCTATCAAATGATAACTAGATAAAGAAATTATGGAGACCGGCACTGTGGCAAGGTGGAATAATCTCCTACCTGCTGCACCAGCATCCCATAGTGGAGCCAGTTCAAAGCCTGGCTGTTCCTGATGAAGGCCTAGGAAAACAGTGGAAGATGGCCCAGGTCCTTCAGCCCCTGCACAGTGTGGGAGACCCAGAAGAAGATCCTGGCTCCTGGCTTCACATCAGCCCAGATATAGCCATTGCATCCATTTAGGGAGTGAACCAGAACGAAGACCTCTTATTCTCTGTCTCTCCTTCTCTCAACTCTGCCTCTCAAATAAATAATTCTGGAAAAAAAGTAACGGTGGTATATATACATTATGGAATACTATTCAGCAAGAAAAAATGGAATGCTATCTTTTGCAATAAAATGGATACAACTGAAAACAACCATTATACTTAGTGAAATAAGCCAGTCGCAAAAAGACAAATATCATATGTTGTCCCTGATCTGTGGTAACTAATATAGTACTTAACACGTAATAATATGTAGGAGTAAAATGAGTATTTTGAGATATGATGCTTTTTTACAAGCCTTGTCTCATGTTGAGGAACAATTTATTTTCTTCATACTATTTGTTGAACTTTCTACTTAATGAACAGTGAATATTATGAGTATAAAGTTACCTGAAAATATTTTTCTATTAGAATTAACAGTGAAAACAGGAGAGGGAAGAGGAAGAAGTATGGGCTAGAGGAAGTGTTGGGTGCGAGGAATCAATATGTTCCTGAATATGTATATGGCAAGTACATGAAAATTGTTTACCTCACATAAAATTTTTAAAAAATAGATAAGTCTCTGGGCAAGTGCTGTGGCTCATTATTCTAATCCTCTGCCTGTGGTGCCAGCACACCGGGTTCTAGTCCCAGTCGGGGTGGCGGATTCTGTCCAAGTTGCTCCTCTTCCAGTCCAGCTCTCTGCTGTGGCCCGGGAAGGCAGTGGAGGATGGCCCAAGTACTTGGGCCCTGCACTGGCATGGGAGACCAGGAGAAGCACCTGGCTCCTGGCTTTGGATCAGTGCGGTGTGCCGGCCACAGCGGCCATTGGGGGTTGAACCAATGGAAAAGGATGACCTTTCTCCCTCCTCTCTCTCTCTCTCTGTCCACTCTGCCTGTCAAAAAAATAGATAATCCTCTAACAAGACTGACAAAGAAAAAGAGAGAAAAAACTCAAAAAATAAGATTAGATGAAAAAGCAGACATTATAACCAACACTACTGAAACACAAGGCTTCAAAAGAAACTGCCATTCAATATTATATGCAAATAGAGCCGGCGCCGTGGCTCAATAGGCTAATCCTCCACCTTGCGGCGCCGGCACACCGGGTTCTAGTCCCAGTCGGGGCGCCGGATTCTGTCCCGGTTGCCCCTCTTCCAGGCCAGCTCTCTGCTATGGCCAGGGAGTGCAGTGGAGGATGGCCCAAGTGCTTGGGCCCTGCACCCCATGGGAGACCAGGAAAAGCACCTGGATCCTGGCTCCTGCCATCGGATCAGCGCGGTGCGCCGGCTGCAGCGGCGGCCATTGGAGGGTGAACCAACGGCAAAGGAAGACCTTTCTCTCTGTCTCTCTCTCTCACTGTCCACTCTGCCTGTCAAAAAATAAAAAAAAAATATTATATGCAAATAAACTGGAAAACCTCAGAAAAATGGAGAAGTTTGTCAATACAAATAAGTTACCAAATTTAATCCAGAAAATAAAGACAATCTAACAGACTCAAAAAAAGTAGTGGGATTGTAGCAGTAAGCAAAATTCTTCCATCAATGTAAAGTCCAGGACTTGATGGCTTTATTATCCAATTCTACAAAACTTTAAAGACAAACTCCAACAATATTCAAACTACTTGAAAACACTGCCAAACACTTTTTAGGAGGCCAACGTCATTTTGATGCCAAAACGAACAAAGAAACAAAATGGAAAGACTACAGGCCTATTTCCTTGAAGAACATAGATGCAAAGATTCTCAACAAAGCACTGTTGTGGAGTTTCTTGATCTCTTTGTAAATTCTGGGTATGAATCCTTTATCTGTAGCATAGCTTGCAAATATTTTTTCCCATTCTGTCAGTTGCCTCTTCACTCTCCTGACTGTTGCTTTTGCAGTACAGAAACTTCTCAATTTGATGCAATCCCAATTGTTAATTTTGGCTTCGACTGCCTGCACCTCCAGGGTCTTTTCAAGGAAGTCTTTGCCGGTGCCAACATCTTGCAGGGTTTCTCCAATGTTCTCTAATAATTTGATGGTGTCGGGTCGTAGATTTAGGTCTTTAATCCATGTTGAGTGGATATTGTGTAAGGTGTAAGGTAGGAGTCTTGCTTCATGATTCTGCATGTGGAAATCCAGTTTTCCCAGCACTATTTATTGAATAGACTGTCCTTGATCCAGGAATTGGTTTTAGATCCTTGATCAAATATAAGCTGGCTGTAGATGTTTGGTTTGATTTCTGGTGTTTCTATTCTGTTCCATTGGTCTATTCATCTATTTCTGTACCAGTACCATGCTGTTTTGATTACAGCTGCCCTGCAATATGTCCTGAAATCTGGTACTGTGATGCCTCCAGCTTTGTTTCTTATTTATTTATTTATTTATTTATATATTTTTTGACAGGCAGAGTGGAGAGTGAGAGAGGGAGACAGAGAGAAAGGTCTTCCTTTGCCATTGGATCACCCTCCAATGGCCGCCGCAGCTGACTCTCTGCGGCCGGCGCACCACGCTGATCCGATGGCAGTATCCAGGTGCTTCTCCTGGTCTCCCATGGGGTGCAGGGCCCAAGCACTTGGGCCATCCTCGACTGCACTCCTGGGCCACAGCAGAGAGCTGGCCTGGAAGAGGGGCAACCAGGAAAGAATCCAGCACCCCGACCAGGACTAGAACCCGGTGTGCCGGCGCCACAAGGCGGAGGATTAGCCTGTTGAGCCACGGCGCCAGCCCCGGCTCTGTTTTCATTGTACAAAATTGCTTTAGCTATTCGAGTTCTCCTGCGTATCCATATGAATTTCAGCATAATTTTTCTAGATCTGAGAAGAATGTCCTTGGTATCTTGATACAAACAACCCACTTAAGAGATGGGCCAAGGACCTCAATAGACATTTTTCAAAAGAGGAAATCCAAGGCTGGCGCCGCGGCTCAATAGGCTAATCCTCCGCCTAGCGGCGCCGGCACACCGGGTTCTAGTCCCGGTCGGGGCACCGGATTCTGTCCCGGTTGCCCCTCTTCCAGGCCAGCCCTCTGCTGTGGCCAGGGAGTGCAGTGGAGGATGGCCCAGGTGCTTGGGCCCTGCACCCCATGGGAGACCAGGAAAAGCACCTGGATCCTGGCTCCTGCCATCGGATCAGCGCGGTGCGCCGGCCGCAGCGCGCCGGCCGCGGCGGCCATTGGAGGGTGAACCAACGGCAAAGGAAGACCTTTCTCTCTGTCTCTCTCTCTCTCACTGTCCACTCTGCCTGTCAAAAAAAATAAAAAAAAATAAAAAAAAAAGAGGAAATCCAAATGGCCAACAGGCACATGAAAAAATGTTCACAATCACTAGCAATTAGGGAAATGCAAATCAAAACCACAATGAGGTTTCACTTCACCCTGGTGAGAATGGCTCAGCTTCAGAAATCTACCAACAACAGATCCTGGCGAGGATGTGGGGAAAAAGGGACACTAACCCACTGTTGGTGGGAATGCAAACTAGTCAGGCACTATGGAAGCCACTCTGGAGATTTCTCAGAAACCTGAATAGAACCCTACCATACAACCCAGCCATCCCACTCCTTGGAATTTACCCAAAGGAAATTACACTGGCAAACAAAAAGGCTGTCTGCACCTTAATGTTTATTGCAGCTCAATTCACAATAGCTAAGACCTGGAATCAACCTAAATGCCCATCAACAGTAGACTGGATAAAGAAATTATAGGATATGTACTCTGTAGAACACTATGCAGCAGAAAAAAAAAAAAAAAAAAAAAAAAAAAAAAAAAAAAACAAACAAACAATGAAATCTGGTCATTTGCAACAAAATGGTGGAATCTGGAACACATCATGCTGAGTGAATCAAGCCAGTCCCAAAGGGAGAAATATCATATGTTCTCCCTGATCGGTGACAAGTAACCGAGCACCAAAAAGGAAACCTGTTGAAGTGAAATGGATACTATGAGAAACGGTGACTTGGTCAGCCCTTGCCCTGACTGTTGATGAACAACTTAATAATTTACCCCTCTTAGTATTTTTTTGTTCTACTTAATACTATTGGTTGAATACTGTAATTAATACACAGTTTTTCTTAAGTGTTGAAACTTAACTGAAAAGTGATGGCTGTTAAATATAAGAGTGGGAATAAGAGAGGGAAGAGATGTGCAATTCTGGACATGCTCAAGCTGACTTGCCCCAAATGGTAGAGTTAGAGACATACCAGGGGATTCCAATTCAATCCCATCAAGGTGGCATGTACCAATGCATGTCACTAGTCCCAGTGATCAATTTCTGTTCACAGTTGATCATAAGGATAGGATTGAGAGTCAAAGGGATCACATAAACAGGACTAGTGTCTGAAAATACTAATCAATAGAATAAAAAAGGGAGAGAACAATCCAACATGGGAAGCGGGATACACAGCAGACTCATAGAATGGCGGATGTCCTAAACAGCATTCTGGCCTCAGAATCAGCCCTTAAGGCATTCAGATCCAGCTGAAAAGCCCGTGAGAGTATTTCAGGCATGGAAATCCAAGACACTCTGTCAAAAAAAAAAATGACCGAAAGGAAAGATCTCTGTGAGTGAGATCCCAGTGGAAAGAACAGTTCATCAAAGAAGGAGGTACCTTTCTCTGAAGGGAGGAGAGAATTTCTATTTTGACTATGAACTTGTCTCAATATGATCAGAGGCGGGAAACTCAAAAGGCTTCTATAGCCTTGGCAACTCATGACAAGAGCCTAGGGTGATTACTGATGCCATAAACAAGAGTGTCAATTTGTTAAGTCAGTAACAGGAGTCACTGTGCACTTACTTCTCATGTAGGATCTCTGTCCTTAATGTGCTGTACATAGTGATTTAATGCTATAACTAGTATTCAAACAGTATTTTTCAGTTTGGGTTTCTATGTGGGTGCAAACTGTTGCAATCTTTACTTAATATATACTATATATATATATATATATATATATATAAAGAGAATTGAAAATTAATCTAGATGTGAATGGAAGGGGAAAGGGAGCAGGAAAGGGGAGGGTTGCAGGTGGGAGGGAAGTTATGGGGGGAAAGCCATTGTAATCCATAAACTGTACTTTGGAAATTTATATTCATTAAATAAAAGTTTAAAAAGTACTAAATAAACAATTCAAAGCCTCAAAAAGCTCATACATACACCGGCGCCGCAGCTCACTAGGCTAATCCTCTGCCTAGCGGCAACGGCACACCGGGTTCTAGTCCCGGTCAGGGCGCTGGATTCTGTCCTGGTTGCCCCTCTTCCAGGCCAGCTCTCTGCTGTGGCCAGGGAGTACAGTGAAGGATGGCCCAGGTGCTTGGGCCCTGCACCCAATGGGAGACCAGGAAAAGCACCTGGCTCCTGGCTCCTG
This sequence comes from Oryctolagus cuniculus, assembly GCF_964237555.1. Classification (NCBI taxonomy): domain Eukaryota; kingdom Metazoa; phylum Chordata; class Mammalia; order Lagomorpha; family Leporidae; genus Oryctolagus; species Oryctolagus cuniculus. The sequence goes on from NC_091450.1 coordinate 55,622,569, forward strand.
CCATCGGATCAGCGTGGTGCGCCGGCCGCAGCGCGCTGGCCGCAGCGGCCATTGGAGGGTGAACCAATGGCAAAGGAAGACCTTTCTCTCTGTGTCTCTCTCTCACTGTCCACTCTGCCTGTCAAAAAAAAAAAAAAGCTCATACATAACACATAACTATCAATCGGAATTGATCCCAGAAATGCCATGCTGGTTCCATTTTGCAAAACAATCAACATCATAAATTAATCAACATAATGAAAGAATAGAAACCATACTCAAATTAGATGCAGAGAAAGCATTTGGTATGATTTATTACCCTTTTATGGTACAAAAAAAAAATCCCTCCACAAATTAGGCATAGCAGGAACATGCCTCAAAATCATAAAGGTGATATTTGACAAACCAACTGCCAATATTATGCTGAATGAGGAAAAGATGAAAGCATTTTGTCAAAATCTGTGACAACACAAGGATGTCCACTTTCACCACTCTGACCGAATAAAGTACTGTAAATTTTCACAAGAGCAATTAGAGAGGAGAACAAAATAAAAGGCACTAAAATTGGAAAAGAGCAAGTCAAATAATTAATGTTTGCAGGTGACATGATGTTGCTCCTGGAAGAACACAAACATTACATTAAAATGCTGCTTGAACTGATAAACCAATTCAGCAAAGTTTAAAGGTAGAAATAAACATACCAAAAAAAGCTGCTTTTTTACATATTAATGATGGCCTCACTGACAGAGAAATCAACAAAAAATCCAATTTACAATAACCACAAAAATTAGTATATTGAGGAATAAATTTAATGAAATGAGTGAAAGATCTCTATAATGAAAATTCTCAAACACCAACCAAAGAAACCATCAAGGACACAAAAAATGGAAAGATACTCCTGCTTGTGGATTGGAAGAATCTATATCTTTTAAAAAAAACTATTTCACGTAAATAAATCTACAGAATACCAATGACGTTCTTTACAGAATTAGAGAAACAACCCTCAAATTCATAAGGAACCACAGAAGATCCAGAACCTCTAAGGTGATCCTGAGGAAATAAAAATCAAGCTGGAGACATCACAATACCTGACTTCACAACATATTAAAAAGCTACACTAATTAAAACATCATGTGACTGGCAATAAAAAAACCGAGACACAGACCAGTGGAGCAAAACAGAGAATCCCAAAGTTAATCTAAATACATACAGCCACCTGATTTTTGACAAAAGGGTTCAGACCATTCATTGGTGTAACGATAATCTCTTCAACAAATGGTGCTGGCAAAGCTTGATGTATTTACATAGAAGAACGGAATTGTATCCATATCTCTCATCATTATAAAAATCAAGTCAGATGCTTCAGCCATGCACTTCTCAGAAGATGGTTCTTACAAGTATGGTCAAAAACAGTGAGGTCAGGTGCCAGTGCTGTGGTGTAGTGGGTAGGGCAGCCAGCAGCACTGGAATCCATTGTGGGGACCAGTGCCTGCCCTGGATGCTCCACTTCTGATCCAGCTCCCTTTTAGAGGCCTGGGGAACGGCTGTTGAGGATGGGTTGATTGTTTGGGCCTCTGTCACCCTGTGGGGAGACAAGGTGGGGCCCCTGGCTCCTGGCTTCTTATAACCAGTATAGATAAAAGATTTCTTTCTCTCCCTCCCTCTCTGTAACTCTGACTTTCAAATAAACAAATAAATCCCCCAAACAAACCAAAAAATCTGTAGTGGTTTCTCATTAAGGGCAGTCCACCTGGGGTAGATTAACCATTCAATCAGATGTGTGTGAGATTCCCCATTCCCCAGTTTGCAATGAACATTTTCTCTTGCACTGCTGCTGAGCTGTCCTAGGTTTTCCAGGGCATGGCAGGCAAATTATTTCCTTGGGAACCCCCCAATGTTGTTACCCTGTTATCTTTCCTCTAGCTTGGACATTTTCTCCAGGGAATTCTCATCTAATTTTTTTGCCTGGAGAGTCGAAGTCTGACTATTCAAATTCTTAAAATCTGAGAGAAAATAACGTCCCAGTATTCAGTGAATAATTTTCACTGGATCTCTTTTCAGCACAGGATCTTTTTCTCAACTCTACCTATAGGACCCTCTGAAGGGAATGAAACCTGGGCTACAGCCTGGATGGGCAGGGCAGAGGCTCCCCAGTGCACTGTGAGTACGCTCATTAAACACTCTTTTACCCTCAACTTCATGCCCACCTCAGCAGCCTGAGGCTTGGGGGGTTTGCATTGCGTTACTGAGGCCATTTCTCAACTTTCCCCACTGCAGGCTCACAGTTTATGTCTATATTTTCACCTGCTCATCTGCTTTCTTCTTTCCAGAGTTTTGCTGCTGTTGTTTTCTCTCTCATTATTTGTGCTCCTGAGTGTTCAAGCCTTCTTCAAAATGATTTTACTGATAAACAGCATTTAGGATGGAGCAGAGATGTTTGTGCATTTGTTCAGAATTTAAGATTTTAACTGAAATTCTGTTTTATCCTTTATATTTCAACCTTTAGTCCATTTGGAAATGTGATTTCATTCTATGAAGAAAACTGTCTTAATTTTCAAAGGTTAGATATTCTCCCCCAGTGCCTTCTATTGGATAACTTACTTTTACCTACAGATTATTAATATATTTATATAATCTTTAATATTATAGACTACATTTTCTTTGGCCCCTAATTCTCTGCAGAGCCCCAGGAAACTCATCCCCCAACATCCTATCCATCCCTGTCTCCACTGTCTCCAACTCTACTGAAGCCCACCAGGACCCTACATTTCTCCGCATGCCTGTGGGGCTACCCACATGACCCTCTCTGCCATGGTTATGAAGTTCACATCTCTGCCTGGGCTGCCCAACCCTAGGGAATGGGGTGTCCCTTCCCCTCCCCTTGGGCACCCAGGCCATGGCCACCACTGGGGCAGCCACAACTGCTCACCAGTTTCTCCTCTCCAGGAAGAAGGCCCAGCTGGGGTTGAGCAGGAAGCCGTGCAGTCTCCAGAAATAAATAACCTGTAGTCTATGCAGATGATGGAATATTGCTCTGTGTTAAGAGATGAGTGATCATACCATGAAAAGCTTGCATAGGAGAACCAGGAATGTATATTCCTAAGTAAAAGAAACCTATTTTTGTGATTTCAACTCTAGGACAGTCTAGAACAGACTTAACTATGGAGACAGTAAAAGGATCAGTGGTTGCCTGGGACAAGAATTTTAAGGCAGAGAAAATAACTCTGCATTAAATTATGATTGATATGTGTTGTTGTACATTTTTCAAAGCCTGTAGGATATATCACACCAAGAGTGAATCTGAGTAAACTGTGGACTACGGGTCATAGTGATGTGTCAATGTAGGCTAATTAATGAGAATAAGCATACCGTCCAGGGGGGATGTTGATATAGGTGAAATGTGGGGGGGGGCAGAAGAGGAAAATCTCTGTATCTCCACTTAATATTTTTCTGTAAACCTAAAACTGTTCCAAAAATAAAGTTTATTTTTTAAAATGAAACATTCACAGAAGCATAAAAAATCAAACACCTAGAAATAAATCTGATAAAAGTCCAAGATCCCTTTGTGAAAATCATGAAGCATTACTGAGAGAAATAAAACATGAATTATTTAAGTAGAAAGATATAACATGATTATTGATTGTATACTTTATGTTATAATGATCTCAATTCTCTTTCAGCTACTGTTCTATAGCAAAGATGTGATTCTAAATTTTATATGGAAACCCAAAAGCTTAAGAATGGCCAAAGTAAACTTTTGAAGAAGAAGATGAGAGGACTTGCTCCCCAGGACATACAGACACATTAGTTCTGGTAATTAGGACAATCTGATAATGGGCAAGTTAAACAGTGGAAGGGAACTGATGATTCCAAAGCTAACTCACACAGAATGGGCTTGATGTATTGTAAGGATGGTACTTTAAAATAAGAGAAAGAGGACTGTCTTTCCCATAAGCAGAAGTGGGGCAAGTGGGACTCATGTGCAAAAAAATATTAAAACTTGACTGCTACGTTTAGTTTCACGAGATTCAGAACTAAATGCAAAAGGCAAAACAATAAAAAAGGGAAGGCAACATAAGGCGATATCTTCTTGTTCTCAGGGTAAGGAAATATCCTTAAATTATGACACACAAAATACAAATCATGTCCTAAACAGCACTCTGGCCTCAGAATCAGCCCTTAAGGCATTCGGATCTGGCTAAAAAGCCCATGAGAGTATTTTTGGCATGGAAAGGCAAGACAGTCTTGCAAAAAAAATGACCAAATGAAAGATCTCTGTGAGTGAGATCCCAGTGGAAAGAATGGACCATCAAAGAAGGAGGTACCTTTCTCTGAAGGGAGACTAGAACTTCCACTTTGACTGTGGCCTTGTGTAAATCAGATTGGAGTTGGCGAACTCAAGAGGCTTCCATAGCCTTGGCAACTCATGACTAGAGCCTCAGGTGATAACGGATGCCATAAATAAGAGTGTCAATTGTTAGATCAACAACAGGAGTCACTGTGCACTTACTCCCCATGTAGGATCTATGTCCTTAATGTGTTGTACTCTGTGTGTGAATTAATGGTATAACTAGTACTCAAACAGTACTTTATACTTTGTGTTTCTGTGTGGGTGCAAACTGTTGAAATCTTTACTTAGTATATACTAGATTGATCTTCTGTATATAAAGATAATTCAAATGAATCTTGATGTGAATGGGATGGGAGAAGGAGCAGGAGATGGGATGGTTGCGGGTGGGAGGGAGGTTATGTGGGGGAAAAGCCACTATAATCCAAAAGTTGTACTTTGGAAATTTATATTAATTACATAAAAGTTAAAAAAATACAAATCATAAAAGAAAACATTTAAAAGTTGGGCCCTATCAAAAGTAAGAGCCTCTGCTCATCTGGAGACAGCATGAAGAGAATGAAAAGGCAGTCTCTTCATTAGTACATAGAAAGAACCAGTATAAATGAGAAAAAGGCAGAGCTTCACCAAGTGGCCAATAGTTTTGATGAAGCAGGTAATTCACAAAGGAGAATATCCAAATAGCCATGAGTACATGGAAATATACTGACTTCATTAATAACTAGGAAAATGCAAGTTGAAGCACCAGGAGCTATCATTACTATAGCCATCAGGATGACAAAAATGAAACTGACTGACAATATCAAGCTTGGCAGGTGATCAGGAGCTAAGGGACTTCTCAGGGATTGTTGAAGGCACACTGGGGTGCCCTCATTGGAAAAGAGTTTGTCCTGATGCACAGAAGTTCAAAGACACATGAGCTCTATGAGCCACCACTTACAAACAGAGGCACAAATGCCCTCAAAGTCACAGGACCTGGTTGGTGTGCTTCCCCGGATTCCTCTGGAGATCACCAAGGCCCTAGACCTTGATTTAATAGTAATGAATGAGGACATACGGAGTGCGGGGGTCTGCTCTCCTAAGAGGAGACATTTGGGCTCAGTCTGGGAGGAAAAAGACCTGAAGATGACTCCATCTTCCTTCTGTCCTCTGGTCTGTTGGCCCATGGTGAGGTCCGCCCTGCACTTTGTGCTAAAATCCCACCGCTCTGGCTTTTTCAGACATTCTTCCTTGATGCAAAACAAAGTGTGCTAGTCTGAGACCTGCCCTTCAGAAGGGAGTTAGTGGTTCAGGAGGCCTTCGGTCTGGTTTTGTTAGAATGTTAAATGGAGCTCCTTCTTTTTCCCTTCCTGCACTCCCGCCAGCAGCATGGCAGTGTGGGCTCAGTGGTTTCTGAGTGCCCTTAGCTGGTGTCCTTGCACTGCCAGCAGGACAAGGATGTCATCGTCCACCAACCACGAATTAAATCGAGGTGTCTCTCCTTGGGGCAGGGCAGAATGCATATCTCCCCAAGGACAGTGAGGGGGCTTCTGGAGGCCTCCCATTAGCATTATTCCTGGCCTCTAGGCAGTGATATAGAATGATTTCAAACCACGGTTCACTGCTTTTACCTTAGCAACCAGACTGAAGCAGAATCCATGAATGCCCTCCGCAGTGACAAGCTTGATTTATCCTCCTGGGTAGCAACTATTTCCCCATACAAAGAAGGGCTCCATATACATTTATTATCCATTGACATATACTGTGACATCACTGTGGGCCCAAGACAGAGGATTTGTGGAGGAAATAATAAATAAATAAATGAGGACACGATCAGTCTGCAGCCCAGCTGTACTGAGGCCCCTCTGAGACAGTGGAGTGGACCTCCACTCACCGCAGGAGGTTGTAAATTCCTGGCAGAAGGAAGTCTTGGCTTCCGTGTTCTGCGTTTGTTTCCATGCAAAGAAATGGCCCATATTTCACTTTGTTTTCTCATTTATTTATGTGCTCAGTTATTTACTGTCTGCCATTCCACTAGACTGAGTTTCCAGGCATCATGTGTATTGCATACAGGTATTGTCCCCATGCCCTAGTATAGCCATGGACACGTGGAGGGCCAGGGGATTTTTGTTGAGTGGATCTACAATTTTAAGCTCTGTCTGGAGCAGGATCACTACATGCTACTCCTATTCTACTCTCATGGAACTCCATCCCATCCTTGGGTGGCCCTGCAAAACTTCCCACAAGAAGGTGTCTTGAGTGTGCAAATCTCCATGGAAAATTTGGGACAAAACAGAAGAATGCCATGCAAGTTGATCAGATAGTTTAGGCAGCCAGAGAGTTATGTTTCATGGATACAACAGTCTCTTTGCCTCCCCCTCATCCCAGAGATTATCCCTAACACCCCCACCCCATTAGAACCTCTGGCAACTCCAGATCTTGCTGTCACTTTTCCCTTTCCATCTCTCCTCCTTTTCTCAACTCTTCTTTATGCTTTTAGGAAGAATAACTCAACTCTTTTAAGTTCAAGTTCCTACCTGAACTCAAAAGCTCACCCTTGCCCACTCAAACACCATCAGTGCATCAGCCAAATTAAAGAACTCTGTCTCTTAGCAAACCCAGAAGGTCAGAGACAGATCAGTGTTCTCTTCTGGCAGTACTCCCCTTATTCACAACCAAGAATTTCACCTGCTTCTCAGTCTGTTATTTTACCTCTCTGCTTTTCCACGAAGTTAAAACAAACACCAAGTATCCCTCCTGTTCTCCAACATGTTCCTTTCCTTTCTTCCATTCTTTTCTTCCTTTCTGTCTTGTCTTCTTCTCCTTCCTTCCTTCTTTTCTTCCACCTTTCTTAATTAATTCCTCCCTTCCCTCCTTCCTTCCTTTTTACCTGAGAGGGGGAGGGGAGGCAGTAGGGGAGGAAGTGAGGGAAGGAGGAAGGGAGGGAGGGAGAGTGATAGAAAGAGGGAGGGAGGGAGGGAGGGAGAGAAACTTGCTCATCTGCTGAATCACTCCCTAAATGTCAGCAATGGCCAGATTTGATCAGAGGCCAATGCTGGGAACATGGAATACATTCCACATCTCCTATGCAAGTGGCAGCAACCCAATTACTTGAGCCATCCTTTATTACCTCTCAGGGTCTCCAACAGCAGGAAGCTGGAGTCAGCTGGAGCCAGGAACCAAACCTAGGAACTCCAGCACGGGATGCAGACATCTTAACTGGCTTCTTTTTTTTTTATATTTAGTAAGCCTACTTTATTTACATAATACATATTTTTGCCATGCAGCTTAATAAATTACACTCAATGTAATGACAGACAAACACTACCTGGCTATTTGAAAATGGCTTTATATAGAAAGATAACTGTACTTAAATGAGTTAATTACAACCCTATAAATTACTGTAGACAATATAAAACAGGCATAGTAATTTTAAAACATAAAGTCTGTAGGTAAAGAACTTTTATAGTTTACACATAGGTAAAATTAACACCAGTTGTTTTTGAGCACTGAAGCTGGATAGCATACTTTTAATCTTATTTTGATAACTATAAAAACAAAATAAATATACAAGGCTCAGATTTGTATGCAAGTTTTAAATGTTCTTTAATGTTAACAATATCGTAAAAATTTTAACAGTAGTGCTGTGCACACAGTAGGTGGTCAATAAAGGCGGATATACAGAAGTGCTTATAGTTTGACAGCAATCGACTCCTTCATTCCCTACTTTATAATAAATATAACATAGAAAAGATAAAAATGAGAGAAGGCCCTCTTCCAAATTCTAGCCTTTTCATAAACAGTTGAAATGTTTACATGGCATAATTCTCTCTACGGTGAGACAGTATATCTTTTAATCAAAGAAAGGTGTTAAAAAATACAGTATATGCATTAATTCATATGGCAAGCATTAAATCAATACACTAAAACAAAAATACGAATTTAAAATTGAAAAAAATTAACTTCTTTTTAATTTGGAGAAGATTTTATAATAAAAAATGGTTCCATACATAAAATAACTGGACTTCCACTTTATTTTTAACTTGATTGTTAACTACTCAGTGTATTCTGTTTGACCAAAATGACAAAAATATTAATTTAAAAGTAGGCCAACAAAGCATGCTTTAAAGGAAATATCGCCTACTCTTGTACCACTTAACATATACATCGAATTTGTGGCCTTATGAGGTAAGAGAGCCATTTTCAGAGTAGCATTCTGTCATAAAAAATGGGTATGACAGAAAATGCCCTGACTGAACCTAGCTAGGAAATGCTCCTTGCTGAGCATTGTGGGTGGGGTGGAGGTGAGGGTATGGAATTTGTATTTCAAAAGCACTACACTGGAAAGAAACACAACATTTTACAGATGCATAAACTGAGGTACATTAAAGCAGCTTTCCTAGTATCCGATGTACACAAGGCATTTTGGGAATGAACTTCACCAGGATCAACTTTTTTTTCTGATATTCAATAATTGTGTTCTGAAAGCAGTTCATGCTCATGAAGAAACTTGGATAATATTTTATATTCCAATAAAAGATGTACATTTTTGTGAATCTGCTTTAAGGGATTTAATTAACGCAGATGAAAATACTACAATACAAGGGGGCAGGGAGCCCTAGTGAGTACATACAAAACGGAGTACGTTTAACACTTCAGGTCCAAGTATCAGTGTTTCTCGGCACTTTGTCAGGGCAATGCATAAAACATGCAGAAGCAGGACCAGAGCACAGGTGAATAGCCACATCACCCAACTGGGCATCGGCATGACTTGTTCTAAGGCCTAAAAGTGCACTTCCAGGTCAAGACGGCCATCTGGGTCCTATGGCCTTGAAATTATTCGCGGCCATATAGCTGGGAACCCCAATCATCAGGAAATTTAGGAATACAAATTCAGAAAAGCAAAAGTTTTTCTGGAATTTCGGAGTCAAATTTTCTGTCTTGCAATTAAATTATTACTGGGAATTAAATAGTATCTGGAATTAAAACTTTTGGTGGCTAAAGACTTCTGTGGTTTTACACCATAGAATCTGTTGCCTAATCACATAGTTACTATCTAATGTGATTCTTATCTGATAGAAAATAACAATGCAAGTTTCTTTTCCTTTTCTCAATACCCCTCTCAACTTGAGAAGAAGTTGCAAGTTTTTGTTCTGGCAAAGTAAAAAAATCCAGTGTTGCTAGAGAGTAGAGAATGTATAACTAAAGGAAATACTATCTTAAGTGCCAGTATCAAACAAAATATGTATTTAATGGCTAGTGATTATGCAAAATCACTGTCCTAACTTACATGAATACTAAGCACAGGCCGTATCAATCTTGCCTTGATTAGGCACTTAAATTTGACAATTTACTGAAAGTATCTTCTATTAAAGTAATCACACAGGATGACTCCATTTTCTAATGGAGATGAGCCCTTCCTAAGGAAACGAAGCTGGTGGTAAGTAAAATAAAATCCTATTTCTGCACTAGTGCCACATGCATTGTTCAGATGTTTCTTATGATTGCCAGCGAAACTTCACTTTCTGTATAAGCAGAAGATTAGTAGTTTTAAGGGTCCATAAAGCAGTTGTTACTACACAGATACCCAAGTTTATTTTTCCAATTTTAAAAAGCATTACTCATGATATATTAAACAAGAGGAAAAAGAAAAACTAATGAGAACCTTAAAAACAGTGGGGTATACAACTCCCCATTATATATTGCTTAACAACTGAATTCACCAGGTGGCCATACCTGAATTCACAAATGTGAAACATAGTCAGGACAAGGCTTGCTATGTCTATACTGCATGACATACACTGTTGACTGATGCCACCAATATAACATCACTACTGCAAGGATATGCCATATTTGGTGGCTTGATCCGAGGTAGTTTAGTTGTCCTGGAAAGTACCGTTCTGGCACTTTGGAAATGTAGAAGAGGAAAGCAAGAAGAGCAATCATATACATCACAAGTACACGGGGTGCAAAGTCCTGTACAATAGGAGCACCGACTCCACCATTGAGCCAAACCCAGTGAAGAGTGGGGATCACTCCATATCCCGAAACAGAACAGAAGATGATAGAACGGAGCCTCTGCCATTGCTGTTTGAGGTAATTGGGATGAATCTGCGCAAAGAACACTGCCAGGATCATGGCCAGCACTGTGATCAAGTACACTTGGCGCCAATAATTATTACAATAAAATGCATAAAATACTCCTGAGACATAGCAGCCCAGTACTCCAATAGAAATTCCTGCATAATCTAATGCCATCCATCTTCGACATGTTTTTTCTGATTAATGGCAAGAAAAACGGTGATAGCCCACAGAGCAAAGCATACAGACCTGGAAGCAGAAAAGACAAATAGAACAAATTACAAAATCTTCTCTGGATGCACTTGCCGAGGGTAACACAGATGTCATATCATATATTCCCAGGGTGAAGAAGAGAAAGAAACCCAGCAAATGACTCCAGATGTTAACCGTCTCATTAGATAAAATAAACAAACTTTTGATACACAGCCTGGAGGGCAGGTAGGCCCGGTAGCCGTCGGTGATGTAAGGGTTGTCCTTGAGGGACACGGGGATCTGCTCGTAGGTGTAGAGGCGGATGCCGCGGGGCACCAGGACCGGCCAGTACTGGTAGCTGCCCAGCTCGATGTAGTGCGCGCTCTTCAGCAGCTTCTGATGCATCGTCCTGGCTGCCGCCGCTCCAGGCTCCGGAGCTCGCCCAGGCCCCGCCTCCCCAGGGAGGGGGCTTCTCTGCTGGAGCCCCGCCCCGGAGCCCGCGGACGCTGCGCCTTAACTGGCTTCTTTACCACTAGGTTTAATGCCTGCTTCCTTTCCAATACTTTTATCTAGAGTAAAAGTGGTTTAAAAGATGACAGATGGAGACCTTGACAAAGATAAATAAAATCCTCTAAAAGTCTGGATCCTGAAGCCTAGGTACATGTAGATGTGGGGAAGGGAAATTCCCCTTTTCTTTGCCTTGGTGGTTAGAGAGGTATGTGAGTTGCCTGTATTTATCACACAAGGGTTTTTATTCTTAGGGAAGAAGAGTTAAAGGAGTCATCATTTTGATTCTTGAATTTTCTACGCCCTTTTATCTGTTAAAGTAAAGCTGACTGCTCAAATATAAACCTTGGAATCTTTGAGACTCAAAACATCATGCTTACTTCCATTCACATTAGAGGTTGCAGGGCCTTCCACATGATCATACAGAGGCCCAGGCCCCTTCTAATTTGTGGCTCCTTTGACCTCTTCTTCCTCTCAGCAGCTTACAGATGCAGACAGACTATGAGGGTAGACATCGCTTCCTAACCACCTGGCACTTCACCAAGCCTGTCTGCTTACATTCCATCGGTGAGAAGCAGTCCCACGTCCCATCTACATATAAGGTGGGGGGGATTGAGAAATGCAGCCCTTGGCTGGACCAGGAAAAACAAACCTTTGGTGGTCACCAGGCCATGCTGGTCAAACCTCAGAACCAAATTTCCATCTGGAGCTTAGTCCCAGGTAGTTGGCCTCTTTCCCTCCTCCTGGCCTCAAATCTCAAATATTAGGCTGAGGCTTCTACTCTCAATCCCAGAAGGATTCCTCTTCTCTCAAACTTCATCCCTGATGGACACTTTTCTCCCATCTGAAAAGGTCAAATCATACATGAAGGAGGGGATTCTATACTCTGAATTGTTTCTTGGCTTTAGCATTTCTCTTTCTGGGCCAAGCCTGTGTCTCTCTGCTTCTCACTCCTCTTTGTGAGTGCATTGTCAAGTTTTCAGGAGTCCTGAGCACTCAAATAATCTTGATTGTACCTTGATTTAATAGCATAAAGATTCTTATGCTATTAAAAGCATAAAGATTCAGCCAGGGACTACCTTTCCAAGCCTTCTCCACCTATCCACCCACTTGTGACTTGAGGGGCCAAGTGACTGATTCTCATCAGTGGAAGCGTTTTGTGAAGACCTGAGTGGTTAAGGAACAGGGGTACCTACTCTATGGTCTCTTTCCCCAGTACCTGGAGGGAGCCTGGGCCACACTGACCTCATCTGCAGGAGGGTGGATCTGCAGCAGTGGTGTCTAGCTTCTCACATTGCCTCCCCTCCTTTCTGACTTCTGCTCTTCTCAGGTCATCACTGCCCCTGTTGTTATTCTTTCTTATCAAAGATAAACTATTTTTTTGACAGGCAGAGTTAGACAGTGAGAGAGAGAGACAGAGAAAAAGGTCTTCCTTCCATTGATTCACCCCACAAATGGCCACTACAGCAGGCGCTCTGCACCAATCTGAAGCCAGCAGCCAGGTGCTTCCTCCTGGTCTCCCATGCGGGTGCAGGGCCCAAGCACTGGGCCATCATCTGTTGCCTTCCTGAGCCACAGCAGAGAGCTAGACCGGAAGAGGAGCAACTGGGACAGAACCGGTGCCCCAACCAGGACTAGAACCCAGAGTACCAGCACCACAGGCAGAGGATTAGCCTACTGAGCCATGGCGCCAGCCAAAGATTAACTATTAAAAACTTTAGATGTGAGCTTTTCAAAATAGTTTTTAAATAAAATTCTTGAAATTGGAAAACTCCTCAAAGTCCAAGAAGGAAATTTATCATACAGAATTATAGGCTCTATAACTGATAGGGAGGGAGAGAGAAGTATTTTGGAACAAGTTGGCTCCTCGTAGCCCCATAAAGATGCAATGATTAATATCTATCATTTTTTGACATTCATTACACACTGTGTTAAATGCTACATGTAAGCATTCACTGGATTTTTTCTACAAACACATGAGGCTGATTTAATATTGGCCTTCTTCAAGCTTTGGTCATCTCAACTAGCGACCATTCCTGGAGAGATCTGCCACACTGTCTCCCATTCTTTCCCTACTTGTTTTAAAGTGGTTTTCTTATTTTCCTCAGGTTCACAATCCCATTCTTTTTTCTCTGTCCCACTGAACTGTAAACTGCTGTCTGAGAGCATTTCTCTCTGTCTGCCTTCTAAATGCCTACCTTGCTAGACCTCCGGTCATGGTCAAAGAGATTTGAGACACCCTATGTCTAATACATATTTATAAGCCCCACAGAACTCAACCAGGCAACTTTTCTGTAGACAGTGTTTAAGAACCATATATTTGAGTAATAAATGAATTCTAGTCTTCCAAGTCTTACATTTTAACTACTCTTGCAGTTCTTAAACTTATCTGGATATAATAAAATCAAGCAAGAGAATTTGTTACTATCTCAAAATTTCTAAGGATGAGTTTTCTAAATCCCTATTTTTTTTTGACAGGCAGAGTGGACAGTGAGAGAGAGAGAGACAGAGAGAGAAAGGTCTTCCTTTGCCGTTGGTCCACCCTCCAATGGCCACCACAGCTGGCACACTGCAGCTGGCGCACCATGCTGATCTGAAGCCAGGAGGAGCCAGGTGCTTATCTTGGTTTCCCATGGGGTGCAGGACCCAAGCACTTGGGCCATCTTCCACTGCACTCCCGGGCCACAGCAGAGAGCTGGCCTGGAAGAGGGGCAACCGGGACAGAATCCGGCATCCCAATTGGGACTAGAACCTGGTGTGCTGGCGCCGCAGGCAGAGGATTAGCCTATTGAGCTGCAGCACTGGCCCTAAATCCCTATTTTTACAAGCTGCCTAAGCAATTTTGAAACACCAACTTTTCGCATCCTCCAGACTGGCAGTTGGAAACCTGTAAACTACTCCATCTTCCTTCATCTCAGAATCCTATATGTCTTCCTTCTACATCCATGCTTCCCTAATCATTTTCTCTTAGCTCCCAAAACCAGGAACCAAGTTGGTCCATCCTGAGACTCTCAACATGAGACAAAGATATGCTCCCAAAGTCTTTAGCAAATGGTATATTCTAATGGACATTAAAACCTGCCCCTATGATTTGGCCTCTACCTGCACATGGGTGACCACTTCTACAACCCAAATGAAAAAGAAGAAATGTGTTCCTGGATGTATTTCACCAAGTTGCACATTTTATTCAATGATACATGACTGAAATGCTCCACAAATGAGCTTTGCCTTTAAACTTTATTAATATAGAGTTGGTATTCAGGCATCTTATACTCTCAGATAATCTGATTCTGCTGTTTTCTCATGCTGACTCTAACTGCAGCAGGTTCTTCAGGGGAACTCTTTGTAAAGATGCTTAAAAAGTAGAATAAGCAGATTCAAGAAATCTGCCAGCTGGTTTCCATGCTGCAGATGCCCACACGAGCCTTGAAAAAAATCTAGCAGCGGAGGATGTAGAAGATCCTGTGGGTTGGTTGATAAAGGGAGAAATGAGAAGGGGATTTTTTCTTCTCCTGCTAGGTTTCTATAATTGGATCTAACTGCTATCAATTGAAAAAGAGAATTATCACTTCTAGGTGGAGGGTCTGGAACATTAAAAGACTTCAGAAAATAGCATTATTTTATATTATATATTCTAGAGACATGCACATTCATGTGTAGTCATTTTAATTGTATCTATCATCTACCTATCTGAAAGGGAGAGAGAGAAAAAGAGGAGAGGAGAGGGGAGGGGAGGGGAGGGGGAAGGGGAGACAGACAAGACATTTTCACTGGTTCATTCCTCCCCCAAATGCTGGGAGTCAGGAAGTCAGTCCAAGTCTCCCACTTGGGTGGCAGGAACCTAACTACTTGAGCCATCATCTGCTGCCTCAAGCATATGCATTAGCAGGAAGCTGAAATTAGCAGAGTTGGGACTTGAAGTCAGGTTCTCTGATATGGGATGCGGGTATACCAGGTAACATCTTAACTGCATATAAACTGTGTGTGTGTGCATGTGCACACACGTGTGCACATGTGCACGCATGCATTATTTTGGTAGATGTCAGACTATGAAAATTAATTTTATTTTTAAAGTCTATATTTTTAATTTTTTGAAGATAGAGTGGGGAGAGGAAGGAACAGAGATAGATATCTTCTTCTGGTTCACTCCCCAAATAACTGCAACTTTCTGGGGTTGGACTAGGCTGAAACCTGGAGCCAGGAATTCAATGCAGATCTCCTAAACAATCCAAGTACTAATGTCATCACCTGCTGCCTCCCAGGATATGCATCAGTAAGAAGTTAAAATTGGGAGCAGAGTCAGGACTCAAACTCAGTTTACCTAATTCACCAGCCCTCTCATAGGGGATAAAGTGAAAATCCAGAGAGGTAAAGTGACCTGTCCAAATACATACAGTTGGTTAGGAGTAGATCTGTGGTGGTTTGAGAGATAGGCCCAGACCTTTGTTAAAAGCTGAACTGTTACCCCTGCTGCCAGGAGGGCAGTTGACAGGCAGCCTTCTGTTTTTGACCTCCTTAGAGCTACAGAGAGCTTTGCTCAGATACAGGTTCATTCAGTGACTGCTTGAGGTTAAGAGTAGAAAGGTCCAGCCCTTTGACCTTGTGTGGGACACCTTGACGGGCCATTTTATCTCCAGAGCTCTGAGCAGGGTTGGACAAGGCTGCCAGGTGGTCAGCAAAACTAGTTTGTGAGTTGGTTTCCTCTTATGTTTTCCTTCCCCCAAGAGAGCTGTTGAGTAAACTTCTTGCACATCAATCTTAAGCTCAGAATGTTTCCCAGAGAACTCAATTTGGAATAAGAACTAAAATAAAAATCATTTCTCCCAGTTCTAACTAAGGTGTCCAGGCAGGAAGTAAATGTGTGTCTGTGTGTGTACATGTGTCTCTGTATGTACATGTGTATATGTGTGTGTGTATGTGTGTGCATATGTAGGTGTCTGCTTGCATTTCTTATTGCTTTGTTCCCTAGAAACCTTCCCATTTGAGGGATGGAAAAATGACTTCTAATTTTTTTTTCCTCATGCACAAACAAGTTTTTGTTTCCCTAGCAAGATGGTGGTTATCTGGTCTAAATGAATAATGCATCTTCCTTTGGCACAGATTAGCTCAACTTGTTCAAGATTAATGTTGACTTCACATCCTAGGAGGCAATGAGTGATTCAGTGAGAAAGCAAAGATCACATGAAGAGAATTATAAGATCCTTGCATTCTTCTACTTTGGATACTGACAGGAAGCCCAGAAAATCGGTAAATTTCTCTTTGCCTGTCAATAGCAGCAAATTTTTTTTGGATTTTTCAATTATTTTTGTTCCTTTACTGAACAGCTATTAAAGCAAGGATATACCTACCAAGTGAGTGCCTTCAGAGAATGTACACTCTGGGGAAGATGCCTGTGTAATTCTAGGTGGGCAACCACTCTGCAAATGCTTACTGCAGAGGGACTGACCCTGCCTGAGGAAGATATGGACGCTGCCTCTGCAGCATGTCTGGAAGGAATGGGGAAGGGGGTGTGCAGGTCAGTGCTGTGACCAACCTTGGCCAAGGGCAGGAGGCTGGTGAGCTTGCCAGATGTGGGTGTGTAGGGAGAGAGCCTGGGGGAATGGTCATCTTGAGGGTGACCTAACATGCACACAACATAGCAGCTGCCAGTGTCTGCGGTAAGCACTAGGAAACAGAAAGCTTTTGAGACAAGGCAGCGTATGGCAGGGCTAGGTTTTCAATGCCAATGACTCCATTGGTCCACCCTGAAGGACTGGCCACTGGATTGTCCAGGTGGAAAGGAAGATTCTGGCTATTTAGGAGGTTTTTTGTTGTTGTTATTCTTGTTTGTTTGTTTTTTTAACAAAGCAAGACACATAAGCCCAAAGGATCTTGTTGCTCCAGATGTAGAAGAAAAGACAGAGGCCTGCTGGGTCCGCACAAGTACATCCAGGACAGGGCCTTGTTATAAGCTGCACTTCTCACAGCTCTCCTCCTCATGGGAACAGCTCCTCAGGAAGACTCCTCGAGTCCCACAAACCACATTCTCTTCTCCCAGATTCTATGGAGTACAGGTGATCTCCTAGTCCCTCTGCCAGCAAGTCACCCAGGAAACTGCCATACCTGCCATTCCCTACCCATCACGAGTTGGTGGACTGACAATGGCCACAGGGGCTGCTGTGCCTGTGGAAGTTGGAAAGCACATCACATCTGCCTAAGAAACTAGGAGACCATCCCTCTTCCTGGGCCCCCAGAGAGCCTAGATCCATGACAGGCAAGGGAGTAAGTGTTGCTCGCCCATGACAGAGTGCCGGTACAAGACAAGGGATGCTTGCCAATGGGCGAAGGCAAACCAGCAGTCCTAGGGATTCAGCAAAAGCCTCTGATAAATTTTAACTTTGAATCATCATGAAAAGAAAAGAAAAGAAAAACCCTTTATCCTAGAGTTACTGTTGCATATGGGTATAAAGTCTGAGCCATGGAACTGCTGGGTCAAAAATTATGTTCATTTCACATTTTAACAGATATTGCTAAACAGTATTTTTCACCTATACAAGCAATATGAGAACCTACTTTTCTATTTAAGGCTCTTACCAATAAACTACACTATTACATTTTCATTCTTTTTTAAAGATTTATTTATTCATTTAAAAGGCAGAGTTTACAAAGAGAGGGAGAGACAAAGAGAGATCTATCTGCTGGTTCATTCCCCAAATGGCTGCAATGGCTGGAGCTGGGCTGATCTGAAGCCAGAGGCCTCTTCTAGATCTCCCACATAAGCGCAGGTGCAGGGGCCCAGGGACTTGGGCCACCTTCCACTGCTTTTCCAGGCCACAGCAGGCAGCTGGATCAAAAGCAGAGCAGCCAGCAGCCAGGACTCAAACAGGCTCCCTACACGGGATACCAGTGTCAAAGGCACAGCTTTACCTGCTATGCCACAATGCCACCCAAAACTGTCATTCTAATGTATAGTTTTTCCACAAATCTTTCCCAAAAAGCCTCAAACTCCACAAGAACGCTAGTCTAACTCTTTAACTCCAGGGTTCAGCACATCCTATGTATTCAAATGTTGCTAGAAGAATGAATGACCAAGAAAAAGGTAAGATTTACTTTGACTATCATAAACAAATATGCCTAAAACATTGGCCATTTTTCCCCTTTCAGAAGGGGAAGAAGAAAGCAAAGATGAATATATTGATTCTTCCATAAAATTATGTCTCCTATAGGTATTAAAAGCACAGAAAGGGCAGGTTGTGATGTAGCAGGTTAAGCCACCACTTGGAACATCCACATCCGATCAGAGCAGCAGCTCAAGACCCAGTGATTCCACTTCCTATCCAGCTCCCCACCAATGCACCTGGGAAATAGCACATGAAGATTCAAGTACTTGAGTTCTCACCCCCAAGAGGGAAACCAAGATGGAATTCCAGGCTCTTGGCTTGAGCCTGGCCCAGCCCTAAGTTGTAGGCATTGGGGGAGTGAACCAGTGCATGGGTAATATCTGTATCTATTTCTATTTCTCTCTCTCCCTCTCTCACTGTGCCTTTCAAATTAATAAATATGTATGTATTTTAAAAAGGAAGAAAAGAAAACATCATCTGTATTCCTCAGGTCTGTACTTCTCATTCCCTGCACTGATATTCTTCCACTCCCACATGGCACTATTTCCCAAGGCCCATCTCTTCTAAGGTAAGAGCTACATCTCAAATGTGGGCTGCTTCCCTGGAGATGCTGACCAGATCTCCCCAACTGCCTTTGAAACACTCTGGGAGCCCTGAAGCACTGCAGAAACCTGCACCATTCCTGCTGTGAAGAACTCCAGCAGTACAGCTCCTACACATGCACACACACACGAACACACACTACTAGTGCAAAAAGTGCCCTACTAGTGCAAAAAGACCAAAAGCAGCCAACTGGATAACTATCTTTAACTCAGAGATCTTTAAAAAGTACCAGCAGCCAAGGATTTACAGGGTATTCATGTAAACAACACAGATGCAGATTCCATGATTCCATAAAAATGCAGAATCATACCACATGAGTCCTGTACCAATCAGACATCGTAACCACAGATTTTCAGACAAAATTATCTCAGTAGGACCAGAACAGCAACAGAGTCTGGACACATGACGGAGCTGCTGCAGGTCTTGCTCAGGCCCCTGCATTTCTGCTGCACATGCTCAATGCTGCTTGGTCCCTGGCTTCTTGCTCCCACCTCCAACTATGTGCTAAAAAGTTCACCAAGCAGCTTCTCACTCATGAACATCTCATCGACCCTCACAGGCTGTGACTGAAACAGGCTGGGAGAACTGCTGGAAGAGGACACAGGGCTGCCAGGCCCCCACAGAAGCAGACCTATGGCCACTGGATGGGCGGGAGGGACAAGGGCACAACTGTGCTTTCCCAACTCCAGGGCAGCCATGGGGCCTGGGGACTATGTAAATGGATTAGTCCAACATGGGCGCACTCAACACCTGTGTATTGAACGCCTACTGAGCATCAGCCCTCCTGGAATCCGTTCCAATGACCCTGTGAGGTAGAATCTATCATTGCCCCATTGTAACAGAAGAGGAACATGAGGCTTGGAAACTCATCTTTCCACGACATCTCCCGCAGATACCAAACTCTTAACCACCTGGAAATGTGGTGTGTTCCTCAGTTTCATGGCACAAGTTCAAGGACAGAAACAATCAAGAAAGAAAAGCAATGAAAGTGCCCCGAAGTGAAAGAGAACTTGGCACCATCACGAACCTGAGAGGCCAGCATGGATGGGGCAGAGGAGGAAGCTGCATAAGGTCAGATTCAGAGAGGTCCCATGAGGACACTCCTGCTGGTGCCTTGGGACTCATTCTGCCCCACCAGCCTCACTTCTCTGCTCACAAGGACTCACTCCCCAATTACGCAACACAGGCAGCATCATGCTGTGTCACCAGGGGCAAGTCACTCAGCCTCTCTGAGCCCCAACTTCTGCATGTGAAAATGAGAATAACGTGTATGGAGCAAAAGCCCCACTGTGAAAAAGTGATTGCCTGTGGCATTCACCAAAGTAGAACCCAGAGAGGTTGACCCGCCTTTCATTTCCAAAATGAATTCCAAGATTATCAGGTCACAGGGAGGTGGGGGGGGGTTCACAAAGACAAATAACAAATCATAGGAAACAGTGAGCAAAAATTAGTCAGTGAAAAATTGACCTATAAATGCTTTTCAGGGCCCCCAACCCCTGGGTCCCGCCTCAGGATACAATAAGCTCTGTCCCTTGCAGCCAACTGCAGCATGGACCAGCAGATGGCAGACCTCTCTCTCTCCCTCTCTCTCTCTCTCTCTCCTCTCTCTCTCTCTCTCTCTGTGTGTGTGTGTAAATCCTAATTTCAAATAAATAAAAAATATCTTTTAAAAAAGGCATTTTTTTATTCAAAAAGGAAAACATACCAATAAATAAAATAATACATCAAGGGCATTACAAGAGTTTATTTAGAATTTGATTTTATATGCATTACCTAACCTATTAACACAGAATTTGAAAAAAAGTTTAACTTGGTCTTAGAAGAAAAAATTTTGGTGCCCATTCATTCTCTTTTTCCTTACAAACATTCTGTGTGGTATTATCTCTGACTTGCGCATGAGGTAATCTTAGTAATATATTTTTTTCAGACACTTATGTACCCACTCACACAAGGACTTGAAACACCTGTGATCTACGGAGTTCTCCACAGAACACAGGTCTACTTCCTAGTCACCACCTTGCACAGTCTAGCCCTGCATTTAAAGCATGGATCATGTTGGAAACAGGCCAAATCAAGTCTTCCACAAAGAAAGATCGAATACAGAGAGGTAGCATCTGAGGTCACTGTTGCCATTTTCTATGTGCATGTTATCATGCTGGTATATTTTCTCTCATTTCTCAATATTAGATAAAATTGAGAGAGTAAGTCCAACTATCCCCAATTGCAGATCACATGACTCTATATATAGGTGATCCAAAAGACTACTCTAAGAGACTATTGAAACTCAGAGTAGAGTTTGGTAAAGTGCCAGGATAGAAACTCAACATCCTATTTGTATACATAGACAATGTCATGGCTGAGAAAGCACTTCTAAGACCAGTACCGTCACATAGCTACAAAGAAAATAAAGGACTTTGGGATAACTTTAACGAAGGAGGTTCAATACCTGAGAATCACAAAGACTAAACAAAGAAATAGATGAGAACACCAAAACATACAAACAAACAAACTGAGAAGCTTCTGCTCTGCAAAAGAAACACTCAGCAAAGTAAAGAGGAAACTATCGGAATGGGAGAAATTATATGCAAAGTATGCAACTGATAAAAGATAAACTACCAGAAACTTTCAAGAAACTCAATAACAGCAAAACAAACCACCCACTCAAGAAATGGGCAAGGAGCTTCAACAGGCATATTTCTAGAAAGAAAATCTAAATGGCCAACAAACACATGCAGAAATGCTCAGGATCACTAGGCGTCAGGGAAATGCAAATTGATATGACAACGGCCTTGAGGATGTGGGGAAAAAGGCACCCTAATCCACTGCTGGTGGGAATATAAACTGAAATCACCACTGTGGAAGATACAATGGAGATACATGAGAAATCTGAATATAGACGTACCATAGGAGCAAGCCATTCCAGCCCAGGGTATATACCCAAGGGAAATGAAATCGGCATACAAAAAAAGAGTTCTCTCTGCCCCCATATTTACTACAGCTCAATTCACAAGAGCAAAGATAAGCCATCAGCCAAAATGCCGATCACCTCAAGACTGAATAAAGACATTATGGGCTATGGACACCATACATGCGTCTGCAGACTGTATAGCCTGGCTTTTGTGCATCCTACTGCAATAAGCATAGGCCTGTGAAAACCTCTCTGTCTACACAATGATTTCATTTCCTTCAATATGTTCCCAGTAGTGGGTACACCCATACAGTTTTCAATGTTGACAGGACTCATTGCACACGAGAAACTGTATTGCTCTACAGGTATATAATACAGAATACAGACATCGGATCCATAAACCCAATTTTACCTTCAAACTGTCCTCCTAAACCAGGACACAGACAAGCACTTTTGCTCTCCTTCCTCCTGACAACACTCTCAGCGGTCTAGAGCAGGGTAGCTGGGTCCTCAAAGAGCAAACAGACGGGAATGCAGGGCCATTCCGGGAGGACACCGAGCCAACTCTGCTCTTGTACAGCTGCTCGCACCCTGGGGACCCTTCCAGTCCATCCGCACAGCACAACCGCGACTCCACCGGCACCTTTGGGACCCAAGAACAACAGGCACGCCTGCAGCCAAGATCCCCAGAAGGAAACCGCAAAAGCCGCGCGTCACTCACCTCCAAGGGCACCTGGTCTGCTTGGCGGCACTGAGGTCCGTGAAGGCCGTTGCTTCCGGAAGGGGACGAAGAAGAGAACCGCGCCTGGGAAATGGCGCGATAGCCTCGAACCCGCACCCTCGCCTGACCCTGGGGCCGCTGGTTCTCCCTCAGGCTCAGGCTTGGCCAGCAGCGTCGAGGACAGCTCCTCTCCTCCTGGCTTTCACAGGTTCTCGGGCAGGAGAGGATGCGGCGCTGACTCTCACCTGAGCACCGCGGAGTTGGGGTCAGGCGTGCGGGTGCACTTCCGGGTCACAGCGCCAGGCGCAGGCGCACTCGCCAATGGCCGTCGCCATGGTGCCCAGGGACGCATCTGCACACTGAGGCATCCAGCGTCCGGAGCCCCAGGGTCGCTTCCAGTCTTCCTCATCTACATAGTGAGTATTTGGCTTACTGGGCATTTTTGGTTCTTGGAGCAGGTCATGTAGTTGGTGCTGTTCCTGCCTGAGCAGAAGCTCTGGGCTGCTCCTTTCCCCAGCTCCCCTGCTGTTAAGAAGTCAGGGGATTCTTCCTCCTCTCCTTTTGATTACCTGGCTGAGATCTCAATGAGAGCATTTCGTTAGGCTCCTAGTGTCCCTTAGCTAGCTGATCTCTCCCTGTGTTGTGCACTCATGGGGACAGGGATCCTGCTGTCTTTCTTTCCCTGTAAGTCGGGCAGTCTGTGTGGAGCTGAACGACTTCACATTGTCTTTTCTGAAGGTTTAATAACCCAGGCAGAGTGAGATCCAGGAGTTAGAGGACTGATGTTTCTCTTCAAGAGATGGAATCTCGCTGAGTGGTGTCAGGGAGGGTCTTCCTCACAGGATGATGGCTGCTTAGGCAGTGTCTGCGTGCTGGGGGGAGTGCAGTGAAATCTGGGCACGTGGGGGAGGAGTGGCAGACCCCCGACGTGGGGTGAGTCTCTGAGCCTTGGCTTCCTAATCTGTGGAGAAGGGATGGCAGTGACTGTGTGTGTCCCGAGTTTGCACTGTCCTGGATGTCTGTCGCTGCTGCCACGGTCATCTCAGGTCTAGGAATGCCCGGCATTCAAACCAAGGCACCTTGCAGCTTCTGTCCACCTCTGACTTTTTATGGTGCTGGATTCTGTACCCGGATGGAGGGTTGTAGCAGACCCCAAGTTTTCTTTGTAAAAGCTTTTTGGCTTTTTGAAAATTCAAGTTGAAGCATTTAAAAAAATGTTTGTTTATTTATGTAAGAGGATGAGTGACAGAAAAAAGAGAGAGCAATCTTCCATCCAGTGGTTCACAAATACAAATTATGTATTTTCCTTTTAGAAATCTTGAAAAATAAAAATGGATAGGAAAAAATAATTCTTCATCCTGCATCTTAACTGTGCATAGACAGGCACACTTAACATTTTATGTGTCTATTTAGTATTGTTTATTCGTTTTAAAAATTGGATTGAATTTAAAAATTTATTCTATAAATCTGTATTCTGATTTTCGAAGTAGCATAAGCCTTTTCCATATTATGAAGATTTTTTTATAAATGCCACTTTTATTATTTTTTAAAGCTTATTTATTTGAGAGGCATATTTAGAGTGGAAGAGACAGAGAGAGAGGTCTTTCATCCACTGGTTCATTCCCCAAATGGCTGCAACAGCTGGAGCTAGGTTAATCCAAAGCCAGGAGCCAGGAGCTTCCTCCAGATTTCCCACATGGATGCAGGGGCCCAAGCACTAGGGCTATCCTCCATTGCTTTCCTAGGCTATTAGCAGGTAACTGGATTGGAAGTGGAATACCCAGGACTTGAACTGGTGCCCGTATGGGATTACAGCACTGTAAGTGGAGACTTAACCTGCCCCTCAATGTCACTTTTAATCACTGCATCTGTTTGGAATGTTTGTGTGCCATAGGTTTTATAACAACTAGTTCATAGTCAATAGATTCTAATTATTTATCACTATTCTAAAATTATTTTTATTAAAGATTTATTTATTGGGGCCTGCACTGTGACACAGTGGCATATCTGCAATGCCACCATCCCATATGGGCATCCATTGGAGTCCCAGCTGCTCCACTTCCAATCTAGTTCCCTGCTAATGTGCCTGGGAAGATGGCCCGAGGTGCTTGGGCCCATGGATCCACATGGAAGACCTCTAAGAAGCTCCTGTCTTCTGGCTTCATACCAGCCCAGCCCTGGCTTTTGTGGCCATATGGGGAGTGAACAAGCAGGTGGAAGCACGGGCAGGGGATTGTCTGTTTCTGACAAAAATCACTTCTCACAGACTCAGTGATTGACTTTAGACTTACCTGTAGTGGACGAAGGCCGTCAAAGTACAAATTACTCTTTTCGGCACCCTGGAAAGCACAATGATCATTTTTTGACCACGAGAGAGAAGGAATCTGTGATACCAGGCATAAGGACCTGTTTAAGAGACAATGAGTTCCTCATCTTTGGTTGGGGGTGGGCTGGGGTGCCAGTCCCTTGCAGGCCAAGGGAGGCTGCTAAGGGTGGAGGGGGCAGGTGGGATGAGCACAGCCGCCCTGGCTCCTTTGTGGAGAAGCCCCTGCAGCTTATCAGAGGCTGACGTCAGACCCCTGCAGAGAGAGGGCAGCCTCAGTCCCAGGAGCTACCAAGGGGCAGCTTGGCGGAGGGAGAAAGAGCATGGGTTCCAGAGCTGACAGCCTTGTGTTTTGAGTCTGAGCAATGATTTATCAGGGCCTAAGATGGGCAGGCTGCCCCACCTGTCAGGAAGAGTTTTCCCTCTTCGTAAAATAAGACAAGTGTTGGTTCTGACCAGGTGGCAGTCGGTCCTGCACTGTGTTACTCTGTGCCATCATCTTGTGAATGGATCCAAGATGCCAGCTCCCGGTCATCATCACAGGTGTGGTGGAGCTGGTCCTGGATCCTGTGCAGGCTGCCCTGGCACAAGGTGTTTGCAGAAGCTGAAGGCTCCGTGAAGCCAAGGAATTCCGGTCAGCAAATGCTAGAAAAGCCTCTGCTTCCCCTTCTGCCACCACATCTCTGCTACGCCCCACCCGGAGTTCCCAGGCCTGGGCCAGAGTCCCTGTGGCACAAGATGCTGGCGGTGGTATTCCCAGGCAGGTTTGCTCATCTGCTAAGACCCCAAGTGCCTGCCTTGTGACCCTGGGGTCACTGCTGTTCCCCCGAGGTGATTACAAACAGCAGTGGGGCAGCCGTGTGGAAGGGCTTTACGCCTCACGTGGGGTCTGATTTTCCTTCTCTGCCTTCCAGTTTCATAACTGGTGTTCCGGTGAGAGCCAGGCTCTGCCTGCTGGCATATCTTGGACACCCGTCATGGGTACTCTGCTGGTGTCTCGTTGCTTTGTAAGAAATCACCAACTTCCCAGTTTAGAGCAATACAGATTGATTTCCTCACTGTCTGTGAAATCAGGGCGTCCAGTGCCGTCCTATGCCCAGGCTGTGTCCACATCTCCGGCTTGTCCAGGGGAGGTTTGTGTCCATACCCCTCATGGTATCCTCAGCCATTTCCCTGAGGTGGCCCCCCTCAGGTCCCCGTACCCTGCTGCCCCCAGCCCCTCCCTCAGGTCCCTGTTCACCCCTGCTGGCCCCCAGCCCCTCCCTCAGGTCCCCGTACCCTGCTGGCCCCCAGCCCCTCCCTCAGGTCCCCGTACCCTGCTGCCCCCAGCCCCTCCCTCAGGTCCCTGTTCACCCCTGCTGGCCCCCAACCCCTCCCTCAGGTCCCTGTTCACCCCTCCTGGCCCCCAGCCCCTCCCTCAGGTCCTTGTTCATCCCTGCTGGCCCCCAGCCCCTCCCTCAGGTCCCCATACCCTGCTGGCCCCCAGCCCCTCCCTCAGGTCCCCATACCCTGCTGGCCCCTAGCCCCTCCCTCAGGTCCCCGTACCCTGCTGGCCCCCAGCCCCTCCCTCTGGTCCCCATACCCTGCTGGCCCCAGCCCCTCCCTCAGGTCCCTGTTCCCCTGCTGGCCCCCAGCCCCTCTCTCAGGTCCCCGTACCCTGCTGGCCCCCAGCCCCTCACTCAGGTCCCTGTTCCCCTCCTGGCCCACAGCCCCTCTCTCAGGTCCCTGTTCACCCCTCCTGGCCCCCAGCCCCTCCCTCAGGTCTCTGTTCACCCCTCCTGGCCCCCAGTCCCTCCCTCAGGTCCCTGTTCACACCTGCTGGCCCCCAGTCCCTCCCTCAGGTCCCTGTTCACACCTGCTGGCCCCCAGCCCCTCCCTCAGGTCCCTGTGCTGCTGGCTTGAGTTCCTAGGGGCCACCCCTCCAGGAGGGGTCTCACCCCTTTTATGGGCTCACTTGATCATGTCTATCCCATCTAGAGCAATCTCCCTTTTGACGAACTTGGTCAGCTGGTTGGGGACCTCTGTTAAGTCTACAGGAACCATTCACCTGTGTTCTGTCATGTGGCTTGGTCATCATGTTCACACTCAGGTCATCTTGGGGTTGTTTTGGGGTTGCTTGGAGTCTTGGGGTTATTTCAGAGTTCTGTCTCCCCCAGCGGCTGCTGAGTTACAACTGAAAGGGAGGTGGGCTGGGTGGAAAAGTCGTGGTCTTGGGGAGCACAGGTGAGCCACACTCTGGGCCTCTTGCCAATGACCCCAGCCTTCTTCCTGCATTGACAGCCTGTGGGCCCTTGGGGTGCTGTGTGCTGTAAGGGGCCACACCAGGTCCAGCTGTAGCTTTGTGAGGTGGCCTTGGGGTGCCAGCAGGAGTTCAGCCTGCAGAGGGCGGGGGAGGCACCCTGTGTGTAGTGTCAGGACAGTGGCAATACCTTGCTTTCCGTGGTTTCAGAGAAAGCAAGGCACACCAAGCTGTGAACTTCCCACCTCACAATGGGCATGGCGGCCACCACCTTTGTGGGAAGAAAATCGTCAGCGGGCTGATCTGAAACCCCATGGGAAGTTCAAAACTACCTGCTAACCCCAGGGTTCTTTTGTGTGTGTGTCTAGATTTCCAGTGGGTTGAAGGGGACGTGTGTGAAGTCCAGCTGATGGTGTACAACCCCATGCTGTTTGAGCTTCGAGTGCAGAACATGGTATGTACCACCGCCAGGGGCCTCTGTGACCAAGAACCCCAGCATGTCACTAAAATGCGTCTTTGCTTACTGTTAGAGGCACTAATTCTGGCACACATGTCTGCTTTGCCCAAGATAGTAAGCGTTTGGTGAATGAAGTCCGTGTTTTGTCATTACCGTGTCTCATGCTTGCTGCCGAGTAGACAGCACAGAGCAACCTTGGGCTTGTACACGCACAGAGCTTTGCCCATTGGCTGTGAGACTGGAAGTCAGCACTTTGGAGTTCACAGGGGCTTACTGGAGATTGTTGTGCTGCTGTGAGGTGACACAGGGATTGAGGCGCAGGGGGAGCTGTAGAGAGAGGTGCTGTGTTACTGCACCATGTAGGGTGTGGAAGATTCACGCCCTGGGTCCATGCTTGTTTGGGGGACTTGTGCTGCCTTCAGACTACATGGGATCCGTTCCCAAGGTTCTCTGTACTGCGACCAGTTTCATAACTGGTGTTCCAGGTGAGAACCAGACTCTTCCTGCTGGTGTCTCACTGAGGGCCATGCCCTGTGCCAGGTACAGGGTGCGTGGGACCCGGGGGATACGAAGGCCCATAGGCCTTATCCCTGGTGTGAACACAATGAGCTGTGTTGGGGATGCATGGCGCCTGCCTGGGAGAAACGCCCCTGCTGGCTGGGCCAGACTGCCGGGTGGAGCCACAGTTTTCCGCAAGCCAGGACTGTTGGGCAGCCCTGCTGCATGTGACTGCTCCCCAAGCCTGTGTTAAGCCAGCAGTCCTGAGACTGAGGACCAGTGTTCCCCCAACTGTTGCACAAGGGTTCACTGGCCTCAGGACATGGCCATGGTCAGCCTCTGCTGCGGCTGTCTGGCTCTTGGAATCCAAGGGGGAATTTACCACAAAGTAGTTAAAGTGTCAGATGATTGCTGCTGTTTCTTATACATTTTTTTTTCATTTTAAAAGTAGCATTTTTACCTGGTTTAAAAGTAATAAATTACATATTTTAACAAATCAGGAAGGGTAGAGACTTAGACAAGAGAAAACCACCACTTGGATATAGGCAGCATACCATGGTGCTGTGTCGAAAGCTGACTCATGGAACACTTCAGACGTGCACAAGCCACCGGCATTTCAGGCAGGCAGCGGTGGCCACACCGCCCTGGCTGTTCTATGAAGACAGAGAAGCCAGTGTGTCTGTTAGAGATGAAAGGCATGCGATCAGCTTCACTAAGTGTGCCCTGCCCACTGCACCCCCTCCACACTCACACACGCAGATCACTTCACGCCTTTGCCTCACATGTGGGCGGCAGGCGTGCTCACTGCCCCCAGAGTGTCTCTGCTGCAGGCGTCTCCTGTGCACAGAGTTAGATACAGTGTATGTGCATTCCACACACCCAGCTGTCTACACCACACACACATCTGTGCATGCAGATTTCATACATCCTGAACTCACACCGAGGTCCAGCATCTTGTCTTCCTGCGTTCCATGTTTGCACCCTTCCTCTCAGCACACCCACTCACATGCCTTGTCCTGCCACAGATAAAAGAGTTTGTTTTTTTTTTTTTTAAGATTATTTATTTATTTATTTATTTGAAAATTGAGTCACAGAGTCCATTTGCTGGTTCACTCCCCAAGTGTCCGCCCAAGCCAGGGCTGAGCCAGGCTTGAAGACAGGAGTTCTGTCTGGATCTCCCACATGGGTGGCAGAGGCCCAAACACTTGGGCCATCTTCTGCTGTATTCTCAGGCACATGGGCAGGCAGCTGGATCGGAAGTGGAGCAGCCAGGATGCAAACCAGCAGCTATATGGGATGCTGGTGTTGTAGGCAGAGGCTTTACCTGCTATGCCCCAATGCCGGCCCTGGACCTGAGAGTTTGAGGGTTGCCTTGACTGCAAACTGTGGAAAGCGGAACCCCACAAACAGGGCAGGACTCTCTGTGTCTTGAGTTCTTTAATTTATCTCATCAGGGTTCTGTAACTATGATGAAATCTTGCACGTTATTCGTTAGATTTACTCCAAGATAGTTGGAATTTTTGGTGTCTTGTTAATTTTTTTAAACATTTTATTTTCCAATAGTAGACTGGTGATTGTTGACATCTTTTAGATTGTGGGAGACCAGGAGGAAGCTTCTGGATCCTGGCTTTGGCCTGGCCCAGCCCCAGCCATTGCAGCCATTAGTGGAGTAAAACAGTAGATCTCTCTTGTCTCTGTTTCCCTCTTGTTTTCAAATAAATATAAGTGTTTCAAAAAAAGATAAATAAAAATTTTCCTTTGTGTTCATATTCCCATTTGGTACAAGAAGAAAGCAAAGCAAACATCAGAAACATGGTAGAGAGGACCAAAATCAAGGGCAGTGGCTGTTGATCTGACTGCCCCGTGCATCACGTGTGCATGGTCTCTGCAGTTCTCTGTGGGTTCTAAGAAGCCGCAGCCTTCCACTGCCTTGTTCTGGGCTGCCAGGTGTGCGGTGCAGGCTGGTCCTGCTCATGTTGCTCTGTGTCTTGCTGCAGGGGCTGCTGACCAGCGGAGTGGAATTCGAGTCGCGCCCCGCAGCGCTCTCCCTTCCGGCCGAGTCTGGTCTGTACCTGGTGACGCTCGTAGGGGTCCCACAGACGACTGGAACGATCACCGTGAATGGTAAGGGCTTTTCTGATTGCTGCTGTTGACGGGCTGCCACACTGCTATTCCGTACACCAGGGTCCAGAGCCTCTCACCCATCTCGTTAGTCCTCGTCCATCAAGGGATGGGGAAAGACTGCCTTTCCTTGGGATGTGGTGCAAGTTGTTGGAGTGTGATTGGCACCTGCCATGCTCCTGCTGCGGTGGGCAGGAGCCCTTCCTGTGCTCTGTCTGCCTCCTCCTCCAGACAGTCTTCCAACAGCTTGGTTCCTACCTCTGCATCCTGACCTTTCCTGATGCCACGATGTCCCATGTGCTCTCAGGAAGCCCCTGTCTTCTGCTGGATCTCTTGGGAGAGTTGGCTGTGCACACTGAGTCGCTTCTGCCACCAGTGCCACGTTCCTGCACCCCTCCGCGTCCTGAGTTTAACCCTTATCCCTTCACCAGAACACCTGTCTGTGGCATCACTAGTGGCGTTTTTCTGCCTAAACCTGGGACCAGTGGTTTGGTTTGCTTGGAGCTTTAGTGCTCGTTTGCCACCCTGCATGTGTGGCGAGCTGTGTCCTCCAGCCTCGGTGACACCACACCCTCCAGATTTTCTGCGGTCTCTTTGGCCCTTCTTCCTCAGTCTTGCTGGTCTCGTGCAGGTGTCCCCTTGCAGTCCAGCCCTCTGACAGGTGCTCCTCGCTCTGTGTTTCCTGTCCTCCTCTCTGTCCTCCGTACGTCACCGCTGGTGAGGGTGTCCCCAGCCCCACAGTGCTTTTCTGCCTCACAGCCCTGTAGACTGCTGACCACTCCTGGGGTCAGGTACCCTTCCCTGGCCTGCGCCCCAGCACTTCCCAGCTATCCCCCTGGTGTCCAGCAGGTGGGACATGCGTGTTCTACACGTCCAACCCAAATGTACTGCCTCCCCTCCCCAAAGCGGTCTCTCCTCTGAGACCCTTCTCTCTCCTCTGAAGGCATCGTGGTCAACCAGTGGGAGTCACTTTCCCTCTTCATCAGGCCGAGTTCCCCAGCCCTGTGTGGTCCATCTCTGTGCTCCTCTGCCGAGCCTTCCTGCTGGGTTACACATTGTTCCTCTACCTTTGCTGTCTTGCAAGTGCCCTATCCTTTTCCACTTCCTCCACTACCTGTGTGGACTTAGTGGTCCCTGAGCTGTGCATCTCTGTGCAGAGCAGTTGGCATTGTTCTTTGGTGTGTCTTGTGCACAAAGCTAGACGGGCTGACCCTGTACTGCTGTGCACAGTAATTGTGGACCGCAAGTCTTTGTCATCAGACTATTATGTGACAGCCATTTTCAGCAATGGTAAGGAAAGGCCTGATTCTAATTAGGGGTTATAAAATAGTGGTTGCTCAGCAGGCAAAACATATACCAGGTTCCTGTTGAAAGGGAAATGCGAGAGACCCTGGTTCCAGGTATGGATTTGTGGGGAGAATAGTGTTTTGCCCATTGCAGGGGGTGTTTTGACAAGCCCACCCTCTGAGGGAGGGTGAGCTGGAGTGGTGTTGAGAGAGCAGCTCCCAGCCAGCAGGAACCTCAGGAGGACCGAGGAGGCTGCTGGGGCCCCGGGAGCCCTTGAAAGCCATGCTGGCTTCTCCATTGAGCACACCCCAGGCTCACACAAGTGTAGGCAGGTTGTCACCTGAGCCTCGAGCCACTGGGTATTGTTTCATTTTGTTGCACAGTAAATGCTG
This sequence comes from Oryctolagus cuniculus, assembly GCF_964237555.1. Taxonomy (NCBI): domain Eukaryota; kingdom Metazoa; phylum Chordata; class Mammalia; order Lagomorpha; family Leporidae; genus Oryctolagus; species Oryctolagus cuniculus. The sequence goes on from NC_091450.1 coordinate 55,654,304, forward strand.
TTGACAATAATTAGCTAAATTTCAAAAGCTGTTCTACAGCTTTGCTTAAATAGTTTCAAGTGCTTATCTCACCAGTGGGAAATTTGCTCATCTTAAACGGCAGTGCTCACACACACACACACACACACACACACAGCCAGTTCGCCCCATCACGAAGCTGCTGCAATAATAATAATTGGCTCTTGAACTTTCGTCTCTCAACAGAAGGTTCTGAAGCATTTTTCAAATACTCATTAAATTACATTATGTCCCGGGAAGGAATATTAACTGCCATCCTCACTATGGAGATGGATAAATCTGAAAAGCAAGTGAGTCCCGGGTTGAGATGCTGACTACGGGTTGTGCAGAGATTGATGGCTTACAGGAGCTTTCCCATTTGGGTCCAGTCAGCCTGGTGGGATGGGAGTACAGGTGCTGTTGTAACCCCCACCACAAAGGAGGAGCCCGAGGGATGTTGAGGCTGTGGGCAGGGACTGGCAGGTAACGGAGCCAGCACCAGGACCCAGGTCGTCTGCAGGGTTTCCCTTGCTGGTTGGGGACTTCAGCAGTGGACAGGAAGGTGGACATGGGGCATGGAACTTTGCTGGGAGTTGTGAGGTCTCTAATTTCCTGTGTCCCAGGTTACCACACCACCGTCTTTGGTGTTGTCAGTGACTGCCTGCGGGACCAACTCCCGGGAATAAAGACCAGCGGCTCTACGGTGGAAGTCATCCCCGCTTTGCCAAGACTGCAGATCAGCACCTCCCTGCCCAGGTACCAGGTGAGCACAGGTGTCCAGCCACGGGCAGGAAGCAGCCCTGGGGAGCCTTCCCTCGTGAGGCGCACAGGCTCTGCATATGTCCAGAATTCGCAGGCCCAGAATCTGCAGGAGGGGGCCTTGAGAGTCCACAGTAGTTCATCCGTTTTGCCCAGAGCAAATTGGAGCAGTCAAGATGTCCCATACTAAGGCTAGGACCAAATGTGAAATTATTCTTCCCAAACAAAGTCAGGATCTTAGGGCATCTAAAAGAATCACTCTTCTCTTTGACAGAATTCTTTTATTTTAGTTTTTAAAGAAATATTTATTTATTTTGAAAGAGTCACAAAGAGAGGGAGAGACACACAGAGTGAGTGAGAGCTCTTCCATCCTTTGGTTCACTCTCCAGATGGCCGCAACGGGGAGCGTTGGGCCAGGCTGAAGCCAGGAACCACGAGCTTCATCCGGGTCTTCCATGTGGGCGTGGGATCCAAACACATGGGCTACTTTTCGCAGGCCATTAGCCAGGAGCTTGATTGGAGAAGAGCAGACAGAACCCAAACTGGCACCCATATGGGATTGTTTTATTTTTGTTTTAGATTTTCAGTATCACAGGGAAGCATAAAGGAGAAAGGGAAGTGGCTGTTGGGAGGCCTGGAGCCAGTCATTGTAAATGCTTGGAGGTGCTTCCTGCCACTTTAGAAAACACTTGTCTGAACACACTGTCATTGATGAGTTTTTGTGAAATCACATTAATAAGCTTTTCCTCACACTTTCACAGAGTCTTAAAAAATGTTTCTAGTTGCGTTTAAAAAGGACAACCTGAGGATATCTCAGGACTGCATAACCGCCCTTTCCTTGCTGTTGGATTTGGGCCGTTCTCAGTTGTTGCCCTCAGGGGTGACACTTCTTGGACATCCTTTGGCTATTTTTAGGATGTCTGAGATTTTCTAAAAGGTTTTAACTGGTTTGTGTGTCTGATACATGCTTGTTGCTTGCTAGGCAGTGGGCCAGGCGCCAGAGCTGAAACCGTGGGCCCAGCATTCTGGGGCCTGGTGCTCAAGGAGGCTGTGTTCAGTGGGAGAGAGGGAGAAGGCAGAACCAGCATGGCCACTGCCCTCCGGTCCCCACTGGTGGCCGTGAGGGGCTGGGAGCAGGAGTTAGCCATGCACAGTGGGCAGCTGGGAGCATTTGTCAGAGGTGGAGAAAGCATCGGGTGATTGGGGAATGCAATGAAATGCAGGAAACATGAATTCTAAAGCAGATCCCAGACCTGACTGTGAGAGCTCAGAGCACCAGCCTTTGAAAAGAAAGCTGGTGATAGTTTTCACGACCTTGTATTAGCCAAAGAGTTCTTTGACATGTCACCAAAAGCAAGATCCACAAAGAAAAAAACACTGATAAATTGGGCTTCATCAAAATTAAAAACTGCTGTGCTTCCAGAAATACCACTAAGAAAATGAACAGACAACTCACAGGCTGGAAGGAAATATTTGTACATCATGTTTCTGGTAAGGATCTGCTACTTAACACCCAAACTAAGAAGGCAAACAACTAAATTAGAAAGGTTGACAGAAGTATGGGCTAGCTCTCTCCCCATGAAAGACTTCCCAGGAGCTAACGAGCAACCTGGAAAGGTGTGTGGCATCATCAATCTTTCTGGAGCTGGTACCGTGTGGGGTTCCTGCTCACACCTGCCAAGGTGGCTGTCCTCAGAAGACAGGCGGTAGCCATGTGTGGTGCTGGAGAAGCCTGCACGCTTGCCATGTTTCTACAAATGTTGAACGTAAATTGACCATATGACTCAGAAATTCGGTGTCTACCCAAGGCCGAGGAAAGCACACAGTGACTCAGAAACTTGTATATGAATGTTCACAGCTGCATTTTTTGTAATAGTCCAGAAAGCAGGCAGAACTTGGATGCCCATTGCCTGGCAAGTGGCTGAACAAAATGTGGCACATTTGTACCTGGGCTGCCGCTGAGCAAGACAGGCAAGCAGGGCCCTGACATAGGAACCAAATATGGCCCATTTACACCCAGGGTGCAGCTGAGCAGTGGAGACGCACTGACGCATGCTCCCGACACATGCTTCAGCATGGGCACCGAAGGCCAGGATGGCTGCCTTTTATCTCTTACTGAAAAATGGTATAAGACATATTTTTCAAAAGGCCCCCTATTTCTCTGGGCTGGCCATTGTGGTGTAGTGGGTAAAGCTGCTGCCTGCAACACTGGCATCCCATATGGGTGTTGGTTTGTGTCCCAGCTGCTTTCCTTCTAATCCAGCTCCCTGCAATGGCCTGGGAAAGCAGCAGCAGATGACCCAAGTGCTTGGGCCCCTGCACCTGCGTGGGAGACCCAGAAGAAGCTCCTGGCTCCGGCTTTGGTCTGACCCAACCCTGGCCTTTGCAACCATTTGGGAAGTGAGCCAGTGGATGGAAGTGCGCTTTCTTGCTCTCTGTAATTCTGCCTTTTAAATAAATAAATAAATAAATAAGTATTTTCTTCAAGTGACTCTTGATTAATTAGGTGTTGATTGTAACTAATCTGCTATAAAGGCCCCTGTGACTGGTGAAATGCACTCACCAGCATCTGCGAACACCACCTTGTGCTCCAGGACCCTGACCTAGGCCATGACCCTTTAGAAGAGCTCCCTGTCGGGGGTATGGGGGCTTTAGGGGGTTGGTGTGATCATTGGGATTTGCTGACTGCTCCTGTAATGTGAACCAGAGGAGGGGACGCTGACCCTGTCTTGTGGGGTTCAGGAAGGCTCCATAGAAAGTGTGGGATTTACAAAGCATGGTCAAACACAGACCGTAAAGAAGGGAGTGAAATACGACTGAGAACAGCAGGATGGGACCCATGCAGAGCCCTGGAGAGGCAGCTCCCCAGAGACAGAAGTGAGCTCAGCGCATGGCACAGTGGACACAGGCCTCCCTGTCGGTCAGTCACGCAAAAGAGAAGAACCCTGTGGGCATTGGGGGGCCACAGAGCCTGGCAGGAGGAATGATGCTAGGCCCGTGGCCTGATGGCTTGTGTGTGGGCACAATGGGGCTGTGCCTTCCTTCCAGTCTCTTTTTTTAAGACTTATTTATTTTTATTTGAAAGGCAGAGTTACAGAGAAACACACACACACACACACACAGACACACACACCTGGAGAAAGAGAGAGAGAGAGAGAGAGAGAGAGAGAGGTCTCATCTGTGGGTTCACTCCCCAAATGGCCACAAAGGCCAGGTTGAAGCCAGGAACCAGGAGCTTCATTTTGGTCTCCTATGTGGGTGGCAGGAGTTCAGATACTTGGACCATCTCCCACTGTTTTTCCAGGTGTATTAGCAGGGAGCTGGATTGGAAGTGGAGCAGCAGGGACTTGAACTGGCACCCATTAAGAGATACTAGTGCTGCATGCAGAGACTTCACCTGCTACACCACAACACCAGCCCCTGCATTCCGCACCTTGAGAGATGCTGCACCAGGCCAGGCACCAAGCAAACAGCCGCTGAACACACAGTGGTCACTCTGTCCTGGGCTCGGGCAGACACTGACAAGATGCTCTTGTATGCCACACAGGAGGTTCAGAGTTGAGGTGCTTATCAGTCTGTTCAGTGCATTCTTAGTGAGTACCTATTAGACACTAGGTGTATGGCAAGGAGCTGATAGCAAACAGACAGAAACTTCGTTCCTGCCTTGGGAAGGCTCTGGGGCCAGCGCAGGGCTGAGGAGGACAGTGCTGCTGGTGGGAGCTGGGTCCCAGTGCCATGTCCCGAGTGTGCCTTTGCAGCAGTGCCAGCTGCAGTCTCACTCTGACGCCGTTCCTCGTGGCTCCGGGGCTCCTGCACTGTGGGTGCCTCCTTCCGCCCCTGTCCCCTGCAGCACAGAGGGCCTGGACACCCTGCTGTGCGAGATGGCCAGTGATTAGTTCTGGCTGAGTTTTGTTACCTCCCGAAACCTTCCCCCAGGAGGGACTGATGTGCAAGCTGCACAGGGGTCATGCAGGGAGGTTGTGCATCGGCTTTCCTTCGCTGACCTAGGTGTGAGGAACACTGTTATAGATGGCACATAGGAAATCGCCTCAACCTGTTGTGCTGTTTTTTTTTCTCAGGATTTGGTTTGGGAAAAAACATTGCCTCTGATCGGAGCCTGGAGCCGAGGCGCGTCATATGCCTGGCTTACAGAACCTGACTTGTTCTTAGCATGGTTGGCTCCCAAATTTCTCATTCAAAGCCAAGATTCTCTAGCTCCTATTTCTGAAATGCCAAAATGTGGTCGTCCTTTTACCTGATGTGAATCAGTTTTTTTTTTTTTAAATTTAGTATTTGAAAGACAGAGAGAGAGAGCAAGCGAATTGATCTTCCATTTGCTGGTTCACTCCCCAAATGACTGGAGCTGGGACCAAGACAAAGCCAGGAACCAGGAGCTTCTTCTGGGTCTCCCACATGGGTGCAGGGGCCCAAGCACTTGGGTCGTTTTCCCCTGCTTTCCCAGGCACATTAGCAGAGAGCTGGATTGGAAGTGGAGCAGCTGGGATTTGAATTGGCACTCATGGGATGCTGGTGCTGCAGGCAGCGGCTTTACCCACTACACCACAGCACCTGCCCCTGATGTGAATCATTCCTGCACAGCGTTGGTTTCTTCCTTCAGTTTATTCTCCCTGCTTTTGGTTTAGATCGGCACACTCATTGCAGCCTTCCTCTGGTGACGAGATATCTACCAACGTGTCTATGCAGCTGTTCAACGGGGAGACTCATCAACTCATCGTCACCTTAGAAAACATTGGCCTGGAACCCCTGGAGACACTGCAGGTCACCTCCAAACTGCTCCCCACCAAGGGTAGGTGTGGTCAGTGCGTCAGACCTGGGAAGGTTGCGTTGTTGCCTTGCACAAGTGATATTTTACATAGCTACTGTTCAGAAAACCTCAAAGCTTCCTTTGGTTTGGTGCAGTCCTGGTGGGGGTGGAGATCAAACACCACATGCTACAGGCATGAGGCTGACCCCTTCGTGCCCTTGGTCCCCATTACTGGATCTGAACAGGGGTCAGATCCTCAGCAGACTGGTTACTGAGTGGAAGACTGGGAGACAGGAACAGGCCCATCCTGTGGTTCCTACAGCCCAGGGCCGCCTCCTGATTCAGCACTTGAGGGCTGGACCAGGCTGAAGCCAGGAGCCAGGAACTCCATCCAGGATTCCCATGTGGATAGCTGGGGCCCAAGCACTTGGGCAAACCTCCGAAGAATGCCAGCATTGCAGGAGGCTGCTTAACCCTCGGCACCACAGTGCCAAGCCCAAGGTGTAGCTTTTCCACCTTTCTGGGCTGCTGTTTCCTTTGCTGTTGCTGTGCCTTTGAACTTTTCTGGAACTCAGTCCCGTGTCAGCCATCCCTTTCTTTCCTGCCTTTTATCAGGACAGTATTCATTGCAGACTTGCAGGAATCCTATCTAAACAATTGTGTGCCTGTTGTGTAGCTTCCATACTTAGCATTTTGCTGCATTTGCCTTGTAACACATCTCTCTGGCCTCCTACCTACACCCCCCACCCCGCCCAGTATCTTGTCTAAAGTTCCGGATTTCAGAAGCACCTGTGAGTGCTTCTGAGCTCAATGTTTTTGATAAAATGCACATGCACTGAAATGTGCAGGTCTAACATGTTCCATCTGATGAGTTTCAATAGATGCTGGCCCATGTCATTGTGTAATCTAAGCCCTCATCAAGATATAATACAGAACATTTCCATCACCCCAGAAAGTTCCCCAGCTTTCTTCCCAGCAAGTCCCAGTGCAACCCCGGGAGCAAACACTCTTGTCTGTCGTCTGTGTGCTGGGCAGCCCCACTGGGTGTTTACTGCTGGTGATGCAGGGTGTGGGTGACTTGCATAGCAACCGGCAGGTGGCAATTGGCAGACGTGCAGCCCAGTCACCTTCTCTTCCCTACCTTGCGTTTAATTTTCCACTGGGTCTTGCCCACACCTGGTCAGTCTTAAAAATCTTTAAATACATTTATTTTCAGGCTGACACTGTGGTGTAGCTGGTTGAGCCACCGCCTGTGGCACTGATATCCCATGTGGGTGCCGGTTTGTGTCCCAGCTGCTCCACTTCTGATCTAGCTCCCTGCTAGTATGCCTGGGAAAGCAATGGAAGGTGGTCCAAGGGCTTGGGTCCCTGTAGGAGACTTAGAGGAAGCTCCTAGCTTTTGGCTTCTGGCTCCGGCCTGGTCCAGCTCTGACAGTTGGAGCCATGTGGGGAGTGAACCAGCAGATGGAAGAGTTCTCTCTGTGTGTCTTTCTTTCTGTAACTCTGCTTTTCAAATAAAATAAATCTTAATGCAGAGTGGACAGTGAGAGAGAGAGAGACAGAGAGAAAGGTCTTGCTTTGCCCTTGGTTCACCCTCCAATGGCTGCTGCGGATGGTGCGCTGGGGCCAGTGCACTGCGCCGATCCGAAGCCAGGAGCCGGGTGCTTCTCCTGGTCTCCCATGGGGTGCAGGGCCCAAAGACTTGGGCCATCCTCCACTGCACTCCCGGGCCACAGCAGAGAGCTGGACTGGAAGAGGAGCAACTGGGACAGAATCCGGTGCCCTGATCGGAACTAGAACCCGGTGTGTCGGCGCTGCAGGTGGAGGATTGGCCTAGTGAGCCGCGGCACCGGCCAGAAATTTACTTTCGTTTGCCTGAAAGGCAGAAAAACAGACAGAGCGAGAAAGATTATCCATAGATTGTTTAACTCCCAAAGGGCCAAAGGCCCTTGTCTCTAGTTAGGCCTAGGATGGCTGGGGTCTATGTTACTCTCCTCCTTTTTATGGACAGGGGAAGTAAAGGGAGATGAGGTGACTAACTAAGGTCACATAGCAGGTGCGCGGGGAACCAGCAGGAGGACCAAAGTCTCCTGATTCTCAGCTTTGGTGTAGTCACCCTTAGGAGGCAGAAGCACCATAATCATGTAACACACTGCCCGGTGTAGCCACCTCAGAGCAACACAGTTACCAGTGAAAAATTAAAGCCATCATTCTTTCTTTAGTTTCCTCCCAAGCTGCCATACATTTACATGTGGAATTAAATTAATGGAAACAAACCATATGCTTCCAGAATATACAAAAGGAATAATTCCTGGTGCTTTTGCTGTACAAGGCAAGGCTCCCAGTGGTGACAGATGACTGCCAGCGCTAGAAACTGGGAACGTGCGCAAGGCTCCTGTGTGGGGCCATGGTGACAGCAGCAGGTTTGCCTGTGGATATTAAAGAGCATCTATTTCCATTCTCGCCTCAGCTTCACCTTGGGCCCACTGAGCCTACTGAATGCCTGCTCTGCGGATGGAATGCTTCTCTGGTGCCTGCAACATTTTCTTTCTTTGTGCCGGTGGTAGAGTTATTTTCTATCTTAAAATTAGGAAGAGCTCCCACCCTGGAGCTCATTTCATGCACCAGGTGTGAGGCACTTGACATTCTTTTTCAATATGAAGTTGTCCCAGTGACCACAGGAGGGCTATCGGGGTGGGTGCTCTGGTAATTTGTTTATTTCACTGTGACATCCCCCGTGCCTGAGAACCCAGAGCAGCGCTTGTCACTTAGCAGGTGCTGCACAAGTGTCAACCCTGGTTCTCCCCTCCTGGGGCCGTCCTGAGGATGCAGGACACAGGGGGACAGTACTAGGCACCGAAGTGTTGGACCCAGCTTGCTTTGGCAGTGGCGGTGCTTGGTGCACCCTCCTCTCTGCAGGACTGCGTTTGTGGTCTCAGTGCCTGATGCCGCTGAACCTGCCGGCACCCTGTGTCCTTTCCTGCTCCTGCCTGACTCCTGGGAGGCACCGAGGGTCTCGGCAGGGCCCCCACAGCCCCTTAACGCGTCTGCACTCACCCTGAATAACCCCCCGTTCTTCAGATACCAACCTCAGAGAAAGAAAAGTATCTTGTTCTGTTATCCCCCCTTCCATCTTCCTTGCTTTCCTGACCTATTTTACTACAAAAAAAATTGTTTAATTTTTTTTGAAAGTCAGAGACAGAGAGGTTAAGGCAGACAGAGAAGGAGAGACAGAGAGATCCCAACTGTTTCTTTTGCTTGGAGAAGGATTTTCTTGTATGCAATCTCATATGTCTAATTTTTGCTTTTGCCACCCACGCCTTTGGGGTCACATCCAAGAAATTACTGCTCAGATCAATGCCATGGACCTTTACCTCTGCTTTCCTCTAGTCGTTTTAGAGTTTTGGGTCTTATGGTTAAGAATTTATTTATTTACTGGGATATGTGTTTATGTATGTGTGAATGTGTACATATATAGATATCAAGTCTCTAGCACAAATCACTATCACAGGCATTTAATTTTAATTTATTTTCATCTTATTTGAAAGGCAAAGGAAGCTGAGAGAGAGAGAAAAAAAAAAGAGAGAGAGGAGAGGGATCTCCCATTTTCTAGTTCACTCCCAGAAAACCTTCATAATATGGAAAAGTCTTATGCTACTTCAAAAATCAGAATACAGATTTATAAAATAAATTAAATTTTGTAAAATTTTTTATTATTTTTTAACAGGCAGAATTAGACAGTGAGAGAGGGAGAGACAGAGAGAAAGGTCTTGCTTCCATTGGTTCACCCCCTAAATGGCTGCTCTGGCTGCTCCGGCAGGAGCCAGATGCTTCCTCCTGGTCTCCCATGCGGGTGCAGGGCCCAAGCACTTGGGCCATCTTCCATTGCCCTCTTGGGCCACAGCAGAGAGCTGGACTGGAAGAGGAGCAACCAGGACAGAATCAGGCGCCCCAAACATGACTAGAACCTGGGGTGCCGGTGCTGCAGGCAGGCAGATTATCCTAGTGAGCTGCGGTGCCAGCCAATAAATTCCATTTTTAAAATCAATCCAATTTTTAAAAAGAATATACAGTACTAAATAAACACATAGAATGTTAAGTGTGCCTGTCTATGCACAGTTAGGATGCAGGATGAGGAATTATTTTTTTACTATCCATTTATATTTTTCAAGATTTCTAAAAGGAACATACATAATTTGTAAGCTAAAATTTATCATTGAAATGCTTTCAACTGTGGCAGGCACTGTGGTGCAGCAGGTTAGGCTGCAGCTTAGGACACCCACATCCCACACTGGAGAGTCTGGTTTAAGTCTTGGTTGCTCCAAGCGACAGATCTAGTTTCCTGCTCATGAGCACCATGGGAGGCAGCAGGTGATGGCTCAAGTGCTTGTGTCCCTGCCACCCACATGGGACACCTGCAAGGAACTCTGGGCTCCTAACTTTGGCCTGGCCCAGCCCTGGCTGTTGTAGGCATTTGGGGAGTGAACCACTGGATGGAAGATTTCTCTCTCTTTTTTGTCACTCAGCCTCTTACATAAATAAACAAAATTTTTTAAATGCTTCAACTTGAATTTTCAAAAAGCTTTAACAAAGAAAACTCGGGGCCTGCTACAACCCTCCCTCTGGGTACAGAACCCAGCACCATAAAAGGTCAGAGGTGGACAGAAGCTGCAAGGTGCCTTGGTTTGAATGCAGGGCATTCCTAGACCTGAGATGACCGTGGCAGCAGCGACAGGCATCCAGGACAGTGCAAACTCGGGACACACACAGTCACTGCCATCCCTTCTCCACAGATTAGGAAGCCAAGGCTCAGAGACTCACCCCACGTCGGGGGTCTGCCACTCCTCCCCCACGTGCCCAGATTTCACTGCACTCCCCCCAGCACGCAGACACTGCCTAAGCAGCCATCATCCTGTGAGGAAGACCCTCCCTGACACCACTCAGCGAGATTCCATCTCTTGAAGAGAAACATCAGTCCTCTAACTCCTGGCTGTCACTCTGCCTGGGTTACTAAACCTTCAGAAAAGACAATGTGAAGTCGTTCAGCTCCACACAGACTGCCCGACTTACAGGGAAAGAAAGACAGCAGGATCCCTGTCCCCATGAGTGCACAACACAGGGAGAGATCAGCTAGCTAAGGGACACTAGGAGCCTAACGAAATGCTCTCATTGAGATCTCAGCCAGGTAATCAAAAGGAGAGGAGGAAGAATCGCCTGACTTCTTAACAGTAGGGGAGCTGGGGAAAGGAGTAGCACAGAGCTTCTGCTCCGGCAGGAACAGCACCAAACTGCATGATGGGCTCCAAGAACCAAAAATGCCCAGTAAACCAAATACATATTATGTAGATGGGGAACTGTGAAACCAGGCTAAAAAGATGGCTTGAAGCAAACCGTGAGTTTCCTTGAGATAAAGCCAAGACTTCACAGGGTACACAAGGCCAGCCCACAGGTTCCCGAGCTAAGCAGAAGGCGCAAACTCTCCCTACCCTGTGACAAGTAGGCTGGAAAGAGCCAAGCCAGGGGACGGGGCATGACATTGAGAGGATGCTGCAGCTTGCAGAGCAGGAGGGACCTGAGATCTGCACCAGGGCCATGACAGCGGGAAGGGGAAGAACTGGCCCAGGTGAGATCAGCTCATATGGACATAGGACATGCCAGGCAGTTGGGGCCCAGGTGAGATCAACTCACCTGTGGACAAAGGACACGCCAGGCAGGAGGGGCCAAGGTGAGATCAACTCACATGGACACAGGACACAGCAGGCACATAGAGTTTGCAGAAACTTCCAAGACTAAGAAGATGGTAGCACCCTTGACTCAAAACAGGAAATTCAGGAGGAAATGAAAGAGAATTGAACAGAGGAGATAGTGAATTAGGCTCCCATTAAAAGCCAGGGGACTGGCGGGCGCCATGGCTCACTAGGATAATCCTCGGCCTACATCGCCGGCACCCTGGGTTCTACTCCCAGTCTGGGCGCCGGATTTTCACAAAAAGTGAAAAGTTACATCAATTTAATATAAGAGAAAAATGCAACAAAAATATTTAATTTTGTCAGTGTTTAGTTGAAATACACTTAAATCATCATGTGTTAAATTGATGACAAATGAATTAGGAAGTTATTTTTGACAGGATAAAGGTTTACTAACAAAACATTTTACATTACTATACCTTCAGTAATGATCCCGTACAGTGCATTTGCATGTATTTTAGAAGGTAACTAACTGCAATTCGCGCCGCAGCTCACTTGGCTAATCCTAGCCTGTAGTGCTGGCACCCTGGGTTCTAGTCCCAGTTGGGGTGCCGGCTTCAGTCCCGGTTGCTGCTCTTCCAGTCCAGCTCTCTGCTGTGGCCCAGGAATGCAGTGGAAGGTGGCCCAAGTCCTAGGGCCCTGCACCCGCATGGGAGACCAGGAGAAGCACCGGGCTCCTGGCTTCAGATCAGTACAGTGAACCAACGGAAAAGGAAGTTCTCTCTATCTCTCTCTCTCTCAGTGTCCACTCTGCCTGTCAAAAAAAAAATAAATAAATAAAAGCCAGAGGACCTCAAACGCTATCTTTCGGTATTCTATTTTTCTTTGTGAAAGACACGATTTGGTCTATTTCCAACATGATCCATACTTTAAAGGCAGGGCTAGACTGTGGAGGGCAGTGACTGGGAAGCAGACCTGTGTTCCGTGGAGAACTCTGTAGATCCCAGGTGTTTCAAGTCCTTGTGTGCGTGGGTACGTAAGTGTCTGAATAAGTACATTCGAAAGATTTCCTCATGCGCAACTCAGAGATAATGCCACGCGGAATGTTTGTAAGGAAGAAGAGAATGACTGGGTACCAAAATCTTTTCTAAGACCCAGTTAAACTCTTTCAAATTCTAGGTTAATAGGGTAGGTAATGCATATAATACCAATTCTAAAAAAAACTCTAGTAGTTGGCGTTGATGTGGTATTTTATTTATAGCTATGTCTTCCTTTTTTAATTGCTTTACTTTTCTTGAAGATCTTATTTATTTCTTTGACATTGAGAGTAACACACAGAGGAGATGAGAGGGAGGGAGGGAGGCAGAGAAAGAGAGCGAGAGTGAGTGAGAGAGAGGGGGAGAGAGAAAGTCTTTCGTGGGCTGGTCCATTAGCCAATTAGCTGCAATGGGCGTAGCTGAGAGTATCTGAAGCCAGGCACCAGGAGCCTCGCCGTGATCTCCGCATGGGTGCAGAGGCACAAGGACTTGGGTGTCTTCTGCTGCCTTCCCAGACCCCAGCAGAGAGCTGCATCGGAAGTGGAGCAGCCGTACTCGAACCGGCGCCCTTATGGGGTGGCGGCACTGTGGCAGTGCTTTACCTGCTCCCTCACAGTGCCGAACCTCCTGGAAGCCATTTGCCTTGGGATTCAGCTGTCTGCTAACAGGCCTGGGAAAGCAGAGGGAGACGGCCCAAGGACTTAGGCCCCTAAAGCCAGAATGGAGTGCCGGGTAAATTCCCTGGCTTCTGCTTCAGCCCCTGGCTTCTGTCCCAGTCCTGGCCTTTGTAGCCATCTCGGGGGTGCACCCCCAGATGGACGATCCCTCAGAGAGAGAGAGAGCGCGCAAGCTGGCGATGCCCCCTGCACTGCTTCTCTCCCCAAGCGGCTGCAATGAATGGCCAGCGCCGGGCCAGGCAGGAGGCAGGAGGCAGGAGGCAGGAGGCAGGAGGTCCATTGAGGACTCCCACGAGGCAGGGAGGTGGGGTCCAGAGAACCTGGGCCATCAGCATCTGTTTCCCTGGTAGCAGCCTGGAGAGGCTGGAGTGGAAGCGGCCCTGGGGCTTAGGACGCTGGATGCAGCAGTGTGCAGATGCGTCCTGGGGTGCCATGGTGACAGCCCATGTGGAGTGCGCCTGCGCCTGGTGCTATGACCCGGAAGTGCACCCACACGCTTGGCGCCGAATGCCACGCAGTGCTCCGCTGGGAGTCAGCGCCGCATCTGCTTCTGCCCGAAGCCTGCACAAGCCACACGGAGAGGAGCCGTCCTCGACGCGGCTGGCTGAGTTTGAGGGAGACCCAGCAACCCCAGGGCCAGGCCAGCATCAGAGAGGCTGTATGTGGGAGTCTGCCGCACCGTTTCCCAGGTGCATTGCTCTTCTTTGGCCCCTTCCGGAAGCAACGGCCCTCACGGACCTCTGTGCCCCCAGCAGACTGGGCCCCCTTGGAGGTGAGTGAAGCGCGGCTGTTGCGGTTTCCTGCTGGGCGTCCTGGCTGCTAGCGTGCCTGTTGCTCGTGGGTCCCGAAGGCTCGGGTGGAGTCGCGGTCGTGCAGTGCGGACGGTCTGGAAGAGTCCCCAGGGTGCGAGCAGCTGTGTGAGAGCAGAGGTGGCTGGATCTCCTCCCAGAACGGCCTTGTGATCTTGTCTGTCTGCTTTTGGAGGGCCCAGCCGCCCTGCTCTAGACCTGTGAGTGTTGTCGGGAGGAAGGAGAGCGAAAGTGCGTGTCTGTGTCCTGGTCTAGGAGGACAGTTTCGGGTTCCTGGCATTGGGTGTGATGTTAGCGCTCTGTGGGTTTTTCATGAAAGAGCCTTGTCAGGCCGAGGTGTACCTTTTGTTTCTAATTTCATGATTCGTTTTTTAGTTTCGCAAAAGTCGTCGACCTTTTTGTGAAATAGGTTTTCTGTGTCTGTCAGGATACTTTGTGGGCTTTCCCCATGTGTATTCTGTTCTGGGATCGATTGATTTTGTATGGTAGTGGTCCTTGCATTCCCGGAGTAACTCTCAGTTATGCACAGTGTGCTAAGCTTTGGTTGTGCTTCTGGGTGGCTTCTGGTCATATTTTGTTGAGGCATGTGACACATTCACGACGGATATGTGTGTGCCATTTTCTTGATGATGTGTGCTTGTTTGGGATGTTGGGAAAATGCTGCTCTGATGGAATGAAATGGAAGGCTTTTCCTCTTCATCTCCTTGTTGGAAGGGTTTGTGAATCACGGATTTTAATTATCTTTTCCTTGGGAGTTCTCACCAATGGAGCCATCTATCTGGTCCTGGACTTTGTTCATGTCTGTTTGGTTTGTTTGTTTCAGCTTCCCTGCTACTACAGTGTCTTTGGAAATTATAAGTGTATTCAGGGTTTCTTGTTTTACTGTATTCAGTTTTAGTGGCTTGGGTCTTTCTGAGAATCAATCCACTCTATCTAGGTTGACCAAATCCTTGTGCCTTGGTTTTTCCCTAGTGGTTTTGGATTATTATTTTTGCAAGGTTGGTAGCGATGTCCTCTCTGTCATTTCTGTTGTCAAGTCACTTCAGTCTGTTCTCCTTTTTTCTCTGTTTCCTGTGGATAAAAGTTTTGTCAAGTTGACTGAGTTTTCAAGCACTCTAGTTTGGTCTCAGTGAATGTCTGTTGTGATATTTTCTATGCTGTTGGGTTGATTTCCATTTGAATCTTTTTCCTCCTTCCAGTTTCCTAAGATGTACTTTGATGTTCTAGTGTTTTAAGGTAGGTAAAATTGGGTTTATGGATCCGATGTCTGTATTCTGTAATATATACCTGTAGAGCAATACAATTTCTCACGTGAGATTAGTCCTGTCAACATGGAAAACTGTATGGGTGTACCCACTACTGGGAACATATTGAAGGAAAGAAGTCATTGTGTAGACAGAGAGGCTTTCACAGGCCTATGCTTATTGCAGTAGGATGCCCAATAGGCAGGCTATGCAGTCTGTGTATTCGTTGATGGTGTCCATTCCCATAATGGCTTTATTCAGTCTTCAGGTGATGGGCGTGTTGACTGATTGCATATCTTTGCTCTTGTGGATTGAGCTGTAGTAAATATGGGGGCATAGATAACTTTTTGTATGCTGATTTCATTTCCCTTGTGTTTATACCTTAGGTGGAATGGCTGGCTCATATGGTACGTCTGTATTCAAATTTCTGACTTATCTCCATACTGTCTTCCACAGTGGCCATACCAGTTTATAATCTGACCTGCAGTGGATTAGGGTGCCTCTTCCCCCACATCCTCAAGGCTGTTGTAGTATCAATTTGCATTTCCCTGATGGCTAGTGATCCTGAGCATTTCTGTATGCGTTTGTTGGCCGTTGAGATTTCCTTCCTTGAAATATTTACCTGTTGAAGTCCCTTGCCCATTTCTTGATGTTTTGTTTTCCTGGTGTTGAGTTTCTTGAAAGTGTCTGGTAGTTTATTCTTTATCAGTTGTGCTTTGCAACTATTAGTTTGCCTCTTCACTTTGATGAGTGTATCTTTGGCTTCACTTTGATGAGTGTATCTTTGGCAGTGCAGAAGCTTCTCATTTTTTTTTTTTTTGGTGTCCTCTTCTATTTCATTCTTTAATCTTTTGTGATTCCCAGATATTGAACATCCTTGGTTAAGTTGATTCCAAGCTCTTTTATTTTCTTTGTCGCTATGTGAACGGGATTGGTCTTTGAAGTCCTTTCTCAGCCATGACATTGTCTGTGTATACAAATAGGCTCCTGATGTTCTCTGCTGCCACTTTACCACACTCTACTCTGAGTTTCAATACTGTCTTAGTGGAGTCTTTTGTCCCCGCGTGTACACATTCCTTCCAGGAGATGAGCTGTTACACTGCACTGCATTTCAGGACCAGGATTGTCTAGTGATTTAACCCTTTACTTATAATTCACCACCAACAAGTCATCCTTTGTAGACTTGGGAAGATGTCAATACTCACTCTTGCTTAAATAGTCCCAGATTCAGAAAAGTCTACTGTTTGTTTAAGCTTTCCAACAAATGACCTGTCATCCACGTGTGCGAGGGTGTGCACACAGGCAGACACATGCACATATGTAGCCACACCCCCACACAATCCTGGATGTCTTTTTTCTTCAAGAAGAAGTGCTGACTCCATGCCAGCGTGATTGAAGATTCATGCAGGTTTTGACTGGGCCGAGCTTCTTGGGCTGCGTCTTTTCCCACGGATGCTGGAGCTCAGCCCAGGCACAGGGAGAAGCCAGCAACCACAGGCAGAGCTGAGCGGTCCCTGCCTCATCATCCAGTGCTACTCGGTGTTAAGATGCTGACACCACTTTTTTCAGTGGGAGAATGAGTGACGTGTGCCCCACAGTTGACTTCTGTTTCTCCTTTTTCCTCTGGCCGCACGTCCCTCTGTGGGATTTTGAGAGGCTGCCTTCTTCATTCTGTCTGATAGCACAGAAATACAGAGAAGAAACAAACAGGAAGGGCCGCCTGCGAGGCAGGGCCTGGTCTTGAATCTGGTGCCTGAGCTGTGTAGCTTGCTGTGATACTGCAGCCACAGAGACGGCTCACTGGCCCTGCCCACTGCTGCATGCTGTGTCTTAGCCATAAAGGCTTTGGTTGTTTGGCATTAGATGGTCCCTGAGTGTGGCACTGTCTGTGACTTGCACACATCACTTAAGGCACAGAGTTTCCTACAACATAAGCAAAGTGTTCGGTGTCTGAGTGTCCTCATGCTGGCCTCCAGGTGTGAGCCCTGGAGCGTCACTGACATTCTGGCCTTGTGCCAGCAGTTTTCACACCTCTTCTCATGCTCTGCTCCTGCCACACGTGTATGGGGGACGGCCCGGCCCCTTACACTCCTCAGATTCCTCAGGGTTTGCTTTCCCTCTCCTGGATGTTGCTGTTGCTGGGTTATCTGCTAGTGACCAGCTGCCTGACTTGGCTTGAGCGATTTGACTGCTGGGGGCTTAATGTGCCTCCTGGATACTCACCGGGATCTAGTCTTCCCCTCGTGCAGTAATTCCAGAATGAGTAATTCCCCAGAGTGTCTGAAGAGTGACTGCTGTGTCACCACCCCTGTGAGTGGGGACAAGAGCTGAGGTTTGCTGCCCTGGTCTGCTGGTGCCTGGGAGACATCAGAGATATTCAGGTCAGATTGATCTATCTTTCTTTCTATCTATCTATCTATCTGTCTGTCTATCATCTATCTTACAAAGAATTTCATTTATTTACTTTAAAGGCCGAGTTACAAAGAGAGGGGAAAGACAAAGAAAGAGATCATATGCTGGTTCACTCCCCAAATGGCTGTAATGGCCAGGGCTTGGCCAGGTTGAAGCCAGGAACCTGGAACTCCATGCAGGTTTCCAATGTTGTGCAGGGGCCCAAGCATGTAGGCCATCCTCTGCTGCTTTCCCAGGTGCATTAGCAGGGAGCTGGATTGGCAGAGGAGCAGCCAGGACTTGAACTGGTAGCCATATGGGATGCCTGCACTGCAGGCAACAACTGTACCCACTATGCCACAGGGCCGGCCCCGTGAACTCTTTTAAAAAATATTTATTTAATTTTATTTATTTGAAAGGCAGAGTGAGAGAGACTGAGAGAGAGAGAGAGAGAGAAAAATATTTCATCTGCTGGTTCACTCTCCAGAGGGTCACGACGGCCAGAACTGAACCAAACTGAAGCCAGGAGCCAGCTGCTTCTTCTGGGTCTCCTACATGGATGGCAGGGACCCAAGCACTTGGGCCATCCTTTGCTGCTTTGCCAGGCAATCAGCAGGGAGCTGAATCAGAAGTGGAGCAGCTGGGACTCGAACGGTTGCCTATATGAGAAACTGACGTCACTGGTGGAGCTTAGCCTGCCATGCCACAGTGTCGGCCCCCACCTTTCTTGAACATTTTAAAATCGTTTTCCTCTAGTGAGTTTCTTAACCTACATTCAGAGGCTCCCTGCCCACATTTCTCCCTCTGTTCTCCCCTGGTGCCCACTGTGCTTCAGGGACTGTGATCTGTGTCCTCATGGGGCTGAGAATGTGGTACCAAAGCTGGACAGGGGCAGGTGCAGCATGTTCTGTGCAAGCAGAGGGACAGGATGGGGCTGTCCAGGGAGGGGTTAGGTGCTCTACTCCCCTTCCCCACCATTGCTGCCTCTGCCTGTCCGGGTGTCTGTCCTTTGCCATCAGCTGTTCGTCTTTTGCTGGGTGAGCCCACAGTGAGTGTCTCCCACTGCTGGTGATGCCTGTGCCCTGGAGACTGCAGGATGAGTTGGACCCACCTCTGTGCCACTAGGCTCCATGGCCTCTGCACTCACGCTTGCTGGGCTCCACTCATTCCTGGCTGTCCTCTGTGCATGCCCAGTTCTGTCCTCCCTGCAGCCCAGGCCACGTGTCCCCTCCCGAATGCTTAGCTTCCCCATCCAGTGGAATGAATTCCACCTCTGCAGCCTCACATGTTCTGCTTGTCCTCTGTTGCAGAGATGCTCACCTCACTTGGCAACAGTTGAACGTGTGTGCACCACGTTTACATGCCAGTCGCCACACTAGGCATGTGCTTAGCACATAAACACTGCTGGGTCTTGCGGTGGGGTATAGGAGTCAGATCCACTCACCTAATGGAACAGAGCTCTTGTTATACATCCTGTGTTTTCCTGCTCTGCACCACTTGCCACAGTGAGTGGATTTCTGGGTGTGCCTCCCAGAAGGACCTGGAAACTCCTGCGTGACTAAGAGCCCTCCATCCTGCTGGCCCACTGTGTGCCAGATGGCAGTGGCTTTCCTCCCAGGGTCATGATGGAGAAGTTTGATCTCAAGAGAAAGTGGAAGGCCTTTAGGCGCACACTGTGGGGCTTGCTAATTTCCGCTGGTTGGGAGTACAGATGGGACCTAAGTGAGCAGGGCAGAAGGGCAAGAGAATGCAGGATGCCTGGCCCTGCAGCTCGGAGACCACTGGCTGCCAGATTCCCAGGCGGTTATCCCGGGATCTCGGTGTACCACACTCGTGTAAAGAATAACACTTCAGGCCGGCGCTGCAGCTCAATAGGCTAATCCTCCACCAGTGGTGCTGGCACACCGGGCTCTAGTCCTGGTTAGGGCGCCAGATTCTGTCCCGGTTGCTCCTCTTCCAGGCCAGCTCTCTGCTGTGGCCCAGGAGTGCAGTGGAGGATGGCCCAAGTCCTTGGGCCCTGCACCCGCATGGGAAATCAGGAGAAGCACCTGGCTCCTGGCTTCGGATCAGTGCAGTGCACCTGCTGCAGCGGCCATTGGAGGGTGAACCAACGGTAAAACGAAGACCTTTCTCACTGTCTCTCTCTCTCTCACTGTCCATTCTGCCTGTCAAAAAAAAATTACACTTGAAAGAATGGTATCGTTTCACGGGGTTGTGGTCAGGGTTGGACAGCAGAGTACCGGATGCCATGTGGACTTGGTGCCCTTCTTAAGATGGGATGGGGAGCAGAGCCCATGCAGAAGTCAGGGAGAAAATATATACACCGATCTTAGCAGGTACCTGCTCAGGGGAACACGCACAGACACCAGCTGCCTGGCTCTTGGTGTTTTGGTGACAGCACTTAGCACTGAGCCCACGTTTGCCCCCTGCTCCTGCACTTCCTTTGGGGTTGTGGTTGGCAGGTGCCTCCTGCAGGTCAGCAACAGTCAGGGTTTATGTTCCTCGCACCTCCCTTCTCCGCCATACACCACCGCCTCTCAGTCCGCCTGCCCCTAGGGCTCTGTGGCCTCAGTCCCAGAGTTCATCTCTCCAGTGAAGCACTTTTGAGGAAGGAAAAGCCCTCTGGACAGGCGAGGAGAGTGCTGTAGCTGGTTGTAACATGTAGCCCTCCGCCCCACTAGTTATGGATTTCTGATAGGCTAGATGGCAGCTGCCAAGTCTGGGACCCAGCAGTTCAAGCCACTGGGCAATGAGTCTTCCTTTAGTTCTGGGCCCCCAGATGTGGGCAGTGAATTCAGCAGGCAGTTACTGTCCCCGTTCTCTATGATGCAGTGGTGGTGATATTTACATATTATTCAGATTCATGGGCGCCTCATCTCCATCTGGTGTATGTTGGCAGCTTCCACTGTGCAGTCAGAGACCTCTCCCCTGACTCCTCTCGAGGGCAGGGGTCACATCTTCCTGGTCTCTTTGTCCTCAGAACCTTGCCTCATGCCTGCCATGAGGCTCCTCAGTGGCTGTGCAATGAATGCTCCTTGCACGAGTGAAATGGGCAGTGTGGTATGTGAGAAGCAAACCTCACTGGGGCCCGGGCTTTCTCATCCATCTTCCCAGCAGTTTCTGGGTGCCGCGTTGCTATGCTAAGTCTTCGCATTGCTTCATGTTACCATCATGCTGACTCTGTTACCACCTCCTCTAAGGACAGGTCATCTTGGCTGACAGAGGACTTGCAGCCTTACCTGTCCCGAGAGCTGCTGAAGGGCAAAGCTGGGCTTCACACTCAGGTGGGCAGATGCCAGAGCTCCCATACTCGAGTGTTCCGTGTTGTGTTCTGCATGCCCTCCATGAAGTTCCCTTGTACGAAACCTCCACTTTGGAGTTCACTCTGGCTCTGGTCAGGGCCTCAGATAGGTGGGAGGAGGCCATTGCCATGCAAGCGCTGACTCCTGGTTCCATGACTTACCAGCTGCTTGGCTTTGGGCAAATTGCTGTAAATCTCTGTGCTGTAATCGGTTCTTTTATGACTTGGGATGGAGCACCTCTGTTGGGAAGCTGCTAACTAGGCAGTTGCTCCAATTCCTGCCCTGCTTGCCTGGGGCTGTTCCTGCTGGATGGTCCCTCCGCATGGTCCCTGCCTTGCCAAGTGAGCACAGTAGTGGCATGGGGAGGCAGAGCTCACCTAATTAGTGTGGGTGGGCTAGTTTTTCCTTAGCCTGACCAAATTCTTTGTAGGCATCTGATTGCCTGCCAATGCACATGGCTGCCAGAGAGTTAATCCACTGCCCCAGGGAAGTTTATTCAGCTGGCTGAGACAAGCCTGGGACATGGGGACACATAGTCCCTGTGATTTGCTGCCCCTGTCATCAGGAAACATTACTGCCCTGCCACAGCGTGGGGCACCATGAAGGCATGTGCATTGGCTCAGAACCCACCTCTCTGTCAGGTGGGCCACAGGCCTTGGTGTGGTTGGTCTTGCATGTGGATGTTCAGCCAGGACCCACAGGCTTCTCCCTGCATGAAACCAGGTTAAGGGGGCAGGGGCCTAGACTTAGAGAGCTATTAGCGCAGATTTATACAAATATGTGTGTGTGTGTGTGTGTGTGTGTGTGTGTGTGTGCTGGCTCAAGGGGACTTCCCAAAGCTCATGGAAGAACAGAACTAAAAGTAATTTATTTGGTGCCAAACGTTTTTGAAATCCATGCATGCTTTATTCATAATGTACTTTTCTCATGAATGATTTGAAGGTCCCTCATATGCAAGCATTTTAATCTTTTTTGGCATCAAAATAAACTTACCCTTTAATTCTATTTTCTGTGAACTTCTTGAAGTATCCTTGTGTGTATTTCTTTATAAAAGCATGATAAAAGCTCATTGCAGAAAATTCAAAAAATACAAAACCATTTGAAATTATCCATGATCCCATGACTCCAAGCAAACTAATATTAGTGTATAGATATGTTTTCATTTTTTCTACTTGAGTACTTTTATGCATTTGAAATTACATTGTACGTTCAGTCTGGCATCCTGGTTTTTTTTTTTTTTCCGTGTAACTTGTTTCCATCTGTTCTAATTATAAACTGAATTATAAACCGAACACTGTGACTTGGCCCACGCTATTGTCACTTGTGTCTGCTTCCCCGTGACAGGTCCTGTTCATGGCTGGAGGGGCAGAAATATGGTGGCAGCTAGTGCTAGAGTGCGCCTGCTGACTGCTGGGCCAGGGTCCCACACTCTGCAGGGCTAGCTCATCCTCACACGGCCTTGGGGAGGGACTACTCACTTAGGACAAGGAGAGAGGGGTTTTTGAGGCATGGGAGGAATCATTAACACTGCCCAAGTGCTGTTCTAGTCCATGCTGTGTTCTAAGCACTTGGCTTCTATTACCTTGTTGACCTGGCATGACAGCCCATCTTACAGATGGCTAAACTGACAGACACGGATGTTTGGTGGCTCACTTAGGACACGCAGCCAGGGCTGGCAGGTGAGGAGAGATGCCCTGTCCTGGAGCTGGTGCTCCTAACCCTCATGGTGCCTGCCTCTCCAGGCAGGTGCTGGGTCTCAGTGTTTGGGGGCTGGTGCCATCCATTGATTGATTGATTGGTAGGAGAATGAGTCCCTTGGATATAGTGTCCTACTTGTCAGGGCATGGAAGGGTTGTGTGTATGTGTGTGGGGGACAAGGCCCACAGGAACGCAGCCCATGAGTGGGGCTGTGGAGGACAAGTGGGACCCCTCTGTGGTGACAGTGGGCCTGGCCCTCTCCACAGAGGCAGCAGGCTGTGCTGGTGGAGGAGAGCTGGCAGCATGTGGACCAGAGTGCCCTCCTGAGGCCCCTCAGTGTGTGCGCTCCTCCTGCTGCAGGAGCGCATGCTCAGAGCCTGCCCATGCTTCCTGCCCATCCCTGGCTGTGTGAACTGGGCAGCTGACACAGTGGCTGCCGTTTATAGACTGTGCTCTAGAAACAGCTTGGAGAGGATGTTGGGAGGTGAGATTTTGCAAGGCCTTGGTGTCTTGTCTGACATGGGCTGTGCTTAGGAAGGGGGTGGCTGCTGGTGTGGCTCATGCATAGGCCACGGGGGCAGTCAGCTTGCATTTCCTGTGTTCTTGGGGCCTTGGAACTGGCCCTAGTAAGCAGGGTCCACTTGGCTCTCTGTCACCTGGCATCTCTTATCCATTCCATTCCTGAATGGATTGACCGGGCTAAAAAGCAAAAAAGTGGAGTTCATTAAAATCCATGTAATATCTTTATAGACTTCCTGGGTTGCTGGAGGGTCTCGGTCCCATCCGTGGTGCGGGAGGAATGGCATAACTTCCGTCTGGAGCTGCTACAGCACCCAGAGCAGGTGTCCCAGGGTAGTTTGGACCTCAGGGCTGCGGTGCAGACTGGAGAGTAGGAACACACACAGGCTTCAACGATCTTTGTGGGCTAGGGCAGTGCCTTGCCCACTAAGGATGGCTGCTGTGAATGTCTGAAGTCCCCACGTGCTGCGGCTACACAGGAGACAGACCACAAAACCAGTGTGTGAAGGCGGTTTTGAGCGTGACATCTATTAAGCTGTGCCACATACCAAGATCGTGCTGGACACAGCAC
Source organism: Oryctolagus cuniculus (assembly GCF_964237555.1). Lineage (NCBI taxonomy): Eukaryota > Metazoa > Chordata > Mammalia > Lagomorpha > Leporidae > Oryctolagus > Oryctolagus cuniculus. Next base: position 55,677,760 of record NC_091450.1, read on the forward strand.
AGGACCAGAATCCTCCTCCTACTAACCATCGCTGGCTTCTCTTCCTCCCCTCAAGTCTCTCTGGGAGGGTTTCCTCGTGCTGCATACCTGGACCCTAGGCTCTGCAGTGCACTGCCCAGGAGCCATGACTGACCCACCCTGCATGTGCTCGGTGTGTCTGTGTCATTCTGCTGGCTGACGGAACACTGGACCTCACTGCTCAGGGCTGTGCGGCATCTGTGCTTGCCCCTGTGAGCAGGAGGGCAGTGGGGCTGGGAGCTTCTCAGTGGAGCAGAGTTGGAAGCTGACCTTGTGGCACAGCCATTGGAGGTTGTCAGTTTTCCCAGGTGTGCTGGCTGCAAAGAATACTGGGCCCTGGTTGGATGTCTCACATCTCACTCCCAGTTACTAATGAAGGAGGGATGGCCACTTCCCAGGCCACACTGGGTGTCCCCTGTGTCTCTTCCTGTCCTTCCATAGGGTGCCTTGCTGTGAGTGATGATGACCCCACTCCATTCTCTGCAGAGGTCACCGTGTGCAACCTCTGCACCAGCCCCCGATGCAATGATGATGCCCCCTGCCCTGTTCTCTGCAGAGGTCACCATGCACAGCTTCTTTTTTTTATTTTTTGACAGGCAGAGTGGACAGTGAGAGAGAGACACAGAGAGAAAGGTCTTCCTTTGCCATTGGTTCACCCTCCAATGGCCGCTGTGGCCAGCATACCGCGCTGATCCGATGGCAGGAGCCAGGTGCTTCTGGTCTCCCATGAGGTGCAGGGCCCAAGCACTTGGGCCATCCTCCACTGCACTCCCTGGCCACAGCAGACAGCTGGCCTGGAAGAGGGGCAACCGGGACAGAATCCGGCGCCCTGACCGGGACTAGAACCCGGTGTGCCGGCACTGCAATGCGGAGGATTAGCCTAGTGAGCCGCGGTGCTGGCCACCGTGCACAGCTTCTGCACCAGCCCCCGATGCAGTGTCTGTCTCCCCCATGCTGTCTGCAGACAAACCGCAGCTCAGGATTTACCATTCTGCACGGTGCTCCAGGCCCAAGGCTGCTTCCTCGCTGGCCCTGCCTGAGGCTCTGCTCTTAGCTGTGTGTTTCTAATTCTGGATTCCTTTCTCTGAAGCAGTGTCCCTGCTTAACATGGGTCTGTTTCCCTCACAGCAGTACAATACAGAAAATGTTCATGGTGGAGAAACTTAGCTTCACTTGCCAGAGCCACAGGCCTTCATTTCATCTGCAGATCCGGCGGCTCCCCAGGAGGGACGGTGGCCTGGCCTTGGGCCTGTGCCTTGGTGTGACGCATTCTCCCTCCTCTTTGTGCCTCACGGCCTCTTCTGATTCAGGGCTTTTCCTAGGACTTTGCTTTCTGACATCTTGAGTGGTTCTCACTTTTGTTTTTGAGCATGTGCCAGAATTTCCCAGCCGGGTTGGTGTCAGTCTCATTGTGCCTCTGCTCTGCCATCACCATCAACATCGCTATTGTTGTTGTCATTGCAGAGAAACTGTACGGCAACTTCCTGAGCTGGAAGCTGGAAGAAACCCTTGCCCAGTTCCCCCTGCAGCCTGGGCAAGCAGCCACCTTCACTGTCACCATCAAAGCGAGCCTGGACTTCTCCTGCCAGGAGGGTCTCCTGCAGGACCTGAGTGACGGTAAGCGGCTCCCTCGTTTCTGAGAGCTCACCTGCTCCCAGGTGTGCGTTGTAGTCAGCTCTCTGTGGCACCCACCACCGGTCATATGACTCGCTCAACCGAGACCTTGCCCCTGCACTTGGTTAGCAGCATGACTTACTGCAGGCACATTATAGAGACAGTTTCTCAATTCCCAATCTTGACCATCTTGTCCTGATGTGCTAGGTGGTTGTCCTGAGGGAGTGGAATGCTGTGATTTTTCCCCCAAGTGTACCTGCTGTGTCGGTGGGACACACAGTGGTGATGATGGAGTTCTCCCATCTGGTGATGCCAGTGAGGAGACGGAGCTGGGGGCAATGGGAATTGTATCTGCTGCAGCACCAGGCCTGGCCGCATGGGGACGTGAGTTCACGGGTTAGCTGTGTCAGGTTGTCACATGCTCTTATGGAGGCCTTGGGGGTGTGTTAGTCAGCTCAAGCTACTGTAACAAACCCCACACCTGGCCTGGCCTGACCACAGGCTTTGATTTTGACGGTTCTCAGCATTGCAAGTCTGACCCAGGTGCTAGCATGGTTGGGTCCTGATGAGGGCGGTCATCTTCTTGCTGTGTTCTCATGGGGTGGAGACAGATCAGCTCTCTGGTATTTCTTCCCCTTCCTTTTATTTTTTTAAGATTTATTTGTTTACTTGAAGGGCAGTTATGGGTGTGGGATGAGGGAGACACACAGGGACACATGTGCATGCACACACACACACAAACACACAGAGAGGGAGAGAAGAAAGATTTTCCACCTGCTGGTTCACTCCCCAAGTAGCCACAATGGCTGGGACTGTGCCTGGCAGAAGTCAGGAATCTGGAAAACCATCTAGGTTTCCAATGTGTGTCAGGGGCCCGAGCTTGGGCCATCTCCTGCTCCTTTTCCAGGCATGTTAGCAGAGAACTGGATCAGAAGTGGAGTAGCCAAGACATGAACTGGTGTTCACATGGGGTTCTGGAGACACAGGCGGTGACTTAACCACCTGTGCTGTAACACCAGCCCCAGTAAGAATATTTCAATCCTGTGTTTTAAGGACTTTAGAGTCCTCATATACAGTGCGTGACTTTCATCTCCGTGAACATGCTGTGAATGACAGACCTTCCTGTGGGTGTTTTGGGTCTGGGTATTCCTGGGTGTGTTGCAGCTGCTGTTCCTTGTCCATTCACCTGCCAAGAGGCATTCATGCATTTCCATTGTCTTGGCTGTGGTGAGCAGTGCTGCAGTGGACATGTAAGTGAAGACATGGCTCTGCCATATACATATATGTATTCTTGTATATATCACATACACACATATTCACATGTACAAATCACATACATATACACATGCATATTACACACACATGTCACACACAGATATCACACACATGTACATACACACATGACATACATGTACGTATACACCTTACATGCACATGTGCATAAATCCGGATGTGGGCTGGTGCGGTCGTGGGAGAGCTTGAGTTGTTTTTAGCCTTTAGGGACCCTCCGTGCTTGTTTTCAAAATGCTGTACTGACTGACGTTCCCCTGAGAAGTGTGCTAGATCCTTCTTTCTGCACCTGTGGCCTGGGTCTTTTGGTAATAGCCAGTCTGGTGGAGTGACATGATGTCTTATATGGTTTTATTTTTATTTATCTATTTTAAAGCTATATATGTTTATTTGAAAGTTAGAGTTGGAAGAGAGAGGGAGGGACAGAGCGAGGGCTCTTTCATCTGGTGGTTTGCTCCCCAGATGGCCGCAATGGCCAGAGCTGTGCCAGGCCGAAGCCAGGAGCCAGGAGCTCCTGGATGCAGGGGCACAAACACGTGGGCTGTCCTCCACTGCTTTTCCCAGCTCATTAGCAGAGAGCTGGATTGGAAGGGAAGTGAGTGGGACAAAAACCAGTGCCCAGGTGGGATGTAGCGTCTCAGGTGGCAGCTTACCCACAGTGTCACAACACTGGCCTCTCTGTTGTGATTTTAATTTGCATTTCTCTGATAATTGGAGATGGTTACTTGTATGTCTTCTTTCGAGAAGTGTCCATTCAGGGGATGTTTTCTTGTTACTGATTCATTTGAGTTCTTTGTATTAAGATAGTAGCCCCTCACCTGATAAATGATTTCAAATATTCTCTCAGTGTGTGCGTCAGTTCTCTACTCTGTTGCTTGTTTCCTTTGCTTGGAGAAGGATTTTCTTGTATGCAATCTCATATGTCTATTTTTTGCTTTTGCCGCCCATGCCTTTGGGGTCACATCCAAGAAATTACTGCTCAGATGAATGCCATGGACCTTTCCCTCTGCATTCCTCTAGTCATTTTAGAGTTTTGGGTCTTATGGTTAAGAATTTATTTACTTATTGGGATATGTGTTTATGTATGTGTGAATGTGTACATATATAGACATCAAATCTCTAGAACAAATCACTATCACAGGCATTTAATTTATTTTCATCTTATTTCAAAGGCAAAGGAGGTTGAGAGATAAAAAGAGAGAAAGAGAGAGAGAGAGAAAGAGAGAGAGAGGGAGGAGAGGGATCTCCCATTTTCTAGTTCACTCCTACAATGCCCAAAATGGCCCCAGGGCTGAAACTAGGAATTAGGAACTAAATCCAGGTATCTGACATTGGTGGCAAGAACCCAGTTATTCGAGCCATTGCCACTGCTTCCCAGGGTCTGCCCTGGCAGGAAGCTGGAGTCAGGAGCCTGAGCCCTGATGTGTGACATGGGTGTCCTAAGCACTAGGCCAGATGCCATCCTTTAGAAGGTGTGTGGCATAAGGACCCTGTCTTGTTCTGTCGTGTGTTCCCAGCATTTTGGCCGTGACAGGCAAAGGGCTTTGTGTCTTGTGGTGTGGATCATGAACGGGTCCTCTTTCTCCTGCTTCTCCCCTGAGTGTGTGGGTTCTGAAGTTGTGTTCTTGTTCTTTCTTGTGAACATGTCCCCCTCAGAATTCCCCCCAGTGTCGCTCCCCCTCTTCATGGAGGAGCAACACAGGACCCTGCCTAGGCTTCATATCCGAGTCACGGCACCATTATGTCGCTCCCCCTCTTCGTGGAGGAACGACACAGGACCCTGCGCTGTTCTTTCGTCTGCTCGGCCCTCCCCGGGTTTGCTGCTGGTTCTTCCCGGGTTGGCTACTATCCCTTCCACCTCCGTGGAAGGGCAGTTCCCCCTGGCCACATTCCCCACTTCCGCAGGGGAGCGGCACACCGCCGGCCGGCTTTCTCGGGGGCTGCACAGGTGTTCCTTCAGCTAGATGTTCCCCTTAGATGTTCCTGGTGCATGCCGTCTCTCTCCTCCTTTATAGTCCTCCTCCGCCAATCCCAACTCGGCTGCCCACACGCCGAGTACGCTGCTCTCCAATCAGGAGCAAGTCCTACAGTTTATTGGTTGAACTGGAGGCAGCTGTGTAGAAGCTGTTTACTTCTCTCCCAGCGCCATATTGTGGGAGAGCAGATGCATAGAATAAGTCTTAATTCCAGTAACTCAGTCTAGTCCGGTTTGCTTCCCACAGATCCCCCTTTCTTTTTATTTTTGGCGTTGATACGCGCCTGTCTTCGGTGTCCCGCGGCACACACTCTGCTCTACTTGCTAGAGTTGCCACAGGTTCTTACAAGTCCTATCAATCAGGCAAACCGAATCCGGGTCCTCTCTTCGCCATGTTGTGAGGAGGTTTTTAGGCGCTGATGCGTGCCTGTGTTCGGTGACCTGCAGCTCATACTTTGGTCGAGCCGCCTGCTGGCGCTTACCGCCTTAATCAGGCAGACCGAATCCAAGCTTTCTCATTGCCGTATTGTGGGGGAGACTTATTAGTGTTGGTTCGTGCCTATCTTCGGTGACCTGCAGCTCATACTCTGGTCGAGCTGCTTGCTGGTGCTTACCGCCTTAATCAGGCAGACCGAATCCAAGCCTCCTAATTGTTGTATTGTGGGGAGGCCTTACTGATGTTAATTCGTGCCTGTCTTTGGTGACCTGCGGCGCATAAGCTGCTAGCCGCCGCAGGTGCTCATCGCCTCACTTAATCAGGCAGACCGAATCCAAGCTCTCACATTGCTGTGTTGTGGGGAGGCCTTACTTCTCTATTTCTCTATCTCCGGGCATTCCTATTTCTCCCATTTTACTTCTATCTTCCAGCATTCCTATTTCTCTCATTTTACTTATAAACTTCTGTTTCTCTTATCCCCGCGGCTTCCCGGCTGCGCCCGCCCCGAGGCTGCTTCTCGGCAGCTTTCCGGCTCTGAGCCGCTTCAGCCCGCGTCTCTCTCATCTGCGCAGCTCGGCTTTGCGCGCACACTCCGCGGTCTCGCACTTAGCCCCGCGTTCCCTATCTACTTGTGCCCCGCACGCTCTCTCTGCGCAAGGCAGCCTCCGCGAGTCACACAGCGTAGCTTACGTGTCCGCCACTAGCATTCAATCTAAGTTCCCCGGGCTAGCCTGGCGAATTCAACCCAGCTTACGTCTCCGCCCCACGGTTTGGCTTCCCGTCATTTGCTCCCCGGGCTAATCAGACGGATCCCAACCAGACTTACGTTTCAGCTTCTGGTTTCAACTTTTCGTCCCCTATTCCCGGGCTAACTTGAGAATCCCAAAGTGGCTTTCGTTTCAGCCTCGGCCTGCCCCCCGCGGCTTCAATTTCCCTAACATTTTTCTCTACCCGGTATGTTTCCCCATGCTTTCCTCCAACAATACTCCTCCCTCATTTCTCCTGGCTTCTCCCCACAGTCCGCATCCGAGTCTGTTTGTTCTAGCTTTCACTTTCGCTTTCGACCTTAGAGATTTCTCCCAGCTTCCCCCCGTAGTCCGTATCTGAGTCTATGCCTAGGCTTTCAATAGCTTCTTCCGGCACCTTTTTCGTCCGGCTTTTCCCTAGGGTGTTTGCTAGTCTCTCTCTCCGGTATTTTCCCAGTTCTTCCCGTTTCTTCCCTCCTAAGTTTCCTATCCGTCCTGGGTTTCCTATCCGAGCTAGGTTTCCTATCCGAGTCACGGCACCATTATGTCGCTCCCCCTCTTCATGGAGGAGCAACACAGGACCCTGCCTAGGCTTCATATCCGAGTCACGGCACCACTATGTCGCTCCCCTTCTTCGTGGAGGAACGACACAGGACCCTGCGCTGTTCTTTCGTCTGCTCGGCCCTCCCGGGTTTGCTGCTGGTTCTTCCCGGGTTGGCTACTATCCCTTCCACCTCCGTGGAAGGGCAGTTCCCCCTGGCCACATTCCCCACTTCCGCAGGGGAGCGGCACACCGCCGGCCGGCTTTCTCGGGGGCTGCACAGGTGTTCCTTCAGCTAGATGTTCCCCTTAGATGTTCCTGGTGCATGCCGTCTCTCTCCTCCTTTATAGTCCTCCTCCGCCAATCCCAACTCGGCTGCCCACACGCCGAGTACGCTGCTCTCCAATCAGGAGCAAGTCCTACAGTTTATTGGTTGAACTGGAGGCAGCTGTGTAGAAGCTGTTTACTTCTCTCCCAGCGCCATATTGTGGAAGAGCAGATGCATAGAATAAGTCTTAATTCCAGTAACTCAGTCTAGTCCGGTTTGCTCCCCACACCCCAGCTTCTCTGGGGAGTTGTTGAAGATCTCAGAGTTCTCATCCACGCGTCTGTGGCTCAGCTCCCTGCACGGCCATTCCATTTTCTTTCCTGTAACAGGGAGCTTGTTGGGGTCTCTCCTGCTACTCTGTGTTGGGCAGCTGGGGCTGCTGGAGCAGAGCACCACAGGATGAGTGGCTCAGGCAGCAGAAATTGCTTTCTCACGTCTGGAGACTGGGAAGGCCGAGACCACAGTGCTGGCAGAGTGTGTTTCCCGCTCGCTGTGTCCTCACTTGGAGGAGGCCAGGGGGAACTCTGGTGTTTCTACCTCTTCTTATCAGGGGGAGACCCCACCCTCCTGAGCTTAGCCACCCCGGCCACCACCCAAAGGCCTCGCCTCCTCATGCCCTCGCCTTGGGGTCCAGGGCCTCAGCACCTGGATTTTAGAGGGACAGACAGTTCAGTCCACGGCAGCCTGCATAGAATTTGCTGTCTCTCTGCAGTGTTTGATGAACCATCAGGAAGTTCCTTCGGCTTGTGCTGGTGCTTAAGAAAACAATTTCTTTATGTTGTTCACAAGCAGGCTTAGCACTGGGTGCGTTAGCAATGGAGAAAGTCAAGGGGATGACTTACCAGGCTTCAAGCATCAGATGCGGTGGATTTTCTCGGTTTGTGCGGTGCTCTGTGCCTCTGCACTGCGTGTTCCTCTCAGTGGGCAGTGGGTAAACATATCCCGAGTTCTCCCCGAGAAGGGAGTTGGGCATAATGAGTGGTGCCCAGGGCCAGGGTCCTGGGCAGGCTCAGCAGTCAGACTCCCAGTGGGGATTATTTGTGAGCAGCAGGGGGCAGTACCACGTGTAATGTCGTTGCCTAGGAACAGCATACAAGCTTCCAGTGGACATCTGAGCTCTGTGGGTTTTGGTGGCACCTTCAGTGTTCGATACTGACCTGCTTGGTGGTGTCTTTGCCTTGGTGTCTGTCATGGGAGAGGCTCAGGCATTCCCTCTGCCATCCTAAGTGGAGAACGAAGTGGCAGTTTGTGGCTCACATGTGGGAACACCTTCCTCTGGCTTTTGAAATAAAAGCAAATCAGAACTAGCATTTTGGATACCCTGTGGTTTGTAAATGCAATGAGGGAGCCACACACCTATGTGGGACAGGACATGTGTGTGTGTGTGTGTGTGTGTGGTGCCCCCCCTTGCTGATCATGGTTAACAGAAGTACAATGCTGATTGTTTGCACAGAAAAAGGCAGAACAGGCCAGGGTCATGGGAGAGCAAGGTGGAAACCCAAGGACCGTGGGGATTTTGGTGCAGGCTGTGAATTATCACTTGCAGTTCCACCTGTGCAGTCACGAGGCCGCTGTGAAGCCCTCATCTAGGGAAAGCTTCAGGCTCAGGGGCAGAGGCTCATCTGTGGCCTCCTGCAAGCAGGAGCTGACCCTGCAGTGGCTCTCAGTCTGCCCCTCTCAGAAGCATTTAACTGGGGAGTTAACTCCATTTAACTGTGGGCCCCGTTTGCTCCTTGGCAAGGACTCACACGAACTCAGGCTTCTGGAATGAGGTGTTGCTGTTTGTTTTGCAGTAGGAGGTTGTGCTGGGCGCTTTCTTCCTGTGATTCCTGTTCACTGTCCCACCAACAAGTACAGCAGAGAGCAGGCTGCAGGATGCCGTGGAGGCATGGGGGGAGTCCCTGGTGCTGGACATTGTTAGGTGCCCTCTCCCACCAACTCTGTAAGGTAGATACTGGTTTTCAATCACTGCTTGATAGAAACAATTAGAAAGACTGCTCTTACTTAAAAATAGAAGAGAAAGAACAATCCAGTGCTATGCACTGTCCTTTTTTTAAAAAAAAGATTTATTTATTTGAAAGTCAGAGTTACAGAGAAAGGTAGAGACAGAGAGAGAGAGATCATCCATCCACTGGTTCACTCCCCAGATGGCCGCACGGCCAAAGATGCATGCTTTGCAACTGTTAGTTGACCTCTACATTTTGCTGAGTGTCTCTTTGGCAGTGCAGAAGATTCTCAGTTTGTTGTTGTTGTTGCTGTTGTTGTTTGGTGTCCTCTGATAGGAAACTAGGAGCTTCATCCTGGTATCACAGGTGGGTACAGGGCCCCAAGGACTTCGGCCATCCTCCACTTCTGTTCTGGGAAAGATCGATTTTTTATGGTAGGCATCCTTGCATTTCCAGAGTAACTCTCAGTTGCGCGCAATGTGCTAAGCTTTGGTTGTGCTTCTGGATGGCGTCTAGTCATATTTTGTTGAGGCATATGACACATTCACGATGGATATATATATATATATATATATGCCATTTTCTTTATGATGTGCTTTTTGGGATGTTGGGATAATGCTGGTCTGATGGAATGAAATGGAAGGCTTTTCCTCTTCATCTTCTATTTGGAAGGGTTTGTGAATCACGGATTTTAATTATCTTCTAAATGGGAGTTCTCACCTGTGGAGCCATCTGGTCCTGGACTTTCCTTCATGTTCTTCATGTCTTTTTTGTTTGTTTCGGTTTCCCTGCTACTACAGTCTTTTTTCAAATTATAAGTGTATTCAGGGTTTCTTGTTTCACTGTATTCAGTTTTAGTGGTTTGCATCTTTCGGAGAATCAAGCCACTCTATCTAGGTTGACCAAATCCCCATGCCTTGGTTTTTCCCTAGTATATTTGGTTTATTATTTTGGCAAGGTTGGTAGTGATGTCCTCTCTGTCATTTCTGTTGTCAAGTCACTTGAGTCTGTTCGCCTTTTTTTCCTCTGTTTCCTGAGGATAAACGTTTTGTCAGTTTCACTAAGTTTTCCAGAACTGTATTTTGGTCTCACTGAATGTCTATTGTGATATTTTCTATGCCGTTGGGTTGACTTCTGTTTGCATCTTTTCCTCCTTCCAGTTTCTTAAATTTACTTTACTGTTCTAGTGTTTAAGGTAGTTAAAACTGGATTTATAGATCCGATGTCTGTATTCTGTAATATATACCTGCAGAGCAATACAATTTCTCATGTGAAATTGGTCCTGTCAACATGAAAAACTGTATGGGTGTACCCACTACTGGGAACATATTGAAGGAAACAAAATCATTGTGTAGACAGAGAGGCTTTCACAGGCCTATGCTTATTGCAGGAGGATGCACAATAGCCAGGCTATGCAGTCTGCAGATGCATGTATGGTGTCTGTAGCCCATAATGTTTTTATTCAGTCTTGAGGGGATCGGCATTTTGGCTGATGGCATATCTTTGCTCTTGTGAATTGAGCTGTAGTAAATATGGGGGCAGAGAGAACTCTTTTTTTTGTATGCTGATTTCATTTCCCTTGGTGCATTCCCAGAGCTGGAGTGGCTGGCTCATATGCTACGTCTGTATTCAGATTTCTGACTTATCTCCATACTGTCTTCCACAGTGGTGATACCAGTTCACATTCCCACCAGCAGTGGATTAGGGTGCCTTTTCCCTCACATCCTCAAGGCCATTGTAATATCGATTTGCATTTCCCTGATGGCTAGTGATCCTGAGCATGTTTGCATGTGTGTGTTGGCCATGAAGATTCCCTTTCTTGAAATAGTTTGCTTGTTGAAGTCCCTTGCCCATTTCTTGAGTGGGTGGATTGTTTTGCTGTTGTTGAGCTTCTTGAAAGTTTCTGGTAGTTGATTCTTTATCAGCTGCATGCTTTGCAGCTGTTAGTTTGACTCTTCATTTTGCTGAGTGTCTCTTTGGCAGTGCAGAAGCTTCTCAATATGTTGTTGCTGTTGTTTGGTGTCCTCTTCCATTTCCTTCTTTAATCTTTTGTGTTTCTCAGATATTTAGCATCCTTGGTTCAATTTATTCCAAGCTCTTTTATTTTCTTTGTAGCTATGTGAACGGGATTGGTCTTTGAAGTCCTTTCTCAGCCATGACATTGTCTGTGTATACAAATAGGCTGCTGATTTTCTCCCCTGCCACTTTACCACACTCTACTCTGAGTTTCAATAGTCTCTTAGTGGAGTCTTTAGGATCTCCTATATAGAGAATCATGTCATCTGCAAATAGGGATAGTTGGACTTCCTCCCTCCCAATTTGTATCTAACATTGAGGAATGAGAGAAAAAGTAGCAACATGATAATGTGCACGGAGCAAATGTCAGCAGTGACCTCCGATGCTACCTTTCTGTATTCTCTCTTGCTTTGTGGGAGACACGATTTGGCCTGTGTCCGACATGATCCATACTTTAAAGGCAGAGCTAGACTGTGGGGGGCGGTGAGTGGAAGCAGACCTGTGTTCCGTGGATAACTCTGTAGATCCCAGGTGTTTCAAGTCCTTGTGTGCGTGGTTACGTAAGTGTTTGAATAACTCAATTCCAAAGATTTCCTCATGCGCAAGTCAGAGAGAATGCCACGCAGAATGTTTGTAAGGAAGAAGAGAATGACTGGGTACCAAAATCCCTTTTAAGACCAGTTAAACTCTTTTTCAAATTTGGGTTAATAGGGTAGGTAATGTAAATAATACCAATTTCTAAAAACAAAAAGAAACTCTAGGAGTTGGCCTTGATGTGGTTTTTTATTTATAGCTCTGGGTTCCTTTTTAAAATTTTTTTTTACTTTTCTTGAAGATCATATTTATTTACTTGGCATAAGAGTTACACACAGAGGGGTCTTGAGGTAGGGAGGGAGAGAGGGAGGGAGGGAGGGAGGGAGGGAGGGAGGGAGGGAGGGAGGGACTGTGTGTGTGTGTTTGGAGAGAAGACTTCCAGCTGCTGGTCCACTACACAATTGGCTGCAATGGGCAGAGCTGAGAGTATCTGAAGCCAGGAGCCAGGAGCCTCGCCGGGATCTCCTCATGGGTGCAGAGGCACAAGGACTTGGGTGTCTTCTGCTGCCTTCCCAGACCCCAGCAGAGAGCTGCATCGGAAGTGGAGCAGCCGTACTCGAACTGGCGCCCCTATGGGGTGGCGTCACTGGGGGCCTTGGCTTTACCCGCTACCTCACAGTGCCGACCCTCCCGCAAGCCGTTCACCGTGGGATCCAGATGTCTGCTACAGGCCTGGGAAAGCAGAAGGAGACGGCCCAAGGACTTAGGCCCCTGAACCCAGAATGGAGCAGCGGCTAAAGTCCCTGGCTTCTGCTTCAGCCACTGGCTTCTGTCCCAGTCCTGGCCTTTGTAGCCATCTCGGGGGTGAACCTCCACATGGACGATCACTCAGAGAGAGAGAGAGAGTGCGAGAGAGTGCTGGCGAGGCCCCCTGTACTGCCTCTCTCCCCAAGTGGCTCCAATGAATGGCCAGCGCTGGGCCAGGCAGAAGCCAGGAGGCAGGAGGCAGGAGGAAGGAGTCAGGAGGCAGGAGCTGCAATTAGGACACCCATGAGACATGGAGGTGGGGTCCAGAGAATGTGGGCTATCAGCGTCTGTGTCCCTGGGTCACCACCTGGAGAGGCGGGACTGGAAGCGGCCCTGAGGCTACAGACGCTGGATGCAGCAGTGTGCAGAAGCGTCCTGGGGTGCCATGGTGATGGCCTGTGGGGAGTGCATCTGCGCCTGGCGCTGTGACCTGGAAGTGCACTGGCACCCCTGGCGCCGACTGCCCCGCGATGCTCCTCTGGGAGTCAGCGCCACGTCTACTCCTGCCTGAGAGCCCGTGCAAGCCATGAGGAGAGGAGACTTCTTTGACGCTTCTGGCCGAGCCTGAGCCTGAGGGAGACCCAGCGGCCCCCGGGTCAGGCCGGCATCAGGAGAGGCTGCGTGTGGAGGCTGCCGTGCCATTTCCCAGGTGCGTTTCTATTCTTCGGCCCCTTCGGAAAGCAACGGGCTTCGTGGACCTCTGTCCCGCTGGCAGACCTCCCCCCCCCCCCCCCGCCTTGGAGGTGAGTGACGTGCGGCTGTTGCAGTGTCCCGCTGGGGATCTTGGCTGCAGGCGTGCCTGTTGCTCTTGGGTCCCGAAGGCGCGGGTGGGGTCACAGTCGTGCAGTGCGGACGGTCTGGAAGGGTCCCCAGGGTGCAGGCAGCTGTGTGAGAGCAGAGGTGGCTGGGTCTCCTCCCGGAACGGCCTTGTGTTCTTGTCTGCTTTTCGAGGGCCCAGCCAGGAAAGGTAGGGTCCACCCTCTCAGGGGCCTTTACAAGTGTCCCTATGCTTTCCACTATCCCAGGTCCACACCCCTGAACTATATGACGGAGGTGAAGCCTCAGGATTGTTGGCCAATGGGCGGAGTGGGGGAGTGGACGTTAGGAGTCCGCCCTCAGTCCCGGCCCCATGTCGTGCGTTGTAACCCACTCAGCCTGCCATGCTGCCCCAGGCACAGAGGCCAGTTTTCGTGTCCAGACTGCCATGCTGTGGGGCAAGACAGCACACTGGTGGGAGCTGCCCTTCCCTCCTCTGAGAGGGAGGCCTTGGACAGGAAGCTCCGCCACAGAGTGGGGGTGTGCTCTGTTTTATGAGCTGTGTTGCCTCTTCCTGAACTCGTGACATGTTCTGCCTAGGAGGGCTGGGTCTGGGGGCCTGTGTTTTTATCCAAGACTAATTGTCATGCACAGATACACATTCACTTACTTTAATGTGCTTGCCAGCTTTTGCTTTTGTGCTGTTCTCCTAAGTTTTCCCTGCTTGGAAAGATAAGGAATTAGGACAAACGTGATGTCCTTGCTCTGTAATTCTTCAGCCTCTAATGTTTTTCTTCTCCTTGTCCAAGTAAGATCTTTCTCCTCCAGAGATACACCCCGGGTCATGCTTCTGGAACAGGCCATGTGGGCTTCCTCCTCTGAATCCCTCTCTGTCACAGGCCTCTGATGCGTAAGCACTTCCTTGGGCTTCAGGAAGGAGGAACTGTAGCTAACAGTTATTGATGTAACTTCTTAAGGCCAAACATCAATAACTTCCCTTAATGTAAAATTGGAAAAACCATAGGATTCTGCCCAGTAGACTTGTATCCAAACTCTGTTTTCTGTAATTAATCATGTGGTTGTGAAAGAACCATTTAGCTTTTCCGTGCCTTCATCTCCTCCCCCCAAAGTGAGGCCGCTGGTGCTGAGCTCCTGTGAGGACTGAGTGAGACGCTGGGGAAGTGCAGTGTAAGCAGCAGAGGTCTCTGCAGGTCTGTGTTCTCCTGGAAGCTCCAGGGAGCTCTTGCACTGATTAAAGTGACTTTACCGTTTCCTGCCAGTTAATGCTTTTGCCTATACATACAAGTATTAAGTTATGTCAGCTGAATTAAATCCATCGTTCCCTATGAAATGAAATGTGACTTTATTTACTCTTGAAAATTCATGTTAATTAGAGCTAGAGCTAGGGAATGAGGAGTGGTTGTGTTGGTCCACGTGTTTCTCATCTGATTGTCTATCCTCTCTCTCTGTCTCTGTCACTCTCACCCTCTCATCTGTCTATCCATCCATTTATCCATCTTCCTGTCTTTCTCTCCCCATCTGTCTTTATCTAATATATCCATCCACCCACCTTTCTGTTTGCCCATCTGTCTATATATCTGTCAATTACCAATCTATCTGACCATCTTTCTATCTATCCATATTTCTATCTATCTACTGTCTGTCCATCCACCCATCTATCCATCTGCCTACTTTGCTATATGTATACTTATGGTGTCCTGTAATATATTATTATATGATAAACTCCATCCTATTGTTATTGTGATGCTTCCATCATTCCTGATTTGGCCAGTGGGGGCCCCTTCAAGAAGTCTGCTGTGTCCTTTGTCACATGCGTAGGGTTCATCTTATCTAACACTTCCCCTGCTCCAGCCCTGCAGTCAGTTGCAGCCCAGCCTAGCAGGCTCTGTTCCAGGTGTCTCACATCTACAGCCCCTTCTCTGGTAGTGAGGACCCTGCCCTCCCCTCTCATGAACAGCTACTTCTCTGTTTTCTCATCTGTCACCTGTTGTTGTCCTATGTGTCTCCCTTTGTAGCTCTGCCTGCCTCTGCTGGGGTGCTGCTGGACCCAGCCCATGGGCCCTTCCTGCTCTGCCTGGACCTCGTCATCCGTGCTGGGCCGGTGCAGGCACCCACCTGGCTCTGTCCTGTCTGGTGGCATCAGGACTGACTTGTTAGGGGCAGGAAGGGAAGGGGGTGGGTGCTGCTGGATGCATTTGGATCAATGAAGACACTCGGCCTTAGACTCTTAGTCTAGCATGCTTGGCTCGCCTAGAAATGGTTCAAGTGGTTATTATGCGGGTACTATTCTGCCTTATTTCCTAGAGCGTTTGCAGCAGCACACATAAATATACATTAAAAATAGTCCTGCCAGAGTGATGGGAAAGCAAGGGCGCCATGGGAAAATAAAGGACAAGTTTTGTTAGTACCTGGAAGTCTTAAGGTACCATGTGAGGGCTGGAAGGGGCAAAGCATGACCCAGCCATAGCGGCCATTTGGGGAGTGAACCAGTGGAAGGGAGACCTTTCTCTCTGTCTCTCTCTAACTCTGCCTGTCAAAAATAAATAAATAAAGATAAAAAAGACACAATATAATATGTAGTTTCACATTTATTAAAAAATAATTTTGTTGAAAAAAGTATACATACCAAGAAGTAAACACATGTGTACAGGTAAATGAGTTTTTTGGCCTCTGATCTCATGCATAACCAACACTCAAGAACAAAGAATGTTGCCTAAAGAGCCCTTGGAATGCTTTTACATTTTAAAAAAAAATTTAAATTTATTTTCATTTTATTTGAAAGGCAGGGAGACAGAGAATGAGAGAGTGAGAGTGAGAGCGAGAATCAGAATGAGAGAGAAAGGGAGGGAGAGATCTTCCATCTGCCGGTTCACTCTCCAAAATGGCTGCCACAGCCAGTATTATGGGTAAAAAAACAGTGAAGAAAGGCATCCTCGGTTCTTTGTCTGCCACGAAAGAAGCATTTCCACCTGGACACAGCAGTGAGCAAAGCGAGCTTTATTTAAGTCAGAAACCTGCTGCCACTGCAGCCAGGAGGGTTATCCAAGAGAGACAGCCCCAGAAACTGTATCTGTCCAGTCTCTTAAGTACAACTTCGGGGGTGAAAAACAGAATAGTAGCTAACAGTCAGTTAGGAGGCTGGGGCAAAACGCATCAAAAGGCTGGGTTTGTAATCTTGTCTGTCCTGTCTTGCCTGCTCATGATAAAACAAAAAGGGCCTTCTTTCTGTTTTCACTGTAAACTGAAAACTCAGAGGGTGGAATCACTACTTCCTTGCTATTCTCATGGGAAAGGAGTGGGATTGGCACTTTTGTCTTGCTCAAGGCAGCTTTTGGGGGGAAGGAAGCCTTCTGGGCCATCTTAAAGAGATTTCTCCTTCTATTGCCTTTTAACTCCCTGCCTCCTCCAGGGCTAGGCCAGGCCAAAGCCAGGAGCCAGGAATTCCCTCCAGGCTCCCACATGGGTGGCAGGGACCCAAGTACCTGAGCCATCATCTGCTGTCTCCCAGGATGTGCACTAGCAGGAAGCTGGACAGGAGGCAGAGTGTCTGGGACACTAATCGGGCATTCTTTTTTTTTTTTTTTTTTTGACAGGCAGAGTGGACAGTGAGAGAGAGAGACAGAGAGAAAGGTCTTCCTTTTGCCATTGGTTCACCCTCCAATGGCCGCCGCGGCCAGCGCGCTGCGGCCAGCACACCGCGCTGATCCGATGGCAGGAGCCAGGAGCCAGGTGCTTTTCCTGGTCTCCCATGGGGTGCAGGGCCCAAGCACCTGGGCCATCCTCCACTGCACTCCCTGGCCACAGCAGAGGGCTGGCCTGGAGGAGGGGCAACCGGGACAGAATCCGGCGCCCCGACCGGGACTAGAACCCGGTGTGCCGGCGCCGCTAGGCAGAGGATTAGCCTAGTGAGCCGCGGCGCCGGCCTAATCGGGCATTCTGACCTGGGCTGCTAGTGTCCCAAGTAACATCTTAACTGCTGTGCCAAATGCCCATCCCTTTTCCATGTTTAAGAACATTTTAGGTGGATCTAGATTTTTCTCTGTTTACAGTGATGATTCCTTGGAAGCACAGCCAAGTCATGTTTAGATGGTGACTGTGGTGTGGAGTAGGAAGCTGTTTGTGTCCCAAGAGACCTGAATTGTCTTATACATGAGTTAACCCTCAGGTGTAGAGCAACTGTGTCCTAGCCCAGGGGTCAGCAGCAGGGATCCAGAACCTCGTGTCTTCACTGCAGTCCAGTGCTGTGATTTTTACAGCAGGGACTCTGCTCTGTGTGTGCATAAGTAAATGTTGTTTTAGGAAGGGGCAGAGGAGGGGATTGTGTTGACCTACTATGTGTCAGGTGCTAATACAGGTGCCTGACATGTGTTTCCCAGCTTAGTGACTGCTGAGGTACATGGGATCTTACTATTTTTCAGGGACTTCTCACTTTTCCTACCTTTCCAGTGAAAGAGCTGAGGGCCACGCAGTGCCAGTGGCCTCTGGGATTGGACGCTGGCAACTCCTTGCCCTGTGGTCATGGTCTTTCTCCTACCTGAGAATGTCTCCCAGGCAGATGGTGAGCACTGGCCACAGGCAGGTCCCCTAGGTGGCCGGGTGTGGGCCTGAGGCTCAGCCTAGCCTTCAGAGGGGCCTGTCTGAGTCCACGGATTGTGCAGCTGGTATTTCCAGGACGTTCACAGGGCTGGGATTTGCAGTAGTCAAGAATGAGCTGCTTAGCCTTGAGCTTAGCTTCTGAAAGATTTGGAAGCTTGGGATTCTATTCAAAGTCAGAGTCCTGGACTGGGTGCCTGGCGGGGACACAGAGAGGGCTCTGGTGCAGCTGTCCTCTGCAAGCTTCCAGCAGAATTGAAGCAGACAAAAGATGCACAGTTCTGACCCTCTCTGGTAAACGGGACACAGGGTGCCCACAGGAGAAGGGGGGCGGACGGGGCATGTTTGACATAACCCATGGTTTGCAGGATGCTGGTTTGTGAGCTGCAGCTCCTGCCTGCGAATGCCGTGGACACTGGCTGAAAATCACAGCTGTGACCCAGACTCTGCAAAGATGGGGATGGGAAGTTGTCGGGTGTTTTTGCTGGGTGCGGTGGGGATGCTGTATGTGAGTGTATGTAGCGGGTAGGGAAGTAGACTGTACAAGGCATCTGGAGACCCCATCCAGCCCGGCAAGGCTGTGGCTTCGTGGGTTTGGTACGGCAGTCCTCATTCTCCAGTAGAGGTTGGGCTACATGGTAGCAGAAATTTCCCTTGCAGTCTCATTGCAGACTTAGTGCTTTGTTGCAATGAAATCTGTTGCCAGCTGGGCCCTTTTCCAGGCCCCTGAGCTCCCTGGGGTTGCTCCATGATCCTGGTTGCTTCACCTTCCCTGCGTCTGGCTTTACAGTTGTGGGAGGAGAAAGTAGGAGGCCCAGGCTTCCTCTGGGAGGGAGCTGCGTAGTACCCACCCCTCACCTGGTGGCCAGAGCTGCTCCCATGGCCTTATCTCTGGGAGGTGGGGGTGGAGGGACATGCAGGTGCATTGCCGGCAGTGTTGCTATCATACCTGTTCTCCCCCATCCAAAGAGGTTTCCTTAGCAATATTCCTGAGCTGATCCACCACCTTGCCAAGACTATCTCCCAGGAGAGACACCCACCCCCCCCCCCCCGCCATGGTTTCAGAGCCAGCATCTCTTGCTGTCATCTATGTCCAGCCATGGGATTTTAGGCTGTGCACTTAATCTCTTGTTTGATAGCTGGTTATGTGGAGATCATACTAACAGCACCCAAGCTGACGGTGGATGTGATGCGTCAGTGAGACCACACAGATGAAGTGTGGGGTTGGTTCTGAGGGTCTGTGAGCCAACCACTCCAGGGAGGCAGGGTAAGGGTCAGGTGGCACTGACAGGAAAGCAGGGGTGCTGTTGGCCTCTGGCTCCTGAGCCCAGGGCAGCCCAGCCTGCTGGTTGCAGTAGCAGTGGGGGCTCATCCTGGGCCTTGTCTGTGGGGCCAGGGGAAAGCGGCTGTGCCCCCATCCTGGGGTGGGGGTGTTCCTGGGCCTTCCTGGGCTCACTGTGTGTGGCATTCGGCTGCCTTGCCCTGCTGCTGACTTTGAGTGCTTTCCCTTCCTTTGGTTCATCTCCTCTGACCGATCCACTGTTGTTCCCACACGTCCTGTCTCCCTGAGGCCAGGCCAGCGTGGCTGCTGATGTCTTTGTGCCATTTCACAGGCGTGTGAAGCTGTTGAACTTCCCCGCCAGCCTCCGGCCACAGACAATGAAAGACCTTGCTGGGTCAGAACGTGTCGGCCAAGAGCCCCTTCATCTACTCGCCGGTCATCGCACACGACCGCGGTGAAGAGTGCAACAAGAAGATAGGTAGGCCCCGTCGCCCCAGCTCTGTCCCTCCGCCCGGCCTCCCACTGCCCCTGGCGCCTCTGGATGTCAGCGCAAAGCTCCAGGCTGGCCGCCTGTGTGCCTTTCCTCCCACGGAAGCTTGTCTGGTTTGCTGCCTTTGGCAGGCAGCTGCCCGTGGAGCTGAGTTTTAAAGCTCTATTTCATTGATGGCATTTTCAGGAAAGTCCCAGGAACTGGAAAGAGCTGTGTTTATTGAGACTTAACACAGATGATGTCAGAGTGGCAGTGGAGACAAGCGTGATCTCACACGGTCCGTGCTGACTTCCCACCCAGCAGAGAAAGCTCTGTTCTGGGGTTGGGCCGTGTCCCTGGTGCCGTTTCCCCGTGAACGTGGGGAGAGGGGGAGCAGAACCCTGGTTCTCTTGAAGACCTGGCCTCTGCCCTTCTGGCTCCAAGCTCCCCGCCCCTTCCCAGGCTGCAACCACTCATGTCTCTCCTGTCACTGACCCAGGGCACAGTGTGCCCCAGGCCCTCCCTGTCCTGTGTGCGGGTGACCTTTGCAAGGCCTGGCCGTGGCTTGAGCTCTCTCCCTCACTGCCCTGGAGACAGACACCAGTGTCCACTTGCATATGGGGTGGGGATTGCCTGTCATGCTGGTTGGCCTGTGCGTCCGCATGACAGATCTACAGGGGCAGGGGCCTGCATTTCCTAGACAAGGAGCCCGAGTTTAGGGAAGGCCTGGCCCTGCCCAGAAGCCGACTGCCCTTGGTCCCCTCCTGGTGTGGAGGCCCAAGGCTGCTGGCAGCTCTCTCGCTCTCGGTTTTTGATCCTCAGCACTTTCTGTGCTGCCTCTTTATTTCTGGTTTTGATTGCTGTGCCTCCTTTTAGGGAAAAGGCACCTTCATTCCTTAGGGGCCCTGCCTCGCATACCACCCCTGCTGCCTGCCTGTCCTGACCCCCCACCTCTCTCACCTCTGCTTCTCAGATCCAGCCACATGACTCCTTTCTGGTCCTTGAACACATGACTTGTCCCAGTCCCACAGCTTTGGTCTCTGCATGGACCTCGTCCCATTGCTGTCGCTGCCTCACTCACAGTCATGCTGCTTGGGTTTCTGTTCAAATATCATCTTCTCAGAGGGGGAATCTGCTGCTCCCAGCACTCTGGAGGCCACCCTGCCCTCAGCATCCCTAGCTTGCCCCTCGGTAGTGCCTTTCCTTAACTCAATTAGACATTTGCCTCTTTATGGCTTCCCTCCTGCAATGTAGCAAGAGGCCAGGAGCTCTGTGCTGCTCCCTGTCCTGTCCCCAATGCCCACAGCACAATGAAAGAGTGAATGGAGTGGACAGGGCTTGTCCAGGACCTCACTGCCAGGAGAAGTGGCCTCGCTGCTCAGTCTGTGCTGTCCGCAGTGCCGTGTTGTTCCCCTCAGAAGGGACACTGGAGCGCTGTGTGGAGATCATCATCGTAGTGTTCCTCCTGTAACTCCAGCACCAGCTGGCCTCAGCTCCTAGTAGGGCCTCACCGTAAACATCACCAACAAGTTGCATTTTGTCAGAACTCCCTGAAAACAGTGCATCTTTGGAAGTAAAGTTGTTTGCTCAGCTACAGGGAAAGAACAAGGTGGGAGTCCTAGACAGACCTGTGCTTTCTGTCCCTGGAGATCACTTCTTCATTCAGATGCTGCTTGAGAAGAGGCTGGCTCATATTTTTGTGCCTTTAGTTGTCGCATTAATTTTGGAGGAGTTGATTTTTATCTCCTCTTATAGACAGAAAAACACAGACTCAGAGAGATGGTTTCCTACAGGTTACTTAGCTGCTTAGTGACAAAGCCAAGAGCTGGGCTCACACATCCCCAGACCAAGTGTCCCGCTCCCAGGGGTGCTCTCTGGTTTGCTCTAATGTGCACGTGCAGCTGGTGTGGGCCCCAGTTAGCTGCAGATTATGCCTGGCTCCTAAGGGCTCAGGTACAGCGTCATGGCTTCATGGTGGTGTGGCAGCCACCTATACACCATTCTGTCCTTTGCTGTCAGTGTTCAGTAAATCATGTGAGCCCAGTTCCTGGCTAGTGTAAGTGTTCCAAGCACATTGACACTGGGCTGCACTGAGCTAAGCCAGAGGGGTGCAGCCTGCCCCTACCCACCCAGTTCGTGCAGGCTGGACAAGTGCATAGGAAGTCAAACAGTGAGACAGGAAGTCAAACAGGGAGACAGGATGTCGGTGGCAGAGGTGCTCCTGGGTACCTCCCCTTTGAGCCTGAGCAAAGACTGTGCACTGGGGAGGCGGGGCCAGAGAGGCTCTAGAGCAGACTTGTATAGAGGGCTTAGGGGCTGGAGGCCAGGCTCCTCTTCTTGAGGCCACCTGTGTGATCCACAGGGCCCAGCACAGCAGGGGATCGGGGAGCCCCTGGTTACAACATTATTAAGGATTCAAAGACAGAGACATCAGAGCCTTAAACTCAAGGCCTTGGAGCTGGGCTTGGAGTCTCTGCCCTTGTGGCTCATGCCTGGCATCCAGCCTCATTACTGTTCTTTGTTCTTCAGCAATTGATGAGGCTTCCTTTTGTGAATGAGGCCCAAAGCCGACACCAGGTAGGAGTTCTCATCGTGATGGGATGCTGATGCTGCAGGTGCCTGTTCACGGAGAGGGTGGAGACTGAGGGGTGCACATCGCCTGCCCTGAGCCAGCCAGCCAGGTCATGGCCAGGCCCTGTCTCCTTCCCTCGACTTAGAACTTGGCACTCAGGGACTGACTGTTTGTTTACTTTTCATTTTATTTGAAAGGGAGAGACAGAGAGAGAGCGAGGGAGGGAGGGAGACGTGGAGAGAGATCTTCCATCCACAAGTTCACTCTTCAAATGCTTACAACAGCCAGGGCTGGGCCAGTTCAAAGATGGGAGCCCAGAACTCAATGATCCAGGTGGCAAGGACCTGAGTACCCAAGCTGTCACCTCCTGCCTCCCAGGGTGCGTGTTAGCAGGAAGCTGGAACTGCACCTCCTGCCTCCCAGGGTGCACGTTAGCAGGAAGCTGGAATTGAGGTGGAGCAGGGACTGAAACCCAGGCATTCTGATACGGGATGCAGGCATCCCAAGTGGTGTCTGAACCGCCATGCCTCACGCCCTCCACCCTTGTCCTCTGTGATACAGTTTTGCATCATAGTAAGAAGTGCCTGCTCATCTATTCAGTGGATAATGTCAAGCTTTGTGTTTTTTCTGAAATATCTATAACAGAAGGTTCAGCTGAGATGCATATTATTTGTTGAATACTCATGGGTAGGAGAATGTACTTTGTGTTCCATGACTTCTGATATCTTTTGGACAATTTTCTGCCTATAGTGTGAAGACTCGTGTCCCTTTTGCCTGAGATTCTAGTCTCTGTAAGTCCATCTTTAACTGGGCACTGGAGGTGAGGCAGACCCCGAGGGCCAGTGCTGACACCACCTGCCCTCCGCCTGCACTGATTCCTGGCCTGAGTGCCTGTGTGCAGGCTTCGTCTGGGCCCTGCTCTGAGCAGAGATGATGGCAACCAAGGTCCCAGGCAAGGCATGGAGGGGTGAAGAGATTCCTCCCTCTTGTGAAAGGACCTTGTGGTATCCCAGATTCAGTCTGAGGTCACCGCTGCCAGGCAGGGTGGCCTGGACAGAACGTGGCAGCCTGGGTTACAGCCTAGCCCTGCAACCCCCACTTCCCACCATGTGACCTTGGACAGCCGACAGGGCCACCTGGGCTGCACGTGTGCCCTCCATGCTGTGGGCACACTGGGAGCTCATGGGAGCACTGTGCTGAGGGTCAGATTAGAGAGTTCCTGATGTCCCTGTAGATGATGTTTGCACTGGCACTCGTGTGCCTGGGGCTCGGTGCTGGGATGCAGCAGGCAATCAGGAGCGCTTCTTCCCACAGGCAGAGGCAAACGTGGCCACAGAAGCACCTGTCTGCACAGATGATAATGGGCGCAGGGGATGGGCCAAACCTGAGACAGCGGGTTTCACCGCCGCTGACTCCTGCTCCCTTGCTGTTTCAGGGAGGGACTGTTGAGGCAGGGGCACGGGCAGGGGATTGTCTGTTTCTGACAAAAATCACTTCTCACAGACTCAGTGATTGACTTTAGACTTACCTGTAGTGGACGAAGGCCGTCAAAGTACAAATTACTCTTTTCGGCACCCTGGAAAGCACAATGATCATTTTTTGACCATGAGAGAGAACAAATCTGTGATACGAGACATAAGGACTTGTTTAAGAGACAATGAGTTCTGCTAGCACCGTGGCTCACTAGGCTAATCCTCCACCTTGCGGCACCGGCACACTGGGTTGTAGTCCCGGTTGGGGCGCTGGATTCTGTCCCGGTTGCCCCTCTTCCAGGCCAGCTCTCTGCTGTGGCCAGGGAGTGCAGTGGAGGATGGGCCAAGTGCTTGGGCCCTGCACCCCATGGGAGACCAGGAGAAGTACCTGGCTCCTGCCATCGGATCAGTGCAGTGCGCCGGCCGCGGCGGCCATTGGAGGGTGAACCAATGGCAAAGCAAGACCTTTCTCTCTGTCTCTCTCTCTCTCTCTGTCCACTCTGCCTGTCAAAAAAAAAAAAAAGAGACAATGAGTTCCTCATCTTTGGTTGGGGGTGGGCTGGGGTGCCAGTCCCTTGCAGGCCAAGGGAGGCTGCTAAGGGTGGAGGGGGCAGGTGGGATGAGCACAGCTGCCCTGGCTCCTTTGTGGAGAAGCCCCTGCAGCTTATCAGAGGCTGACGTCAGACCCCTGCAGAGAGAGGGCAGCCTGAGTCCCAGGAGCTACTGAGGGGCAGCTTGGTGGAGGGAGACAGAGCATGGGTTCCAGAGCTGACAGCCTTGTGTTTTGAGTCTGAGCAATGATTTATCAGGGCCTAAGATGGGCAGGCTGCCCCACCTGTCAGGAAGAGTTTTCCTTCTTCGTAAAATAAGACAAGTGCTGGTTCCGACCAGGTGGCAGTCGGTCCTGCACTGTGTTACTCTGTGCCATCATCTTGTGAATGGATCCAAGATGCCAGTTCCCGGTCACCATCACAGGTGTGGTGGAGCTGGTCCTGGATCCTGTGCAGGATCCTGTGCTGTCTCCCCAGCAGCTGCTGAGTTACAACTGACAAGGAGGTGGGCTGGGTGGAGAAGTCATGGTCTTGGGGGCACAGGTGACCCACACTCTGGGCCTCTTGCCAATGACCCCAGCCTTCTTCCTGCGTTGAGAGCCTGTGGGCCCTTGGGGTGCTGTGTGCCGTAAGGGGCCACACCAGGTCCAGCTGTAGCTTTGTGAGGTGGCCTTGGGTGCCAGCGGGAGCACAGCCTGCAGAGGGTGGAGGAGGCACCCTGTGAGTAGCATCAGGACAGTGGCGATACCTTGCTTTGTGTGGTTTCAGAGAAAGCAGGGCACACCAAGCTCTGAACTTCCCACCTCACAATGGGCATGGCGGCCACCACCTTTGTGGGAAGAAAATCGTCAGCGGGCTGATCTGAAACCCCATGGGAAGTTCAAAACTACCTGCTAACCCCAGGGTTCTTTTGTGTGTGTGTCTAGATTTCCAGTGGGTTCAAGGGGACGTGTGTGAAGTCCAGCTGATGGTGTACAACCCCATGCTGTTTGAGCTTCGAGTGCAGAACATGGTATGTACCACCGCAGGGGCCTCTGTGACCGAGAACTCCAGCGTGTCACTAAAATGTGTCTTTGCTTACTGTTAGAGGCATTAATTCTGGCACACAAGTCTGCTGTCCAAGATAGTAAGCGTTTGGTGAGTGAAGTCCGTGTTTTGTCATTACCGTGTCTCATGCTTGCTGCCGAGTAGACAGCACAGAGCAACCTTGGGCTTGTACACGCACAGAGCTTTGCCCATTGGCTATGAGACTGGAAGCCAGCACTTTGGAGTTCACAGGGGCTTACTGGAGATTGTTGTGCTGCTGTGAGGTGACACAGGGATTGAGGTGCAGCGGGAGCTGTAGAGAGAGGTGCTGTGTTACTGCACCATGTAGGGTGTGGAAGATTCACGCCCTGAGTCCATGCTTGTTTGGGGGACTTGTGCTGCCTTCAGACTACCATGGGATCCATTCCCAAGGTTCTCTGTACTGCGACCAGTTTCATAACCGGTGTTCCAGGTGAGAACCAGGCTCTTCCTGCTGGTGTCTCACTGAGGGCCATGCCCTGTGCCAGGTACAGGGTGCGTGGGACCCGGGGGATACGAAGGCCTATAGGCCTTATCCCTGGTGTGAACACAATGAGCTGTGTTGGGGATGCATGGTGCCTGCCTGGGAGAGACGACCCTGCTGGCTGGGCCAGACTGCCTGGTGGAGCCACAGTTTTCCACAAGCCAGGACTGTTGGGCAGCCCTGCTGCATGTGACTGCTCCCCAAGCCTGTGTTAAGCCAGCAGTCCTGAGACTGACTGAGCACCGGTGTTCCCCCAACTGTTGCACAAGGGTGCACTGGCCTCAGGACATGGCCATGGTCAGCCTCTGCTGTGGCTGTCTGGCTCTTGGAATCCAAGGGGGGAATTTACCACAAAGTAGTTAAAGTGTCAGATGATTGCTGCTGTTTCTTATACATATTTTTTTCATTTTTAAAAGTAGCATTTTTACCTGGTTTAAAAGTAATAAATTACATATTTTAATAAATGAGGAAGGGTAGAGACTTAGACAAGAGAAAACCACCACTTGAATATAGCCAGCATACCATGGTGCTGTGTCAAAAGCTGACTCATGGAACACTGCAGACGTGCACACGCCACCCGCGTTTCAGCAGGCAGCGGTGGCCACACCGCCCTGGTTGTTCTATGAAGACAGAGAGGCCGGTGTGTCTGTTAGAGATGAAAGGCATGCGATCAGCTTCTCTGAGTGCATCCTGCCCACTGCACCCCCTCCACACGCACACACGCAGATCACTTCACGCCTTTGCCTCACATGTGGGCGGCAGGCGTGCTCACTGCCCCCAGAGTGTCTCTGCTGCCGGCGTCTCCTGTGCACAGAGTTAGAGACAGTGTATGTGCATTCCACACACCCAGCTGTCTACACCACACACACATCTGTGCATGCAGGTTTCATACACCCTGAACTCACACCGAGGCCCAGCATCTTGCCTTCCTGCGTTACATGTTTTTGCCCTTCCTCCCAGCACACCCACTCACATGCCTTGTCCTGCCACAGATAAAAGAGGTTTTTTTTTTTTTTTTAAAGATTATTTATTTATTTGAAAGTTGAGTCACAGAGTCCATTTGCTGGTTCACTCCCCAAGTGTCCGCCCAAGCCAGGGCTGAGCCAGGCTTGAAGACAGGAGTTCTGTCTGGATCTCCCACATGGGTGGCAGAGGCCCAAACACTTGGGCCATCTTCTGCTGTATTCTCAGGCACATGGGCAGGCAGCTGGATCGGAAGTGGAGCAGCCAGGATGCAAACCAGCAGCTATATGGGATGCTGGTGTTGTAGGCAGCGGCTTTACCTGCTACGCCCCAATGCCGGCCCTGGACCTGAGAGTTTGAGGGTTGCCTTGACTGCAAACTGTGGAAAGCGGAACCCCACAAACAGGGCAGGACTCTCTGTGTCTTGAGTTCTTTAATTTATCTCAGCAGGTTTCTGTAACTGTGATGAGATCTTGCACATTATTCGTTAGATTTACTCCAAGATAGTTGGAATTTTTGGTGTCTTGTTACTTTTTTTAAACATTTTATTTTCTAATAGTTGACTGGTGATTGTTGACATCTTTTAGATTGTGGGAGACCAGGAGGAAGCTTCTGGATCCTGGCTTTGGCCTGGCCCAGCCCCGGCCATTGCAGCCATTAGTGGAGTAAAACAGTAGATCTCTCTGTCTCTGTTTCCCTCTTGTTTTCAAATAAATATAAGTGTTTCAAAAAAGAAAAATAAAAAGTTTCCTTAGTGTTCATATTCCCATTTGGTACAAGAAGAAAGCAAAGCGAACATCAGAAACATGGCAGAGAGGACCAAAATCAAGGGCAGCGGCTGTTGATCTGACTGCCCCGGGTGTCACGTGTGCATGGTCTCTGCAGTTCTCTGTGGGTTCTAAGAAGCCGCAGCCTTCCACTGCCTTGTTCTGGGCTGCCAGGTGTGCGGTGCAGGCTGGTCCTGCTCACATTGCTCTGTGCCTTGCTGCAGGGGCTGCTGACCAGTGGAGTGGAATTCGAGTCGCGCCCCACAGCGCTCTCCCTTCCGGCCGAGTCTGGTCTGTACCTGGTGACGCTCGTAGGGGTCCCACAGACGACTGGAACGATCACCGTGAATGGTAAGGGCTTTTCTGATTGCTGCTCTTGAGGGGCTGCCACACTGCTGTTCTGTACACCAGGGTCCAGAGCCTCTCACCCATCTCGTTAGTCCTCGTCCATCAAGGGATGGGGAAAGACTGCCTTTCCTTGGGATGTGGTGCAAGTTGTTGGAGTGTGATTGGCACCTGCCAGGCTCCTGCTGCGCTGGGTGGGGCCCCTTCCTGTGCTCTGTCTGCCTCCTCCTCCAGACAGTCTTCCAACAGCTTGGTTCCTACCTCTGCATCCTGACTTTTCCTGATGCCACGATGTCCCATGTGCTCTCAGGAAGCCCCTGTCTTCTGCTGGATCTCTTGGGAGAGTTGGCTGTGCACACTGAGTCGCTTCTGCCACCAGTGCCATGTTCCTGCACCCTTCCACATCCTGAGTTTAACCCTTATCCCTTCACCAGGACACCTGTCTGTGGCATCACTAGTGGCGTTTTTCTGCCTAAACCTGGGACCAGTGGTTTGGTTTGCTTGGAGCTTTAGTGCTCATTTGCCACCCTGCATGTGTGGCGAGCTGTGTCCTCCAGCCTCGGTTACACCACACCCTCCAGATTTTCCGCAGTCTCTTTGGCCCTTCTTCCTCAGTTTTGCTGGTCTCATGCAGGTGTCCCCTTGCAGCCCAGCCCTCTGACAGGTGCTCCTCGCTCTGTGTTTCTTGTCCTCCTCTCTGTCCTCCGTAAGTCACTGCTGGTGAGGGTGTCCCCAGCCCCACAGTGTTTTTCTGCCTCACAGCCCCGCAGACTGCTGACCACTCCTGGGGTCAGGTGCCCTTCCCTGGCCTGTGCCCCAGCACTTCCCAGCTATCCCCCTGGTGTCCAGCGGGTGGGACATGCGTGTTCTACACGTCCAACCCAAGTGTACTGCCTCCCCTCCCCAAAGCAGTCTCTCCTCTGAGACCCCTCTCTCTCCTCTAAAAGGCGTCGTGGTCAACCAGTGGGAGTCACTTTCCCTCTTCATCAGGCCAAGTTCCCCAGCCCTGTATGGTCCATCTCTGTGCTCCTCTGCTGAGCCTTCCTGCTGGGTTACACATTGTTCCTCTACCTTTGCTGTCTTGCAAGTGCCCTATCCTTTTCCACTTCCTCCACTACCTGTGTGGACTTAGTGGTCCCTGAGCTGTGCATCTCTTTGCAGAGCAGTTGGCATTGTTCTTTGGTGTGTCTTGTGCACAAAGCTAGACGGGCTGACCCTGTACTGCTGTGCACAGTAATTGTGGACCCCAAGTCTTTGTCATCAGACTATTATGTGACAGCCATTTTCAGCAATGGTAAGGAAAGGCCTGACTCTAATTAGGGATTATAAAATAGTGGTTGCTCAGCAGGCGAAACATATATCAGGTTCCTGTTGAAAGGGAAATGCGAGAAACCCTGGTTCCAGGTATGGATTTGTGGGGAGAATAGTGTTTTGCCCATTGCAGGGGTGTTTTGACAAGCCCACCCTCTGAGGGAGGGTGAGCTGGAATGGTGTTGAGAGCGCAGCTCCCAGCCAGCAGGAACCTCAGGAGGACCGAGGAGGCTGCTGGGGCCCCGGGAGCCCTTGAAAGCCATGCTGGCTTCTCCACTGAGCACACCTCAGGCTCACACGAGTGTAGGCAGGTTGTCACCTGAGCCTCGAGCCACTGGGTATGGTTTCATTTTCTTGCACAGTAAATGCTGTTGACAATAATTAGCTAAATTTCAAAAGCCGTTCTACAGCTTTGCTTAAATAGTTTCAAGTGCTTATCTCACCAGTGGGAAATTTGCTCATCTTAAACGGCAGTGCTCACACACACACAGCCAGTTCGCCCCATCACAAAGCTGCTGCAATAATAATAATTGGCTCTTGAACTTTCGTCTCTCAACAGAAGGTTCTGAAGCATTTTTCAAATACTCATTAAATTACATTATGTCCCGGGAAGGAATATTAACTGCCATCCTCACTATGGAGATGGATAAATCTGAAAAGCAAGTGAGTCCCGGGCTGAGATGCTGACTACGGGTTGTGCAGAGATTGATGGCTTACAGGAGCTTTCCCAATTGGGCCCAGTCAGCCTGGTGGGATGGGAGTACAGGTGCTGTTGTAATCCCACCACAAAGGAGGAGCCCGAGGAATGTTGAGGCTGTGAGCAGGGACTGGCAGGTAAAGGAGCCAGCACCAGGACCCAGGTCTTCTGCAGGGTTGCCCTTGCTGGTTGGGGACTTCAGCAGTGGACAGGAAGGTGGACACGGGGCATGGAACTTTGCTGGGAGTTGTGAGGTCTCTACTTTCCTGTGTCCCAGGTTACCACACCACCGTCTTTGGTGTTGTCAGTGACTGCCTGCTGAACCACCTCCTGGGAATAAAGACCAGCGGCTCTACTGTGGAAGTCTGGCACCCATATGGGATTGTTTTATTTTTGTTTTAGATTTTCAGCATCACTGGGAAGCATAAAGGAGAAAGGGAAGTGGCTGTTGGGAGGCCTGGAGCCAGTCACTGTGAATGCTTGGAGGTGCTTCCTGCCACTTTAGAAAACACTTTTCTGAACACGGTGTCATAGATGAGTTTTTGTGAAATCACATTAATAAGCTTTTCCTCACACTTTCACAGAGTCTTAAAAAAAGGTTTCTAGTTGCGTTTAAAAAGGACAACCTGAGGATATCTCAGGACTGCATAACCGCCCTTTCCTTGCTGTTGGATTTGGGCCGTTCTCAGTTGTTGCCCTCAGGGGTGACACTTCTTGGACATCCTTTGGCTATTTTTAGGATGTCTGAGATTTTCTAAAAGGTTTTAACTGGTTTGTGTGTCTGATACATGCTTGTTGCTTGCTAGGCAGTGGGCCAGGCGCCAGAGCTGAAACCGTGGGCCCAGCATTCTGGGGCCTGGTGCTCAAGGAGGCTGTGTTCAGCGGGAGAGAGGGAGAAGGCAGAACCAGCATGGCCACTGCCCTCCGGTCCCCACTGGTGGCCGTGAGGGGCTGGGAGCAGGAGTTAGCCATGCACAGTGGGCAGCTGGGAGCATTTGTCAGAGGTGGAGAAAGCATCAGGTGATTGGGGAATGCAATGAAATGCAGGAAACATGAATTCTAAAGCAGATCCCAGACCTGACTGTGAGAGCTCAGAGCACCCGCCTTTGAAAAGAAAGCTGGTGAGAGTTTTCACGACCTTGTATTAGCCAAAGAGTTCTTTGACATGTCACCAAAAGCAAGATCCACAAAGAAAAAAACACTGATAAATTGGGCTTCATCAAAATTAAAAACTGCTGTGCTTCCAGAAATACCACTAAGAAAATGAACAGACAACTCACAGGCTGGAAGGAAATATTTGTACATCATGTCTCTGGTAAGGATCTGCTACTTAACACCCAAACTAAGAAGGCAAACAACTAAATTAGAAAGGTTGACAGAAGTATGGGTTAGCTCTCTCCCCATGAAAGACTTCCCAGGAGCTAACGAGCAACCTGGAAAGGTGTGTGGCATCATCAATCTTTCTGGAGCTGGTACCGTGTGGGGTTCCTGCTCACACCTGCCAGGGTGGCTGTCGTCAGAAGACAGGCGGTAGCCATGTGTGGTGCTGGAGAAGTCTGCATGCTTGCCATGTTTCTACAAATGTTGAACGTAAATTGACCATATGACTCAGAAATTCGGTGTCTACCCAAGGCCGAGGAAAGCACACAGTGACTCAGAAACTTGTATATGAATGTTCACAGCTGCATTTTTTGTAATAGTCCAGAAAGCAGGCAGAACTTGGATGCCCATTGCCTGGCAAGTGGCTGAACAAAATGTGGCACATTTGTACCTGGGCTGCCGCTGAGCAAGACAGGCAAGCAGGGCCCTGACACAGGAACCAAATATGGCCCATTTACACCCGGGGTGCAGCTGAGCAGTGGAGACGCACTGACGCATGCTCCCGACACATGCTTCAGCATGGGCACTGAAGGCCAGGATGGCTGCCTTTTATCTCTTACTGAAAAATGGTATAAGACATATTTTTCAAAAGGCCCCCTATTTCTCTGGGCTGGCCATTGTGGTGTAGTGGGTAAAGCTGCTGCCTGCAACACTGGCATCCCATATGGGTGTTGGTTTGTGTCCCAGCTGCTTTCCTTCTAATCCAGCTCCCTGCAATGGCCTGGGAAAGCAGCAGCAGATGACCCAAGTGCTTGGGCCCCTGCACCTGCGTGGGAGACCCAGAAGAAGCTCCTGGCTCCGGCTTTGGTCTGGCCCAGCCCTGGCCTTTGCAACCATTTGGGAAGTGAGCCAGTGGATGGAAGTGCGCTTTCTTGCTCTCTGTAATTCTGCCTTTTAAATAAATAAATAAATAAATAAGTATTTTCTTCAAGTGACTCTTGATTAATTAGGTGTTGATTGTAACTAATCTGCTATAAAGGCCCCTGTGACTGGTGAAATGCACTCACCAGCATCTGCGAACACCACCTTGTGCTCCAGGACCCTGACCTAGGCCATGACCCTTTAGAAGAGCTCCCTGTCGGGGGTATGGGGGCTTTAGGGGGTTGGTGTGATCATTGGGATTTGCTGACTGCTCCTGTAATGTGAACCAGAGGAGGGGACGCTGACCCTGTCTTGTGGGGTTCAGGAAGGCTCCATAGAAAGTGTGGGATTTACAAAGCATGGTCAAACACAGACCGTAAAGAAGGGAGTGAAATACGACTGAGAACAGCAGGATGGGACCCATGCAGAGCCCTGGAGAGGCAGCTCCCCAGAGACAGAAGTGAGCTCAGCGCATGGCACAGTGGACACAGGCCTCCCTGTCGGTCAGTCACGCAAAAGAGAAGAACCCTGTGGGCATTGGGGGGCCACAGAGCCTGGCAGGAGGAATGATGCTAGGCCCGTGGCCTGATGGCTTGTGTGTGGGCACAATGGGGCTGTGCCTTCCTTCCAGTCTCTTTTTTTAAGACTTATTTATTTTTATTTGAAAGGCAGAGTTACAGAGAAACACACACACACACACACACACAGACACACACACCTGGAGAAAGAGAGAGAGAGAGAGAGAGGTCTCATCTGTGGGTTCACTCCCCAAATGGCCACAAAGGCCAGGTTGAAGCCAGGAACCAGGAGCTTCATTTTGGTCTCCTATGTGGGTGGCAGGAGTTCAGATACTTGGACCATCTCCCACTGTTTTTCCAGGTGTATTAGCAGGGAGCTGGATTGGAAGTGGAGCAGCAGGGACTTGAACTGGCACCCATTAAGAGATACTAGTGCTGCATGCAGAGACTTCACCTGCTACACCACAACACCAGCCCCTGCATTCCACACCTTGAGAGATGCTGCACCAGGCCAGGCACCAAGCAAACAGCCGCTGAACACACAGTGGTCACTCTGTCCTGGGCTCGGGCAGACACTGACGAGATGCTCTTGTATGCCACACAGGAGGTTCAGAGTTGAGGTGCTTATCAGTCTGTTCAGTGCATTCTTAGTGAGTACCTATTAGACACTAGGTGTATGGCAAGGAGCTGATAGCAAACAGACAGAAACTTCGTTCCTGCCTTGGGAAGGCTCTGGGGCCAGCGCAGGGCTGAGGAGAACAGTGCTGCTGGTGGGAGCTGGGTCCCAGTGCCATGTCCCGAGTGTGCCTTTGCAGCAGTGCCAGCTGCAGTCTCACTCTGACGCCGTTCCTCGTGGCTCCGGGGCTCCTGCACTGTGGGTGCCTCCTTCCGCCCCTGTCCCCTGCAGCACAGAGGGCCTGGACACCCTGCTGTGCGAGATGGCCAGTGATTAGTTCTGGCTGAGTTTTGTTACCTCCCGAAACCTTCCCCCAGGAGGGACTGATGTGCAAGCTGCACAGGGGTCATGCAGGGAGGTTGTGCATCGGCTTTCCTTCGCTGACCTAGGTGTGAGGAACACTGTTATAGATGGCACATAGGAAATCGCCTCAACCTGTTGTGCTGTTTTTTTTTCTCAGGATTTGGTTTGGGAAAAAACATTGCCTCTGATCGGAGCCTGGAGCCGAGGCGCGTCATATGCCTGGCTTACAGAACCTGACTTGTTCTTAGCATGGTTGGCTCCCAAATTTCTCATTCAAAGCCAAGATTCTCTAGCTCCTATTTCTGAAATGCCAAAATGTGGTCGTCCTTTTACCTGATGTGAATCAGTTTTTTTTTTTTAAATTTAGTATTTGAAAGACAGAGAGAGAGAGCAAGCGAATTGATCTTCCATTTGCTGGTTCACTCCCCAAATGACTGGAGCTGGGACCAAGACAAAGCCAGGAACCAGGAGCTTCTTCTGGGTCTCCCACATGGGTGCAGGGGCCCAAGCACTTGGGTCGTTTTCCCCTGCTTTCCCAGGCACATTAGCAGAGAGCTGGATTGGAAGTGGAGCAGCTGGGATTTGAATTGGCACTCATGGGATGCTGGTGCTGCAGGCAGCGGCTTTACCCACTACACCACAGCACCTGCCCCTGATGTGAATCATTCCTGCACAGCGTTGGTTTCTTCCTTCAGTTTATTCTCCCTGCTTTTGGTTTAGATCGGCACACTCATTGCAGCCTTCCTCTGGTGACGAGATATCTACCAACGTGTCTATGCAGCTGTTCAACGGGGAGACTCATCAACTCATCGTCACCTTAGAAAACATTGGCCTGGAACCCCTGGAGACACTGCAGGTCACCTCCAAACTGCTCCCCACCAAGGGTAGGTGTGGTCAGTGCGTCAGACCTGGGAAGTTTGCGTTGTTGCCTTTACAAGCGATATTTTACATAGCTACTGTTCAGAAAACCTCAAAGCTTCCTTTAGTTTAGTGCAGTCCTGATGGGGGTGGAGATCAAATACCACATGCTACAGGCATGAAGTTGACCCCTTCGTGCCCTTGGTTCCCATTACTGGATCTGAACAGGGGTCAGATCCTCAGCAGACTGGTTACTGAGTGGAAGACTGGGAGACAGGAACAGGCCCATCCTGTGGTTCCTGCAGCCCAGGGCTGCCTCCTGATTCAGCACTTGAGGGCTGGGCCAGGCTGAAGCCAGGAGCCAGGAACTCCATCCAGGATTCCCATGTGGATAGCTGGGGCCCAAGCACTTGGGCAAACCTCCGAAGGACGCCAGCATTGCAGGAGGCTGCTTAACCCTCGGCACCACAGTGCCAAGCCCAAGGTGTAGCTTTTCCACCTTTCTGGGCTGCTGTTTCCTTTGCTGTTGCTGTGCCTTTGAACTTTTCTGGAACTCAGTCCCGTGTCAGCCATCCCTTTCTTTCCTGCCTTTTATCAGGACAGTATTCATTGCAGACTTGCAGGAATCCTATCTAAACAATTGTGTGCCTGTTGTGTAGCTTCCATACTTAGCATTTTGCTGCATTTGCCTTGTAACACATCTCTCTGGCGTCCTACCTACACCCCCCACCCCGCCCAGTATCTTGTCTAAAGTTCCGGATTTCAGAAGCACCTGTGAGTGCTTCTGAGCTCAATGTTTTTGATAAAATGCACATGCACTGAAATGTGCAGGTCTAACATGTTTCATCTGATGAGTTTCAACAGATGCTGGCCCATGTCATTGTGTAATCTAAGCCCTCATCAAGATATAATACAGAACATTTCCATCACCCCAGAAAGTTCCCCAGCTTTCTTCCCAGCAAGTCCCAGTGCAACCCCGGGAGCAAACACTCTTGTCTGTCGTCTGTGTGCTGGGCAGCCCCACTGGGTGTTTACTGCTGGTGATGCAGGTTGTGGGTGACATGCATAGCAACCGGCAGGTGGCAACTGGCAGACGTGCAGCCCAGTCACCTTCTCTTCCCTACCTTGCGTTTAATTTTCCACTGGGTCTTGCCCACACCTGGTCGGTCTTAAAAATCTTTAAAGACATTTATTTTCAGGCTGGCACTGTGGTGTAGCTGGTTGAGCCACCGCCTGTGGCACTGATATCTCATGTGGGTGCCGGTTTGTGTCCCAGCTGCTCCACTTCTGATCTAGCTCCCTGCTAGTATGCCTGGGAAAGCAATGGAACGTGGTCCAAGGGCTTGGGTCCCTGTAGGAGACTTAGAGGAAGCTCCTAGCTTTTGGCTTCTGGCTCCGGCCTGGTCCAGCTCTGACAGTTGGAGCCATGTGGGGAGTGAACCAGCAGATGGAAGAGTTCTCTCTGTGTGTCTTTCTTTCTGTAACTCTGCTTTTCAAATAAAATAAATCTTAATGCAGAGTGGACAGTGAGAGAGAGAGAGACAGAGAGAAAGGTCTTGCTTTGCCATTGGTTCACCCTCCAATGGCTGCTGCGGATGGTGCGCTGGGGCCAGTGCACTGCGCCGATCCGAAGTCAGGAGCCGGGTGCTTCTCCTGGTCTCCCATGTGGTGCAGGGCCCAAGCACTTGGGCCATCCTCCACTGCACTCCTGGGCCACAGCAGAGAGCTGGACTGGAAGAGGAGCAACTGGGACAGAAACCGGTGCCCCGACCGGGACTATAACCCGGTGTGCCGGCGCTGCAGGTGGAGGATTGACCTAGTGAGCCGCGGCACTGGCCAGAAATTTACTTTCGTTTGCCTGAAAGGCAGAAAGACAGAGCGAGAAAGATCCATAGATTGTTTAACTCCCAAAGGGCCAAAGGCCCTTGTCTCTAGTTAGGCCTAGGATGGCTGGGGTCTATGTTACTCTCCTCCTTTTTATGGACAGGGGAAGTAAAGGCAGATGAGGTGACTAACTAAGGTCACATAGCAGGTGCACGGGGAACCAGCAGGAGGACCAAAGTCTCCTGATTCTCAGCTTTGGTGTAGTCACCCTTAGGAGGCAGAAGCACCATAATCATGTAACACACTGCCCGGTGTAGCCACCTCAGAGCAACACAGTTACCAGTGAAAAATTAAAGCCATCATTCTTTCTTTAGTTTCCTCCCAAGCTGCCATACATTTACATGTGGAATTAAATTAATGGAAACAAACCATATACTTCCAGAATATACAAAAGGAATAATTCCTGGTGCTTTTGCTGTACAAGGCAAGGCTCCCAGTGGTGACAGATGACCGCCAGCACTAGAAACTGGGAACGTGCGCAAGGCTCCTGTGTGGGGCCATGGTGACAGCAGCAGGTTTGCCTGTGGATATTAAAGAGCATCTATTTCCATTCTCGCCTCAGCTTCACCTTGGGCCCACTGAGCCTACCAAATGCCTGCTCTGCGGATGGAATGCTTCTCTGGTGCCTGCAACGTTTTCTTTCTTTGTGCCGGTGGTAGAGTTATTTTCTATCTTAAATTAGGAAGAGCTCTCACCCTGGAGCTCATTTCATGCACCAGGTGTGAGGCACTTGACATTCTTTTTCCATATGAGGTGTCCCAGTGACCACAGGAGGGCTATCGGGGTGGGTGCTCTGGTAATCTGTTTATTTCACTGTGACATCCCCCGTGCCTGAGAACCCAGAGCAGTGCTCGTCACTTAGCAGGTGCTGCACAAGTGTCAACCCTGGTTCTCCCCTCCTGGGGCCGTCCTGAGGATGCAGGACACAGGGGGACAGTACTAGGCACCGAAGTGCTGGACCCAAGCTTGCTTTGGCAGTGGCGGTGCTTGGTGCACCCTCCTCTCTGCAGGACTGCGTTTGTGGTCTCAGTGCCTGATGCCGCTGAACCTGCCGGCACCCTGTGTCCTTTCCTGCTCCTGCCTGACTGCTGGGAGGCACCGAGGGTCCCGGCAGGGCCCCCACAGCCCCTTAACGCATCTGTACTCACCCTGAATAACCCCCACGTTCTTCAGATACCAACCTCAGGGAAAGAAAAGTATCCTGTTCTGTTATCCCCTCTTCCATCTTCCTTGCTTTCCTGACCTATTTTACTACAAAAAAAATTGTTTAATTTTTTTTGAAAGTCAGAGACAGAGAGGTTAAGGCAGACAGAGAACGAGAGACAGAGAGATCCCATCTGTTTCCTTTGCTTGGAGAAAGATTTTCTTGTATGCAATCTCATATGTCTAATTTTTGCTTTTGCCACCCACGCCTTTGGGGTCACATCCAAGAAATTACTGCTCAGATCGATGCCAAGGACCTTTCCCTCTGCTTTCCTCTAGTCGTTTTAGAGTTTTGGGTCTTATGGTTAAGAATTTATTTACTTACTGGGATATGTGTTTATGTATGTGTGAATGTGTACATATATAGATATCAAGTCTCTAGCACAAACCACTATCACAGGCATTTAATTTTAATTTATTTTCATCTTATTTGAAAGGCAAAGGAGGCTGAGAGAGAGGAAAAAAAGAGAGAGAGAGCAGAGGGATCTACCATTTTCTAGTTGACTCCCAGAAAACCTTCATAATATGGAAAAGTTTTATGCTACTTCAAAAATCAAAATACAGATTTATAAAATAAATTCAATTTTGTAAAATTTTTTATTATTTTTTTTATTTTTATTTATTTATTTATTTTTTGACAGGCAGAGTGGACAATGAGAGAGAGAGACAGAGAGAGAAAGGTCTTCCTTTGCCATTGATTCACCCTCCAACGGCCGCCGCGGCCGGCGCGCTTCGGCCGGCGCACCGCGCTTATCCAATGGCAGGAGCCAGGAGCCAGGTGCTTTTCCTGGTCTCCCATGGGGTACAGGGCCCAAGCACCTGGGCTATCCTCCACTGCACTCCCTGGCCACAGCAGAGAGCTGGCCTGGAAGAGGGGCAACCGGGACAGAATCCGGCGCCCCGACCGGGACTAGAACCCGGTGTGCCGGCGCCGCTAGGTGGAGGATTAGCCTAGTGAGCCATGGCACCGGCAAAATTTTTTATTATTTTTTTAACAGGCAGAATTAGACAGTGAGAGAGGGAGAGACAGAGAGAAAGGTCTTGCTTCCATTGGTTCACCCCCTAAATGGCTGCTACGGCTGCTCTGGCAGGAGCCAGATGCTTCCTCCTGGTCTCCCATGTGGGTGCAGGGCCCAAGCACTTAGGCCATCCTCCATTGCCCTCCTGGGCCACAGCAGAGAGCTGGACTGGAAGAGGTGCAACCAGGACAGAATCCGGCACCCCAAACATGACTAGAACCTGGGGTGCCGGTGCTGCAGACAGGCAGATTATCCAAGTGAGCTGTGGTGCCGGCCAATAAATTCCATTTTTAAAATCAATCCAATTTTTAAAAAGAATATACAGTACTAAATAAGCACATAGAATGTTAAGTGTGCCTGTCTATGCACAGTTAGGATGCAGGATGAGGAATTATTTTTTTACTATCCATTTATATTTTTTAAGATTTCTAAAAGGAACATACATAATTTGTAAGCTAAAATTTATCATTGAAATGCTTTCAACTGTGGCAGGCACTGAGGTGCAGCAGGTTAGTCTGCAGCTTAGGACACCCACATCCCACACTGGAGAGTCTGGTTCAGTCTTGGTTGCTCCATGCTACAGATCTAGATTCCTGCTCATGAGCACCATGGGAGGCAGCAGGTGATGGCTCAAGTGCTTGTGTCCCTGCCACCCACATGGGACACCTGCAAGGAACTCTGGGCTCCTAACTTTGGCCTGGCCCAGCCCTGGCTGTTGCAGGCATTTGTGGAGTAAACCACTGGATGGAAGATTTCTTTCTCTTTTTTGTCACTCAGCCTCTTACATAAATAAACAAAATTTTTTAAATGCTTCAACTTGAATTTTCAAAAAGCTTTAACAAAGAAAACTCGGGGCCTGCTACAACCCTCCATCCGGGTACAGAACCCAGCACCATAAAAGGTCAGAGGTGGACAGAAGCTGCAAGGTGCCTTGGTTTGAATGCAGGGCATTCCTAGACCTGAGATGACCGTGGCAGCAGCGACAGACATCCAGGACAGTGCAAACTCAGGACACACATAGACACTGCCATCCCTTCTCCACAAATTAGGAAGCCAAGGCTCAGAGACTCACCCCACGTCGGGGGTCTGCCACTCCTCCCCCACGTGCCCAGATTTCACTCCACTCCCCCCAGCACACAGACACTGCCTAAGCAGCCATCATCCTGTGAGGAAGACCCTCCCTGACATCACTCAGCGAGATACCATCTCTTGAAGAGAAACATCGGTCCTCTAACTCCTGGCTGTCACTCTGCCTGGGTTACTAAACCTTCAGAAAAGACAATGTGAAATCGTTCAGCTCCACACAGACTGCCCGACTTACAGGGAAAGAAAGACAGCAGGATCCCTGTGCCCAGGAGTGCACAACACAGGGAGAGATCAGCTAGCTAAGGGACACTAGGAGCCTAACGAAATGCTCTCATTGAGATCTCAGCCAGGTAATCAAAAGGAGAGGAGGAAGAATCCCCTGACTTCTTAACAGCAGGGGAGCTGGGGAAAGGAGCATCCCAGAGCTTCTGCTCAGGCAGGAACAGCACCAACTACATGACCTGCTCCAAGAACCAAAAATGCCCAGTAAACCAAATACTCACTATGTAGATGGGGAAAGTATGAAACCAGGCTAAAAAGATGGCTTGAAGCAAACCATGAGTGTCCTTGAGATAAAGCCAAGACTTCACAGGGTACACAAGGCCAGCCCACAGGTTCCCGAGCTAAGCAGAAGGTGCAAACTCTCCCTACCCTGTGACAAGTAGGCTGGAAAGAGCCATGCCAGGGAACGGGGCATGACATTGAGAGGGTGCTGCAGCTTGCAGAGCAGGAGGGACCTGAGATCTGCACCAGGGCCATGACAGCGGGAAGGGGAAGAACTGGCCCAGGTGAGATCAGCTCATATGGACATAGGACATGCCAGGCAGTTGGGGCCCAGGTGAGATCAACTCACCTGTGGACAAAGGACACGCCAGGCAGGAGGGGCCAAGGTGAGATCAACTCACATGGACACAGGACACAGCAGGCACATAGAGTTTGCAGAGACTTCCAAGACTAAGAAGAAGGTAGCACCCTTGACTCAAAACAGGAAATTCAGGAGGAAATGACAGAGAATTGAACAGAGGAGATAGTGAATTAGGCTCCCATTAAAAGCCAAGGGACCGGCGGGCGCCATGGCTCACTAGGCTAATCCTCGGCCTACATCGCTGGCACTCTGGGTTCTATTCCCAGTCTGGGCGCCGGATTTTCACAAAAAGTGAAAAGTTACATCAATTTAATATAAGAGAAAAATGTAACAAAAAAATAATTTTGTCAGTGTTTATTTGAAATACACTTAATTCATCATGTGTTAAATTGATGACAAATGAATTAGGAAGTTATTTTTACAGGATAGAGATTTACTAACTTAAAAACATTTTACATTACTATACCTTCAGTAATGATCCCATACAGTGCATTTGCATGTATTTTAGAAGGTAACTAACTGCAATTCGCGCCACAGCTCGCTTGGCTAATCCTAGCCTGTGGCGCTGGCACCCTGGGTTCTAGTCCCGGTTTGGGTGCCGGATTCAGTCCCGGTTGCTGCTCTTCCAGTCCAGCTCTCTGCTGTGGCCCAGAAATGTAGTGGAAGGTGGCCCAAGTCTTTGGGCCCTGCACCCGCATGGGAGACCAGGAGAGGCACCTGGCTCCTGGCTTCGGATCAGCACAGTGAACCAACGGAAAAGGAAGACTTTTCTCTCTATCTCTCTTTCTCTCACTGTCCACTCTCCCTGAAAAAAAAAAAAAAAAAAAGCCAGGGGACCTCAAACGCTATCTTTCGGTATTCAATTTTTCTTTGTGAAAGACACGATTTGGTCTATTTCAAACATGATCCATACTTTAAAGGCAGGGCTAGACTGTGGAGGGAAGTGACTGGGAAGCAGACCTGTGTTCCGTGGAGAACTCTGTAGATCCCAGGTGTTTCACGTCCTTGTGTGCATGGGTACGTAAGTGTCTGATAAATAAATCCCAAAGATTTCCTCATGTGCAAGTCAGAGATAATGCCATGCGGAATGTTTGTAAGGAAGAAGAGAATGACTGGGTACCAAAATCCTTTCTAAGACCCAGTTAAACTCTTTTTCAAATTCTATGTTAATAGGGTAGGTAATGCATATAATACCAATTCTAAAAAATCTCTAGTAGTTGGCGTTGATGTGGTATTTTATTTATACCTATGTCTTCCTTTTTTAATTGGTTTACTTTTCTTGAAGATCTTATTTATTTCTTTGACATTGAGAGTAACACACAGAGGAGATGAGAGGGAGGGAGGGAGGCAGAGAAAGAGAGAGCGAGAGTGAGTGAGAGAGAGAGAGAGAGAGAGAGAAAGTCTTTCATCTGCTGGTCCATTAGCCAATTAGCTGCAATGGGCAGAGCTGAGAGTATCTGAAGCCAGGAGCCAGGAGCCTCGCCAGGATCTCCTCATGGGTGCAGAGGCACAAGGACTTGGGGCGTATTCTGCTGCCTTCTCAGACCACAGCAGAGAGCTGCATCAGAAGTGAGTGGAGCAGCCGTACTCGAACTGGCGCCCTTATGGGATGCCTGCACTGTGGCAGTGCTTTACCTGCTCCCTCACAGTGCCGACCCTCCCGGAAGCCATTTGCCGTGGGATCCAGTTGTCTGCTAACAGGCCTGGGAAAGCAGAGGGAGACGGCCCAAGGACTTAGGCCCCTGAACCCAGAATGGAGCGCCGGCTAAAGTCCCTGGCTTCTGCTTCAGCCCCTGGCTTCTGTCCCAGTCCCGGCGTTTATAGCCATCTCGGGGATGAACCTCCACATGGACGATCACTCAGAGAGAGAGAGAGAGTGCGAGAGAGTGCTGGCGATGCCGCTGCACTGCTTCTCTCCCCAAGCGGCTGCAATGAATGGCCAGCGCTGGGCCAGGCAGAAGCCAGGAGGCAGGAGGCAGGAGGCAGGAGGTCCATTGAGGACTCCCACGAGGCATGGAGGTGGGGTCCAGAGAACCTGGGCCATCAGCATCTGTGTCCCTGGTAGCAGCCTGGAGAGGCGGGAGTGGAAGCGGCCCTGGGGTTTCGAATGCTGGATGCAGCAATGTGCAGATGCGTCCTGGGGTGCCATGGTGACAGCCCATGTGGAGTGCGCCTGCGCCTGGTGCTATGACCCGGAAGTGCACCCACACGGCTGGCGCCGACTGCCCCGTGGTGCTCTGCTGGGAGTCAGCGCCGCATCTGCTCATGCCCGAAGCCTGCAGAAGCCACATGGAGAGGAGCCGTCCTCGACGCGGCTGGCTGAGCCTGAGGGAGACCCAGCGACCCCAGGGGCAGGCCAGCATCAGAGAGGCTGTATGTGTGAGGCTGCTGCACCGTTTCCCAGGTGCATTGCTCTTCTTTGGCCCCTTCCGGAAGCAACGGCTCTCATGGACCTCTGTGCCCCCAACAGACTGGGCCCCCTTGGAGGTGAGTGATGCACAGCTGTTGCGGTTTCCTGCTGGGCGTCCTGGCTGCTGGCGTGCCTGTTGCTCGTGGGTCCCGAAGGCGCGGGTGGGGTCACAGTCGTGCTGTGCAGATGGTCTGGAAGGGTCCCCAGAGTGCGAGCAGCTGTGTGAGAGCAGAGGTGGCTCGGTCTTCTTCCAGAACGGCCTTGTGTTCTTGTCTGTCTGCTTTTGGAGGGCCCAGCCGCCCTGCTCTAGGCCTGTGAGTGTTGTCGGGAGGAATGAGAGCGAAAGTGCGTGTCTGTGTCCTGGTCTAGGAGGACAGTTTCGGGTTCCTGGCATTGGGTGTGATGTTAGCGCTCTGTGGCATTTTCATGAAAGAGCCTTGTCAGGCCGAGGTGTACCTTTTGTTCCTAATTTCATGATTCGTTTTTTAGTTTCGCAAAAGTCATGGACGTTTTTGTGAAATAGGTTTTCTGTGTCTATTGGCATACTTTGTGGGCTTTCCCCATGTGTATTCTGTTCTGGGATTGATTGATTTTGTATGGTTGTGGTCCTTGCATTCCCGGAGTA
The DNA here is from genome assembly GCF_964237555.1 of Oryctolagus cuniculus. Lineage (NCBI taxonomy): Eukaryota > Metazoa > Chordata > Mammalia > Lagomorpha > Leporidae > Oryctolagus > Oryctolagus cuniculus. The sequence goes on from NC_091450.1 coordinate 55,721,047, forward strand.
ACTCTCAGTTACCGACAGTGTGCTAAGTTTTGGTTGTGCTTCTGGATGGCGTCTGGTCATATTTTGTTGAGGCATGTGACACATTCATGACAGATATGTGTGTGCCATTTTCTTGATGATGTGTGCTTGTTTGGGATGTTGGGATAATGCTGGTCTGATGGAATGAAATGGAAGGCTTTTCCTCTTCATCTCCTTGTTGGAAGGGTTTGTGAATCACGGATTTTAATTATCTTTTCCTTGGGAGTTCTCACCAATGGAGCCATCTATCTGGTCCTGGACTTTGTTCATGTCTGTTTGGTTTGTTTGTTTCAGCTTCCCTGCTACTACAGTGTCTTTGGAAATTATAAGTGTATTCAGGGTTTCTTGTTTTACTGTATTCAGTTTTAGTGGCTTGGGTCTTTCTGAGAATCATTCCACTCTATCTAGGTTGACCAAATCCCCGTGCCTTGGTTTTTCCCTAGTGGTTTTGGATTATTATTTTTGCAAGGTTGGTAGTGATGTCCTCTCTGTCATTTCTGCTGTCAAGTCACTTGAGTCTGTTCTCAATTTTCCCCTGTTTCCTGTGGATAAACGTTTTGTCAGGTTGACTGAGTTTTCAAGCACTCTAGTTTGGTCTCACTGAATGTCTGTTGTGATATTTTCTATGCTGTTGGGTTGATTTCCATTTGAAACTTTTTCCTCCTTCCAGTTTCTTAAGGTGTACTTTGCTGTTCTAGTGTTTTAAGGTAGGTAAAATTGGGTTTATGGATCCGATGTCTGTATTCTGTAATATATACCTGTAGAGCAATACAATTTCTCACGTGAGATTAGTCCTGTCAACATGGAAAACTATATGGATGTGCCCACTACTGGAAACATATTGAAGGAAAGAAGTCATTGTGTAGACAGAGAGGTTTTCACAGGCCTGTGCTTATTGCAGTAGGATGCACAATAGGCAGGCTATGCAGTCTGTATATTCGTGGATGGTGTCCATTCCCATAATGGCTTTATTCAGTCTTCAGGTGATGGGTGTGTTGACTGATTGCATATGTTTGCTCTTGTGAATTGAGCTGTAGTAAATATGGGGGCATAGATAACTTTTTTGTATGCTGATTTCATTTCCCTTGGGTATATACCTTAGGTGGATTGGCTGGCTCATATGGTACGTCTGTATTCAAATTTCTGACTTATCTCCATACTGTCTTCCACAGTGGCCATACCAGTTTATAATCTGACCTGCAGTGGATTAGGGTGCCTCTTCCCCCACATCCTCAAGGCTGTTGTAGTATCAATTTGCATTTCCCTGATGGCTAGTGATCCTGAGCATTTCTGCATGCGTTTGTTGGCCGTTGAGATTTCCTTCCTTGAAATATTTACCTGTTGAAGTCCCTTGCCCATTTCTTGGTGTTTTGTTTTGCTGTTGTTGAGTTTCTTGAAAGTGTCTGGTAGTTTATTCTTTATCAGTTGCGTGCTTTGCAACTATTAGTTTGCCTCTTCACTTTGCTGAGTGTCTCTTTGGCAGTGCAGAAGCTTCTCATTTTTTTTTTTTGGTGTCCTCTTCTATTTCATTCTTTAATCTTTTGTGATTCCCAGATATTGAACATCCTTGGTTAAGTTGATTCCAAGCTCTTTTATTTTCTTTGTCGCTATGTGAACGGGATTGGTCTTTGAAGTCCTTTCTCAGCCATGACATTGTCTGTGTATACAAATAGGCTCCTGATGTTCTTTGCTGCCACTTTACCACACTCTACTCTGAGTTTCAATACTGTCTTAGTGGAGTCTTTTGTCCCCACGTGTACACATTCCTTCCAGGGAGATGAGCTGTTACACTCCACTGCATTTCAGGACCAGGATTATCTAGTGATTTAACCCTTTACTTATAATTCACCAGCAACAAGTCATCCTTTGTAGACTTGGGAAGATGTCAATACTCACTCTTGCTTAAATAGTCCCAGATTCAGAAAAGTCTACTGTTTGTTTAAGCTTTCCAACAAATGACCACATGTGCGAGGGTGTGCACACAGGCAGACACATGCACATATGTAGCCACACCCACACACAATCCTGGATGTCTTTTCTCTTCAACAAGAAGTGCTGACTCCATGCCAGCGTGATTGAAGATTCATGCAGGTTTTGACTGGGCCGAGCTTCTTGGGCTGCGTCTTTTCCCACGGATGCTGGAGCTCAGCCCGGGCACAGGGAGAAGCCGGCAACCACAGGCAGAGCTGAGCGGTCCCTGCCTCATCATCCAGTGCTACTCGGTGTTACGATGCTGACACCACTTTTTTCAGGGGGAGAATGAGTGACGTGTGCCCCACAGTTGACTTCTGTTTCTCCTTTTTCCTCTGGCCGCACGTCCCTCTGTGGGATTTTGAGAGGCTGCATTCTTCATTCTGTCTGATAGCACAGAAATACAGAGAAGAAACAAACAGGAAGGGCTGCCTGCGAGGCAGGGCCTGGTCTTGAATCTGGTGCCTGAGCTGTGTAGCTTTCTGTGATACTGCAGCCACAGAGACGGCTCACTGGCCCTGCCCACTGCTGCATGCTGTGTCTTAGCCATAAAGGCTTTGGTTGTTTGGCATTAGATGGTCCCTGAGTGTGGCACTGTCTGTAACTTGCACACATCACTTAAGGCACAGAGTTTCCTACAACATAAGCAGAGTGTTCGGTGTCTGAGTGTCCTCATGCTGGCCTCCAGGTGTGAGCCCTGGAGCATCACTGACATTCTGGCCTTGTGCCAGCAGTTTTCACACCTCTTCTCATGCTCTGCCCTGCCGCACGTGTATGGGGGACGGCCCGGCCCCTTACACTCCTCAGATTCCTCAGGGTTTGCTTTCCCTCTCCTGGATGTTGCTGTTGCTGGGTTGTCTGCTAGTGACCAGCTGCCTGACTTGGCTTGAGCGATTTGACTGCTGGGGGCTTAAAGTGCCTCCTGGATACTCACTGGGATCTAGTCTTGCCCTCATGCAGAATGACACCAGCACAGACACCAGCTGCCTGGCTCTTGGTGTTTTGGTGACAGCACTTAGCACTGAGCCCATGTTTGCCCCCTGCTCCTGCACTTCCTTTGGGGTTGTGGTTGGCAGGTGCCTCCTGCAGATCAGCAACAGTCAGGGTTTATGTTCCTCGCACCTCCCTTCTCCGCCATACACCACCGCCTCTCAGTCCCCCTGCCCCTAGGGCTCTTTGGCCTCAGTCCCAGAGTTCATCTCTCCAGTGAAGCACTTTTGAGGAAGGAAAAGCCCTCTGGACAGGCGAGGAGAGTGCTGTAGCTGGTTGTAACATGTAGCCCTCCGCCCCACTAGTTATGGATTTCTGATAGGCTAGATGGGTAGCTGCCAAGTCTGGGACCCAGCAGTTCAAGCCACTGGGCAATGAGTCTTCCTTTAGTTCTGGGCCCCCAGATGTGGGCAGTGAATTCAGCAGGCAGTTACTGTCCCCATTCTCTATGATGCAGTGGTGGTGATATTTACACATTACTCAGATTCACGGGAGCCTCATCTCCATCTGGTCTATGTTGGCGGCCTCCGCTGTGCAGTCAGAGACCTCTCCCCTGACTCCTCTCGAGGGCAGGGGTCACATCTTCCTGGTCTCTTTGTCCTCAGAACCTTGCCTCATGCCTGCCATGAGGCTCCTCAGTGGCTGTGCAATGAATGCTCCTTGCACGAGTGAAATGGGCAGTGTGGAATGTGAGAAGCAAACCTCACTGGGGCCCGGGCTTTTTCATCCATCTTCCCAGCAGTTTCTGGGTGCCGCGTTGCTATGCTAAGTCTTCGCATTGCTTCATGTTACCATCATGCTGACTCTGTTACCACCTCCTCTGAGGACAGGTCATCTTGGCTGACAGAGGACTTGGAGCCCTACCTGTCCCGAGAGCTGCAGAAGGGCAAAGCTGGGCTTCACACTCAGGTGGGCAGATGCCAGAGCTCCCATACTTGAGTGTTCCGTGTTGTTTTCTGCATGCCCTCCATGAAGTTCCCTTGTACGAAGCCTCCTCTTTGGAGTTCACTCCGGCTCTGGTCAGGGCCTCAGATAGGTGGGAGGAGGCCATTGCCATGCAAGCGCTGAGTCCTGGTTCCACGACTTACCAGCTGCTTGGCTTTGGGCAAATTGCTGTAAATCTCTGTGCTGTAATTGATTCTTTTATGACTTGGGATGGAGCACCTCTGTTGGGAAGCTGCTAACTAGGCAGTTGCTCCAAGTCCTGCCCTGCTTGCCTGGGGCTGTTCCTGCTGGATGGTCCCTCCGGATGGTCCCTGCCTTGCCAAGTGAGCACAGTAGTGGCATGGAGAGGCAGAGCTCACCTAATTAGTGTGGGCGGGCTAGTTTTTCCTTAGCCTGGCCAAATTCTTAGTAGGCATCTGATTGCCTGCCAATGCACGTGGCTGCCACAGAGTTAATCTGCTGCCCCAGGGAAGTTTATTCAGCTGGCTGAGACGAGCCTGGTACTTGGGGACACACAGTCCCTGTGATTTGCTGCCCCTGTCATCAGGAAACATTACTGCCCTGCCACAGTGTGGGGCACCATGAAGGCATGTGCATTGGCTCAGAACCCACCTCTCTGTCAGGTGGGCCACAGGCCTTGGTGTGGTTGGTCTTGCATGTGGATGTTCAGCCAGGACCCACAGGCTTCTCACTGCATGAAACCAGGTTAGGGGGGCAGGGGCCTAGACTTAGAGAGCTATTAGCGCAGATTTATACAAGTGTGTGTGTGTGTGTGTGTGTGTGTGTGTATGCAGGCTCAAGGGGACTTCCCAAAGCTCATGGAAGAACAGAACTAAAAGTAATTTATTTGGTGCCAAACGTTTTTGAAATCCACGCATGCTTTATTCATAATGTACTTTTCTCATGAATGATTTGAAGGTCCCTCATATGCAAGCATTTTAATCTTTTTTGGCATCAAAATAAACTTACCCTTTAATTCTATTTTCTGTGAACTTCTTGAAGTATCCTTGTGTGTATTTCTTTATAAAAGCATGATAAAAGCTCATTGCAGAAAATTCAAAAAATACAAAACCATTTGAAATAACCCATGATCCCATGACTCCAAGCAAACTAATATTAGTATATAGATATGTTTTCATTTTTTCTACTTGAGTACTTTTATGCATTTGAAATTACATTGCACATTCAGTGTGGCATCCTGGTTTTTTTTTTCCGTGTAACTTGTTTCCATCTGTTCTAATTATAAACCGAATTATAAACCGAACACTGTGACTTGGTCCACACTGTTGTCACTTTTGTCTTCTTCCCCGTGCCAGGTCCTGTTCATGGCTGGAGGGGCAGAAATATGGTGGCAGCTAGTGCTAGAGTGTGCCTGCTGACTGCTGGGCCGGGGTCCCACACTCTACAGGGCTAGCTCATCCTCACACGGCCCTGGGGAGGGACTACTCACTTAGGACAAGGAGAGAGGGGTTTTTGAGACATGGGAGGAGTCATTAACACTGCCCAAGTGCTGTTCTAGTCCATACTGTGTTCTAAGCATTTGGCTTCTATTACCTTGTTGACCTGGCATGACAGCCCATCTTACAGATGGCTAAACTGACAGACACGGATGTTTGGTGGCTCACTTAGGACACGCAGCCAGGGCTGGCAGGTGAGGAGAGATGCCCTGTCCTGGAGCTGGTGCTCCTAACCCTCATGGTGCCTGCCTCTCCAGGCAGGTGCTGGGTCTCAGTGTTGGGGGCTGGTGCCATCCATTGATTGATTGATTGGTAGGAGAATAAGTCCCTTGGATATAGTATCCTACTTGTCAGGGCATGGAAGGGTTGTGTGTATGTGTGTGGGGGACAAGGCCCACAGGAACGCAGCCCATGAGTGGGGCTGTGGAGGACAAGTGGGACCCCTCTGTGGCAGGAGGGCAGTGGGGCTGGGAGCTTCTCAGTGGAGCAGAGTTGGAAGCTGACCTTGTGGCACAGACATTGGAGGTTGTCAGTTTTCCCAGGTGTGCTGGCTGCAGAGAATACTGGGCCTTGGTTGGATGTCTCACATCTCACTCCCAGTTACTAATGAAGGAGGGATGGCCACTTCCCAGGCCACACTGGGTGTCCCCTGTGTCTCTTCCTGTCCTTCCATAGGGTGCCTTGCTGTGAGTGATGATGACCCCACTCCATTCTCTGCCGCGGTCACCGTGTGCAACCTCTGCACCAGCCCCTGATGCAATGATGATGCCCCCTGCCCTGTTCTCTGCAGAGGTCACCATGCACAGCTTCTTTTTTTTATTTTTTGACAGGCAGAGTGGACAGTGAGAGAGAGAGACAGAGAGAAAGGTCTTCCTTTGCCATTGGTTCACCCTCCAATGGCCGCCGTGGCCAGCATACTGCGCTGATCCGATGGCAGGAGCCAGGTGCTTCTGGTCTCCCATGGGGTGCAGGGCCCAAGCACTTGGGCCATCCTCCACTGCACTCCCTGGCCACAGCAGACAGCTGGCCTGGAAGAGGGGCAACCGGGACAGAATCCAGCGCCCCGACCGGGACTAGAACCCAGTGTGCCGGCACTGCAATGCGGAGGATTAGCCTAGTGAGCCACGGTGCTGGTCACCGTGCACAGCTTCTGCACCAGCCCCCGATGCAGTGGCCGTCGCCCCCATGCTGTCTGCAGACAAACCGCAGCTCAGGATTTACCATTCTGCACAGTGCTCCAGGCCCAAGGCCGCTTCCTCGCTGGCCCTGCCTGAGGCTCTGCTCTTAGCTGTGTGTTTCTAATTCTGGATTCCTTTCTCTGAAGCAGTGTCCCTGCTTTACATGGGTCTGTTTCCCTCACAGCAGTACAATACAGAAAATGTTCATGGTGGAGAAACTTAGCTTCACTTGCCAGAGCCACAGGCCTTCATTTCGTCTGCAGATCCGGCGGCTCCCCAGGAGGGACGGTGGCCTGGCCTTGGACCTGTGCCTTGGTGTGATGCATTCTCCCTCCTCTTTGTGCCTCACGGCCTCTTCTGATTCAGGGCTTTTCCTAGGACTTTGCTTTCTGACATCTTGAATGGTTCTCACTTTTGTTTTTGAGCGTGTGCCAGAATTTCCCAGCCGGGTTGGTGTCAGTCTCATTGTGCCTCTGCTCTGCCATCACCATCAACATCACTATTGTTGTTATCATTGCAGAGAAACTGTATGGCAACTTCCTGAGCTGGAAGCTGGAAGAAACCCTCGCCCAGTTCCCCCTGCAGCCTGGGCAAGCAGCCACCTTCACTGTCACCATCAAAGCGAGCCTGGACTTCTCCTGCCAGGAGGGTCTCCTGCAGGACCTGAGTGATGGTAAGCGGCTCCCTCATTTCTGAGAGCTCACCTGCTCCCAGGTGTGTGTTGTAGTCAGCTCTCTGTGGCACCTGTGGGGAGCAACTCGGACTAGACTAAGTTACTGGAATTAAGACTTATTCTATGCATCTGCTCTCCCACAATATGGCGCTGAGAAGGGAGAAACAGCTTCTACACAGCTGCCTCCAGTTCAACCAATAAACTGTAGGACCTACTCCTGATTGGAGGAGAGCAGCGTACTCGGTGTGTGGGTAGCAGAGTTGGGATTGGTGGAAGAGGACTATAAAGGAGGAGAGAGACAACATGCACCAGGAACATCTGAGGGGAACATCTAAGAGGAACACCTGTGCATCCCCTGAGAGAGCCGGCCGGTGGTGTGCCACTCCCCTGCGGAAGTGGGGAAAGTGGCTAGGGGGAATCGCCCTTCCACGGAGGTGGAAGGGTCGGTAGCCAACCCGGGAAGAACCAGCAGCAAGCCTGGGAAGGGCCGAGCAGATAAAAGAACAGCGCAGGGTCCTGTGTCGTTCCTCCACGAAGAGGGGGAGCGACATAGTGGTGCCGTGACTCGGATAGGAAACCTAGGAGGGAAGAAACAGGAAGAAGTGGGAAAATACTGGAGAGAGAGACTAGTAAAGAGCCTAGGGAAAAGCCGGACGGAAAAGGTGCCGGAAGAAGCTATCAAAAGCCTAGGCATAGACTCAGATACGGACTACGGGGGGAAGCTGGGAGAAATCTCTAAGGTCGAAAGCGAAAGTGAAAGCTAGAACAAACAGACTTGGATACGGACTGCGGGGAGAAGCCAGGAGAAATGAGGGAGGAATATTGTTGGAAGAAAACTTAGGGAAACATACAGGGTAGAGAAAAATGTTAGGGAGGATGAAGCTGCGGGGGCAGGCTGAGGCGGAGACGTAAGCCAGCTTGGAATTCTTTAAGTCAGCCCGGGGAGCAAAAGGTGAAAAGTTAAACCAGAGGCGGAAACGTGGGCCAGGTTGGAATCCGTCAGATTAGCCCTGGGAGCAAAAGACGGGAAGCCAAACCATAAGGCGGAGACACGTAAGCTAGGTTGAATTCGCCAGGTTAGCCCAGGGAACTTAGATTGAATACCGGTGGCGGAAACGTAAGCTACGCTGTGTGACTCGCGGAAGCCGCCGCATGCAGAGAGAGCGCACGGGGTGTGAATAGATAGGGAACGTGGGGCTAGTGTGAGGCCGTGGTGCGGGCGCGATGGGGCGCGGAGACCGCGGAGTGCGCGCGCAAAGCCGGGAAGCCACGCAGATGAGAGAAGCGCGGGCTGAAGTGGCTCAGAGCTGGGAAGCTGCCAAGAGGCAGCCTCGGGGCGGGCGCCGGGAAGCCGCAGGGATAAGAGAAACAGAAGTTTTAGAAGTAAAATGAGAGAAATAGGAATGCTGGCAGATAGAAGTAAAATGGGAGAGATAGGAATGCCCGGAGATAGAGAAATAGAGAAAAACAAGGCCTCCCCTCAACATGGCAATGAGAGAGCTTGGATTTGGTCTGCCTGATTAGTAAGACGATAAGCACCTGTGGGTGGCTGCAGGTCACCGAAGACAGGCACGTTATCAACACCAATAAGTCTCCCCACAATAAGGCAATGAGAAGGCTTGGATTCGGTTTGCCTGATTGTTAGGGCTTGTAAGCACCTGCAGGCAGTTCTAGCAGAGCAGAGCATGTGCTGCAGGGCACCGAACACAGGCACGCATCAGCGCCTAAAAACCTCCTCACAACATGGCAAAGAGAGGACCCGGATTCGGTTTGCCTGGTTGATAGTGCTTGTAAGCACCTGTGGGCAACTCCAGCAAGCAGAGCAGAGTGTGAGCCATGGGGGCACCGAAGACAGGCGCGTATCAACGCCAAAAATAAAAAGAAAGGGGGATCTGTGGGGAGCAACTCGGACTAGACTAAGTTACTGGAATTAAGACTTATTCTATGCATCTGCTCTCCCACAATATGGCGCTGAGAAGGGAGAAACAGCTTCTACACAGCTGCCTCCAGTTCAACCAATAAACTGTAGGACCTACTCCTGATTGGAGGAGAGCAGCGTACTCGGCGTGTGGGTAGCAGAGTTGGGATTGATGGAAGAGGACTATAAAGGAGGAGAGAGACAACATGCACCAGGAACATCTGAGGGAACACCTGTGCAGCCCCCGAGAGAGCCGGCCGGCGGTGTGCTGCTCCCCTGCGGAAGTGGGGAAAGTGGCTAGGGGGAACCGCCCTTCCACGGAGGTGGAAGGGATGGTAGCCAACCCGGGAAGAACCAGCAGCAAACCCGGGGAGGGCCGAGCAGATAAAAGAACAGCGCAGGGTCCTGTGTCGTTCCTCCGCGAAGAGGGGGAGCGACAGCACCCACCACCGGTCATGTGACTCGCTCAACCGAGACCTTGCCCCTGCACTTGGTTAGCAGCGTGGCTTACTGCAGGCACATTATAGAGACAGTTTCTCAATTCCCACTCTTGACCATCTTGTCCTGATGTGCTAGGTGGTTGTCCTGAGGGAGTGGAATGCTGTGATTTTTCCCCCAAGTGTACCTGCTGTGTTGGTGGAACACACAGTGGTGATGATGGAGTTCTCCCATCTGGTGATGCCAGTAAGGAGACGGAGCTGGGGGCAATGGGAATTGTATCTGCTGCAGCACCAGGCCTGGCCGCGTGGGGATGTGAGTTCACGGGTTAGCTGTGTCAGGTTGTCACATGCTCTTCTGGAGGCCTTGGGGGGTGTGTTAGTCAGCTCAAGCTACTGTAACAAACCCCACACCTGGCCTGGCCTGACCACAGACATTGATTTTCTGACGGTTCTCAGCATTGCAAGTCTGACCCAGGTGCTAGCATGGTTGGGTCCTGGTGAGGGTGGCCATCTTCTTGCTGTGTTCTAATGGGGTGGAGACAGATCAGCTCTCTGGTATTTCTTCCCTTTCTTTTTATTTTTTTAAGATTTATTTATTTACTTGAAGGGCAGTTATGGGTGTGGGATGAGGGAGACACACAGGGACACATGTGCATGCCCACACACACACAAACACACAGAGAGGGAGAGAAGAAAGATTTTCCATCTGCTGGTTCACTCCCCAAGTAGCCACAATGGCTGGGACTATGCCTGGCAGAAGTCAGGAATCTGGAAAACCATCTAGGTTTCCAGTGTGTGTGTCAGGGGCCCAAGCTTGGGCCATCTCCTGCTCCTTTTCCAGGCATGTTAGCAGAGAACTGGATCAGAAGTGGAGTAGCCAAGACATGAACTGGTGTTCACATGGGGTTCTGGAGACACAGGCGGTGACTTAACCACCTGTGCTGTAACACCAGCCCCAGTAAGAACATTTCAATCCTGTGTTTTAAGGACTTTAGAGTCCTCGTATACAGTGCGTGACTTTCATCTCCATGAACATGCTGTAAATGACAGACCCTCCTGTGGGTATTTTTGGTCTGGGTATTCCTGGGTGTGTTGCAGCTGCTGTTCCTTGTCCATTCACCTGCCAAGGGGCATTCATGCATTTCCATTGTCTTGGCTGTGGTGAGCAGTGCTGCAGTGGACATGTAAGTGAAGACATGGTTCTGCCATATACATATATGTATTCTTGTATATATCACATACACACATATTCACATGTACAAATCACATACATATACACATGCATATTACACACACATGTCACACACAGATATCACACACATGTACATACACACATGACATACATGTACGTATACACCTTACATGCACATGTGCATAAATCCGGATGTGGGCTGGTGCGGTCGTGGGAGAGCTTGAGTTGTTTTTAGCCTTTAGGGACCCTCTGTGCTTGTTTTCAAAATGCTGTACTGACTGACGTTCCCCTGAGAAGTGTGCTAGATCCCTCTTTCTGCACCTGTGGCCTGGGTCTTTTGGTAATAGCCAGTCTGGTGGAGTGACATGATGTCTTACATGGTTTTATTTTTATTTATCTATTTTAAAGATTTATATGTTTATTTGAAAGTTAGAGTTGGAAGAGAGAGGGAGGGACAGAGCGAGGGCTCTTTCATCTGGTGGTTTGCTCCCCAGATGGCTGCAATGGCCAAGCTGTGCCAGGCCGAAGCCAGGAGCCAGGAGCTCCTGGATGCAGGGGCACAAACACGTGGGCTGTCCTCCACTGCTTTTCCCAGCTCATTAGCAGAGAGCTGGATTGGAAGGGAAGTGAGTGGGACAAAAACCAGTGCCCAGGTGGGATGTAGCGTCTCAGGTGGCAGCTTACCCACAGTGTCACAACACTGGCCTCTCTGTTGTGATTTTAATTTGCATTTCTCTGATAATTGGAGATGGTTACTTGTATGTCTTCTTTCGAGAAGTGTCCATTCAGGGGATGTTTTCTTGTTACTGATTCATTTGAGTTCTTTGTATTAAGATAGTAGCCCCTCACCTGATAAATGATTTCAAATATTCTCTCAGTGTGTGCGTCAGTTCTCTACTCTGTTGCTTGTTTCCTTTGCTTGGAGAAGGATTTTCTTGTATGCAATCTCATATGTCTATTTTTTGCTTTTGCCGCCCATGCCTTTGGGGTCACATCCAAGAAATTACTGCTCAGATCAATGCCATGGACCTTTCCCTCTGCATTCCTCTAGTCATTTTAGAGTTTTGGGTCTTATGGTTAAGAATTTATTTACTTATTGGGATATGTGTTTATGTATGTGTGAATGTGTACATATATAGATATCAAGTCTCTAGCACAAACCACTATCACAGGCATTTAATTTTAATTTATTTTCATCTTATTTGAAAAGCAAAGGAGGTTGAGAGAGAGAGAAAGAGAGAGAGAGAGAGAGAAAGAGAGAGAGAGGGGAGAGGGATCTCCCATTTTCTAGCTCACTCCTACAATGCCCAAAATGGCCCCAGGGCTGAAACTAGGAATTAGGAACTAAATCCAGGTATCTGACATTGGTGGCAAGAACCCAGTTATTCGAGCCATCACCACTGCTTCCCAGGGTCTGCCCCGGCGGGAAGCTGGAGTCAGGAGCCTGAGCCCTAATGTGTGACATGGGTGTCCTAAGCACTAGGCCAGATACCATCCTTTAGAAGGTGCGTGGCATAAGGACCCTGTCTTGTTCTGTCCTGTGTTCCCAGCTTTTTGGCCGTGACAGGCAAAGGGCTTTGTGTCTTGTGGTGTGGATCATGAATGGGTCCTCTTTCTCCTGCTTCTCCCCTGAGTGTGTGGGTTCTGAAGTTGTGTTCCTGTTCTTTCTTGTGAGCATGTCCCCCTCAGAATTGCCCCCAGCTTCTCTGTTGAGTTGTTGAAGATCTCAGAGTTCTCATCCACGCGTCTGTGGCTCAGCTCCCTGCACGGCCATTCCATTTGCTTTCCTGTATCAGGGAGCTTGTTGGGGTCTCTCCTGCTACTCTGTGTTGGGCAGCTGGGGCTGCTGGAGCAAAGCACCACAGGACAAGTGGCTCAGGCAGCAGAAATTGCTTTCTCACGTCTGGAGACTGGGAAGGCCGAGACCATGGTGCTGGCAGAGTGTGTTTCCCGCTCACTGTGTCCTCACTTGGAGGAGGCCGAAGGGAACTCTGGTGTTTCTACCTCTTCTTATCAGGGGGAGACCCCACCCTCCTGAGCTTAGCCACCCCGGCCACCTCCCAAAGGCCTCGCCTCCTCATGCCCTCGCCTTGGGGTCCAGGGCCTCAGCACCTGGATTTTAGAGGGACAGACAGTTCAGTCCACGGCAGCCTGCATAGAATTTGCTGTCTCTCTGCAGTGTTTGATGAACCATCAGGAAGTTCCTTCGGCTTGTGCTGGTGCTTAAGAAAACAATTTCTTTATGTTGTTCACAAGCAGGCTTAGCACTGGGTGCGTTAACAATGGAGAAAGTCAAGGGGACGTCTTACCAGGCTTCAAGCATCAGATGCGGTGGATTTTCTCGGTTTGTGTGGTGCTCTGTGCCTCTGCACTGCGTGTTCCTCTCAGTGGGCAGTGGGTAAACAGATCCCGAGTTCTCCCCCAGAAGGGAGTTGGGCATAATGAGTGGTGCCCAGGGCCAGGGTCCTGGGCAGGCTCAGCAGTCAGACAGACTCCCAGTGGGGATTATTTGTGAGCAGCAGGGGGCAGTACCACGTGTAAAGTCGTTGCCTAGGAACAGCATACAAGCTTCCAGTGGACATCTGAGCTCTGTGGGTTTTGGTGGCACCTTCAGTGTTCGATACTGACCTGCTTGGTGGTGTCTTTGCCTTGGCATCTGTCATGGGAAAGGCTCAGGCATTCCCTCTGCCATCCTTAGTGGAGAACGAAGTGGTAGTTTGTGGCTCACATGTGGGAACACCTTCCTCTGGCTTTTGAAATAAAAGCAAATCAGAACTAGCATTTTGGATACCCTGTGGTTTGTAAATGCAATGAGGGAGCCACACACCTATGTGGGACAGGACATGTGTGTGTGTGTATGTGTGTGTGTGTGATGCCCCCCTTGCTGATCATGGTTAACAGAAGCGCAATGCTGATTGTTTGCACAGAAAAAGGCAGAACAGGCCAGGGTCATGGGAGAGCAAGGTGGACACCCAAGGACCGTGGGGATTTTGGTGCAGGCTGTGAATTATCACTTGCAGTTCCACCTGTGCAGTCACGAGGCCACCGTGAAGCCCTTGTCTAGGGAAAGCTTCAGGCTCAGGGGCAGAGGCTCATCTGTGGCCTCCTGCAAGCAGGAGCTGACCCTGCGGTGGCTCTCAGTCTGCCCCTCTCAGAAGCATTTAACTGGGGAGTTAACTCCATTTAACTGTGGGCCCCGTTTGTTCCTTGGCAAGGACTCACACGAACTCAGGCTTCTGGAATGAGGTGTTGCTGTTTGTTTTGCAGTAGGAGGTTGTGCTGGGCTCTTTCTTCCTGTGATTCCTGTTCACTGTCCCACCAACAGGTACAGCAGAGAGCAGGCTGCTGGATGCTATGGAGGCATGGGGGGAGTCCCTGGTGCTGGACGTTGTTAAGTGCCCTCTCACACCAACTCTGTAAGGTAGATACTGGTTTTCAATCACTGCTTGATAGAAACAATTAGAAAGTCTGCTCTTGCTTAAAAATAGAAGAGAAAGAACAATCCAGTGCTATGCACTGTCCTTTTTTAAAAAAAGATTTATCTTATTTATTTGAAAGTCAGAGTTACAGAGAAAGGTAGAGACAGAGAGAGAGAGAGATCATCCATCCACTGGTTCACTCCCCAGATGGCCGCACGGCCAAAGATGCATGCTTTGCAACTGTTAGTTGACCTCTACATTTTGCTGAGTGTCTCTTTGGCAGTGCAGAAGATTCTCAATTTGTTGTTGTTGTTGTTGTTGCTGTTGTTGTTTGGTGTCCTCTGATAGGAAACTAGGAGCTTCATCCTGGTATCACAGGTGGGTACAGGGCCCCAAGGACTTCGGCCATCCTCCACTTCTGTTCTGGGAAAGATTGATTTTTTATGGTAGGCATCCTTGCATTTCCAGAGTAACTCTCAGTTGCGCGCAATGTGCTAAGCCTTGGTTGTGCTTCTGGATGGCGTCTAGTCATATTTTGTTGAGGCTTATGACACATTCACTACGGATATATATATATATATATATATATGCCATTTTCTTTATAATGTGCTTGTTTGGGATGTTGGGATAATGCTGGTCTGATGGAATGAAATGGAAGGCTTTTCCTCTTCATCTTCTATTTGGAAGGGTGTGCGAATCACGGATTTTAATTATCTTCTAAATGGGAGTTCTCACCAATGGAGCCATCTGGTCCTGGACTTTCCTTCATGTTCTTCATGTCTTTTTTGTTTGTTTTGGTTTCCCTGCTACTACAGTGTCTTTGGAAATTATAAGTGTATTCAGAGTTTCTTGTTTCACTGTATTCAGTTTTAGTGGTTTGCATCTTTCGGAGAATCAAGCCACTCTATCTAGGTTGACCAAATCCCCGTGCCTTGGTTTTTCCCTAGTATTTTTGGTTTATTATTTTGGCAAGGTTGGTAGTGATGTCCTCTCTGTCATTTCTGTTGTCAAGTCACTTGCGTCTGTTCTCCTTTTTTTCCTCTGTTTCCTGAGGATAAACGTTTTGTCAGTTTCACTAAGTTTTCCAGAACTGTATTTTGGTCTCACTGAATGTCTGTTGTGATATTTTCTATGCCGTTGGGTTGATTTCTGTTTGCATCTTTTCCTCCTTCCAGTTTCTTAAATTTACTTTACTGTTCTAGTGTTTAAGGTAGTTAAAACTGGATTTATAGATCCGATGTCTGTATTCTGTAATATATACCTGCAGAGCAATACAATTTCTCATGTGAAATTGGTCCTGTCAACATGGAAAACTGTATGGGTGTACCCACTACTGGGAACATATTGAAGGAAATGAAATCATTGTGTAGACAGAGAGGCTTTCACAGGCCTATGCTTATTGCAGGAGGATGCACAATAGCCAGGCTGTGCAGTCTGCAGACGCATGTGGTGTCCGTAGCCCGTAATGTCTTTATTCAGTCTTGAGGGGATCGGCATTTTGGCTGATGGCATAACTTTGCTCTTGTGAATTGAGCTGTAGTAAATATGGGGGCAGAGAGAACTCTTTTTTTGTATGCTGATTTCATTTCCCTTGGGTGCATTCCCAGAGCTGGAGTGGCTGGCTCATATGCTACATCTGTATTCAGATTTCTGACTTATCTCCATACTGTCTTCCACAGTGGTGATACCAGTTCACATTCCCACCAGCAGTGGATTAGGGTGCCTTTTCCCTCACATCCTCAAGGCCATTGTAATATCGGTTTGCATTTCCCTGATGGCTAGTGATCCTGAGCATGTTTGCATGTGTTTGTTGGCCATGGAGATTCCCTTTCTTGAAATAGTTTGCTTGTTGAAGTCCCTTGCCCATTTCTGGAGTGGGTGGATTGTTTTACTGTTGTTGAGCTTCTGGAAAGATTCTGGTAGTTGATTCTTTATCAGCTGCATGCTTTGCAGCTGTTAGTTTGCCTCTTCATTTTGCTGAGTGTCTCTTTGGCAGTGCAGAAGCTTCTCAATATGTTGTTGCTGTTGTTTGGTGTCCTCTTCCATTTCCTTCTTTAATCTTTTGTGATTCCCAGATATTGAACATCCTTGGTTAAGTTGATTCCAAGCTCTTTTATTTTCTTTGTAGCTATGTGAACAGGGTTGGTCTTTGAAGTCCTTTCTCAGCATGACATTGTCTGTGTATACAAATAGGCTGCTGATGTTCTCTGCTGCCACTTTACCACACTCTACTCTGAGTTTCAATAGTCTCTTAGTGGAGTCTTTAGGATCTCCTATATAGAGAATCATGTCATCTGCAAATAGGGATAGTTAGACTTCCTCCCTCCCAATTTGTATCTAACATTGAGGAATGAGAGAAAAAGTAGCAACATGATAATGTGCATGTAGCAAATGTCAGCAGTGACCTCCGATGCTACCTTTCTGTATTCTCTCTTGCTTTGTGGGAGACACGATTTGGCCTGTGTCCAACATGATCCATACTTTAAAGGCAGGGCTAGACTGTGGGGGGCGGTGAGTGGAAGCAGACCTGTGTTCCGTGGAGAACTCTGTAGATCCCAGGTGTTTCAAGTCCTTGTGTGCGTGGGTACGTAAGTGTCTGAATAAGTACATTCCAAAGATTTCCTCATGCACAAGTCAGAGATAATGCCACGCAGAATGTTTGTAAGGAAGAAGAGAATGACTGGGTACCAAAATCCCTTCTAAGACCCAGTTAAACTCTTTTTCAAATTCTGGGTTAATAGGGTAGGTAATGTAAATAATACCGATTTCTAAAAACAAAAAGTAACTCTAGGAGTTGGCCTTGATGTGGTTTTTTATTTATAGCTATGGGTTCCTTTTTTAATTTTTTTTTTTACTTTTCTTGAAGATCATATTTATTTACTTGGCATAAGAGTTACACACAGAGGGTTCTTGAGGTAGGGAGGGAGGGAGACAGGGAGGGAGGGAGGGAAGGAGTGTGTGTGTGTGTTTGGAGAGAAGTCTTCCAGCTGCTGGTCCACTACACAATTGGCTGCAATGGGCGGAGCTGAGAGTATCTGAAGCCAGGAGCCAGGAGCCTCGCCGGGATCTCCTCATGGGTGCAGAGGCACAAGGACTTGGGTGTCTTCTTCTGCCTTCCCAGACCCCAGCAGAGAGCTGCATCGGAAGTGGAGCAGCCGTACTCGAACCGGCGCCCATATGGGGTGGCGTCACTGTGGGCCTTGGCTTTACCCGCTACCTCACAGTGCCGACCCTCCCGGAAGCCGTTCACCGTGGGATCCAGCTGTCTGCTACAGGCCTGGGAAAGCAGAAGGAGATGGCCCAAGGACTTAGGCCCCTGAACCCAGAATGGAGCAGCGGCTAAAGTCCCTGGCTTCTGCTTCAGCCACTGGCTTCTGTGCCAGTCCCGGCCTTTGTAGCCAGCTCGGGGGTGAACCTCCACATGGAGAGAGAGAGAGAGTGTGAGAGAGTGCTGGTGAGGCCCCCTGTACTGCCTCTCTCCCCAAGTGGCTCCAGTGAATGGCCAGCGCTGGGCCAGGCAGAAACCAGGAGGCAGGAGGCAGGAGGAAGGAGTCAGGAGGCAGGAGCTGCAATTAGGACTCCCGTGAGACATGGAGGTGGGGTCCAGAGAACATGGGCTCTCAGCGTCTGTGTCCCTGGGTCACCGCCTGGAGAGGCGGGACTGGAAGCGGCCCTGGAGCTTCAGACGCTGGATGCAGCAGTGTGCAGAAGCGTCCTGGGGTGCCATGTGATGGCCTGTGGGGAGTGCATCTGCGCCTGGCGCTGTGACCCAGAAGTGCACCGGCACGCCTGGCGCCGACTGCCCAGCGGTGCTCCGCTGGGAGTCAGTGCCACGTCTACTCCTGCCTGAGAGCCCGTGCAAGCCATGAGGAGAGGAGCCTTCTTCGACGCTGCTGGCCGAGCCTGAGCCTGAGGGAGACCCAGCGGCCCCCGGGTCAGGCTGGCATCAGGAGAGGCTGCGTGTCGGAGGCTGCCGCGCCATTTCCCAGGCGCGTTTCTATTCTTCTGCCCCTTCGGGAAGCAACAGCCTTCGCGGACCTCTGTCCCGCTGGCAGACCGCCCCCCCTCCGCCCTTGGAGGTGAGTGAGGCGAGGCTGTTGCAGTGTCCCGCTGGGTATCTTGGCTGCAGGCGTGCCTGTTGCTCTTGGGTCCTGAAGGCGCGGGTGGAGTCGCGGTCGTGCAGTGCGGACAGTCTGGAAGGGTCCCCAGGGTGCGAGCAGCTGTGCGAGAGCAGAGGTGGCTGGGTCTCCTCCCGGAACGGCCTTGTGTTCTTGTCTGTCTGCTTTTCGAGGGCCCAGCCAGGAAAGGTAGGGTCCACCCTCTCAGGGGCCTTTACAAGTGTCCCTATGCTTTCCACCGTCCCAGGTCCATACCCCTGAACTATATGACGGAGGTGAAGCCTCAGGACTGTTGGCCAATGGGCGGAGTGGGGGAGTGGACGTTAGGAGTCCGCCCTCAGTCCAGGCCCCATGTCGTGCGTTGTAACCCACTCAGCCTGCCATGCTGCCCCAGGCACAGAGGCCAGTTTTCATGTCCAGACTGCCATGCTGTGGGGCAAGTCAGCACACTGGTGGGAGCTGCCCTTCCCTCCTCTGAGAGGGAGGCCTTGAACAGGAAGCTCCACCACAGAGTGGGGGTGTGCTGTGTTTTATGAGCTGTGTAGCCTCTTCCTGAACTTGTGACATGTTCTGCCTAGGAGGGCTGGGTCTGGGGGCCTGTGTTTTTATCCAAGACTAATTGTCATGCACAGATACACATTCACTTACTTTAATGTGCTTGCCAGCTTTTGCTTTTGTGCTGTTCTCCTAAGTTTTCCCTGCTTGGAAAGATAAGGAATTAGGACAAACGTGATGTCCTTGCTCTGTAATTCTTCAGCCTCTAATGTTTTTCTTCTCCTTGTCCAAGTAAGATCTTTCTCCTCCAGAGATATACCCCGGGTCATGCTTCTGGAACAGGCCGTGTGGGCTTCCTCCTCTGAATCCCTCTCTGTCACAGGCCTCTGATGTGTAAGCACTTCCCTGGGCTTCAGGAAGGAGGAACTGTAGCTAACAGTTATTGATGTAACTTCTTAAGGCCAAACATCAATAACTTCCCTTAATGTAAAATTGGAAAAACCATAGGATTCTGCCCAGTAGACTTGAGTCCAAACTCTGTTTTCTGTAATTAATCATGTGGCTGTGAAAGAACCATTTAGCTTTTCCTTGCCTTCATCTCCTCCCCCCAAAGTGAGGCCACTGGTGCTGAGCTCCTGTGAGGACTGAGTGAGACGCTGGGGAAGTGCAGTGTAAGCAGCAGAGGTCTCTGCAGGTCTGTGTTCTCCTGGAAGCTCCAGGGAGCTCTTGCACTGATTAAAGTGACTTTACCGTTTCCTGCCAGTTAATGCTTTTGCCTATACATACAAGTATTAAGTTATGTCAGCTGAATTAAATCCATCGTTCCCTATGAAATGAAATGTGACTTTATTTACTCTTGAAAATTCATGTTACTTAGAGCTAGAGCTAGGAAATGAGGAGTGGTTGTGTTGGTCCACGTGTCTCTCATCTGATTGTCTATCCTCTCTCTCTGTCCCTGTCACTCTCACCCTCTCATCTGTCCATCCATCCATTTATCCATCTTCCTGTCTTTCTCTCCCCATCTGTCTTTATCTAATCTATCCATCCACCCACCTACCTTTCTGTTTGCCCATCTGTCTATATATCTGTCGATTACCAATCTATCTGACCATCTTTCTATCTATCCATCTTTCTATCTATCCACTGTCTGTCCATCCACCCATCTATCCATCTGCCTACTTTGCTATATGTATACTTATGGTGTCCTGTAATATATTATTATATGATAAACTCCATCCTATTGTTATTGTGATGCTTCCATCATTTCTGATTTGGCCAGTGGGGGCCCCTTCAAGAAGTCTGCTGTGTCCTTTGTCACATGCGTAGGGTTCATCTTATCTAACACTTCCCCTGCTCCAGCCCTGCAGTCAGTTGCAGCCCAGCCTAGCAGGCTGTGTTTCAGGTGTCTCACATCTACAGCCCCTTCTCTGGTCGTGAGGACCCTGCCCTCCACTCTCGTGAACAGCTACTTCTCTGTTTTCTCGTCTGTCACCTGTTGTTGTCCTATGTGTCTCCCTGTGTAGCTCTGCCTGCCTCTGCTGGGGTGCTGCTGGACCCAGCCCATGGGCCCTTCCTGCTCTGCCTGGACCTCGTCATCCGTGCTGGGCCGGTGCAGGCACCCACCTGGCTCTGTCCTGTCTGGTGGCATCAGGACTGACTTGTTAGGGGCAGGAAGGGAAGGGGGTGGGTGCTGCTGGATGCATTTGGATCAATGAAGACACTCGGCCTTAGACTGTTAGTCTAGCATGCTTGGGTCGCCTAGAAATGGTTCAAGTGGTTATTGTGCGGGTACTATTCTGCCTTATTTCCTAGAGTGTTTGCAGCAGCACACATAAATATACATTAAAAATAGTCCTGCCAGAGTGATGGGAAAGCAAGGGCGCGATGGGAAAATAAAAGGACAAGTTCTGTTAGTACCTGGAAGTCTTAAGGTACCATGTGAGGGCTGGAAGGGGCAAAGCATGACCCGGCTGTGGCCAACAGGAAGTCAGCCTGCTGGGTGCTGAGGTCCTCTGTCTCATGAGCAGACAGGTCCCGTCACACTGGGGAGACACGTCTTCGTGGTGACAAGGCTCATGGGGTCTCAGTGAGGTGACCTTGGGGTGCAGGGGATGGCTTCCTGCACAACATCACTGCAGAGGTCTCCTTCAATCCCAGCAGGCGGCTGTGCACATGCAGGGTGTGATACCCCAGTGTGCTCACTGATGACCAGCGGTGTGCCTGGCTGGCTGCTGTCTGGCTTGCTCCGGCACCACCACTGAGAATGTCAAAAATGACGGGTGGACTGCTGACACATCAGCTTTGCCTGGTGAATGTGATTTCTCCTAAGTGAGCTTTTGGCAGGAGTCAGGCAGCACCTCGCAGAGTTATGTTCTCAGGCATCAGAAAGAAGTGGCTGGGGGTGGGGGTGCTGACTGAGGGCGGCAGCTGCCTGTCACAGGTGCTTGGTTCCCGGCAGTCCTCCAGCGAGCTGGTGTGGGATGCTTAACTAGAGGCACTGCATACAGGTGGTCTGCTCTTCCTCAGTCTTGCTTCTCATCCTCACAGTTGAAACATGATGTTAGTCCTGAACTCATGCGGGGCTTTAAACCCCAGAGTCCTGCACTGATGGGACTGTGAGGGTGGAAGCCTCACGCAGTCCCACGGCCTAAGAGTGCCTACTGGGAGATCCCCAGGTCTTTGGTGGGTGTTGCCCGGAAAAGATAGCTCTCATGTGATTGTGGATGCCTGAGTCAGGCCCAGCTGTTGTGTCCCCTTCCTGGCTGGCCAGGGGGTCCTTCTTCTGTGTGCGCTCCACCCAGCCATCTGCCACCCTCACAGATGCACAACAGGTGCCGCGACCAACCTTGGAGTTGAACCTCCAAAAACAGTGATCTGCAGAAACCCATCTTTCTTCATGGGTATTTGTCCAAGGTATTTTGCTGACCAGTCCTATACAGCAGCTCTGTGGACTGGGCCATAGTCTTCCTCAGAAATCAAGTCTGCGGCTATTTTAACGTAGTAGCCAATGATTTCAAAGTCCTATGCCCAGGAATGCTTAATTTAAAAAATATTCACATCAGGTGTTGCACGGCCCCCTGCTAGCTCCAGGCAGCCTCAGCGGAGGTGCATTTGGAGACTGAAGCACCTTGTTAGTGCTAGGCAGTCAGCTGCTTGGAAGATACCTGCGCTGGTGAGTGAATGATCACACCTGCTGTATAGGGCTGTCAGACGCACCTGAGGAGAGTCACCTCCTTGTGATTCTGGTGCCAGAACAGATGATTGAAGCCATTTTCTTTTCTGTTGAGGTCTCTTAGTTTTTGACGGTAAAGCTGTTTTAGCAATTTATAGGAAAATACTTACCTCTTCTCTGGAGCAGGAGAACCTGAACTAACCTCACCCCTAAATGGTTTCAAGTAATTATGATGCAAATTAATAATAAAAAAGGAGACAAAGTGCATTTCTATTTTAATTCTATTGCAGAAGTCAATTAATCTAATATGTATTGAGTGCCCAAGATGGGTCTGGCTCTGTGCTAACTGCCAGGGACTCAGTCATGGTCAAGGATTACTGCCAGGAGGGCTGCCAAACCCTCCGTGGGCACTGCTGTCTGGAGGTCCTGCCGAGGACAGCCAGCTCAGATTACAAGCCTTCCGCTTGATTCTCCACAGAATTGCCTACAGAGGGGGATGACCAGTAGTTATAGCACCAGCCACAAATAACCATGCAGACCAAAAGCACATCTTATTAAAGAAGAAATAGGTGCCATTTCCCACTCCCCAGTGAGCCTCCGAGTTGGGGTGGTGATGTGGGCAGGGAGTCTGCTTTTTTAGGAGCTATTGCTGAGCTCCTTGCACCTGGCAAAGAGCCCTAGAGTTACTGAATGTATTGAAATTTCTAAGAATCTAAGGATCTAAATCCCCCAATTAGAGTTCTGAGTGCCTTTGGTGCTTTTGCAACTTCAAGTTTAGGTTTAATTATGCAGCTTGAGGGGGGATCATACACATTTAATCACAAAGAGGCTGAGAGGCCCAGCACTGAGGCAAGCTGTCAGCCTCACAGGTGCCCCCAGGGTGCTGGCCCTGTGCTCTCAGCAGTTGTAAGCCCTGGTCCTGCATTTTCTCCCCTACTTGGTATCCTCCTGGAAGTAGTTCTCAAACCAGGGCTGTTGGAGCCAGTGAGGAATGTCTGTAGCATTCGGAAGTCAGAGCAGGGAGGTCTTGTCCTCCTCTGCAGTGTGGTCAGTGCAGGACCTGGAGCATGGGCGGCTTCCCTGTTGCTCCACCTGCGGCCTGGTGAGGCTTCTCACAGCCATCGCCCTTCTGTTACCTGCTCTCCAGTGCTGTCTTCCACGCTTCCCTAGAAGGCAGGCTGAGGAACTAAGAGGGCAAGAGAAAAAGGAGTGCTCTTTGTCCTGTCTCTTCCCTCCTGCCCACTTGATTTTTTGTCAGTTTGCTAATTAGCATCCCACGGTTGCTTTGCTTGATTCCAGTTAGCCACAGTGTGCTGAGCAGAGCCAGGCTTTCCAGATAGAATCTGGAAGAACATTCCTTCTCTGGGACTCCTTACCCCAGGGATCCTGCTCCGCCATAGGCAGTGTCACAGGCCGAAAGCGTGAGTTCTGTGGTTATCTGTGCCAAATTATGTTGCATTTAGGGCAGGAGCCCTGGACATTTTCTGTGGTAGTGGTGGGGGGCATATTTTGTAAAATGACATAGATGCAAAAACTTGAGCTATGACCACTAAGCAAGGGTACTTTTCTGGCTGACCTTGCCCTGAGAGCCCTCCCCTCCAAGGAACATTGTTGAAGGCTGGCGCCATGGCTCACTTGGCTAATCCTCCTCCTGTGGTGCCTGCACTCCGGGTTCTAGTCCTGGTTGGGGTGCCGGATTCTGTCCCGGTTGCTCCTCTTCCAGTCCAGCTCTCTGCTGTGGCCCGGGAAGTCAGTGGAGGATGGCCCAGGTCCTTGTGCCCTGCACCCGCATGGGAGACCAGGAGGAAGCACCTGGCTCCTGGCTTCAGATCAGCGCAGTGCGCCAGCCATAGCGGCCATTTGGGGAGTGAACCAGTGGAAGGGAGACCTTTCTCTCTGTCTCTCTCTAACTCTGCCTGTCAAAAATAAATAAATAAATAAAGATAAAAAAGACACAATATAATATGTAGTTTCACATTTATTAAAAATTAATTTTTTTGAAAAAAGTATACATACCAAGAAGTACACACATGTGTACAGGTAAATGAGTTTTTTGGCCTCTGATCTCATGCATAACCAACACTCAAGAACGAAGAATGACTGTTGCCTCAAGAGCTCTTGGAATGCTTTTACATATTTAAAAAAATTTTAAATTTATTTTCATTTTATTTGAAAGGCAGGGAGACAGAGAATGAGAGAGTGAGAGTGAGAGCGAGAATAAGAATGAGAGAGAAAGGGAGGGAGAGATCTTCCATCTGCCGGTTCACTCTCCAAAATGGCTGCCACAGCCAGTATTATGGGTAAAAAAACAGTGAAGAAAGGCATCCTCGGTTCTTTGCCACGAAAGAAGCATTTCCACCTAGACACAGCAGTGAGCAAAGCAAGCTCTATTTAAGTCAGAAACCTGCTGCCACTGCAGCCAGGAGGGTTATCCAAGAGACACAGCCCCAGAAACTGTGTCTGTCCAGTCTCTTAAGTACAACTTCAGGGGTGAAAAACAGAATAGTAGCTAACAGTCCGTTAGGAGGCTGGGGCAAAACGCATCAAAAGGCTGGGTTTGTAATCTTGTCTGTCCTGTCTTGCCTGCTCATGATAAAACAAAAAGGGCCTTCTTTCTGTTTTCACTGTAAACTGAAAACTCAGAGGGTGGAATCACTGCTTCCTTGCTATTCTCATGGGAAAGGAGTGGGATTGGCACTTTTGTCTTGCTCAAGGCAGCTTTTGGGGGGAAGGAAGCCTTCTGGGCCATCTTAAAGAGATTTCCCCTTCTATTGCCTTTTAACTCCCTGCCTCCTCCAGGGCTAGGCCAGGCCAAAGCCAGGAGCCAGGAATTCCCTCCAGGCTCCCACATGGGTGGCAGGGACCCAAGTACCTGAGCCATCATCTGCTGTCTCCCAGGATGTGCACTAGCAGGAAGCTGGACAGGAGGCAGAGTGTCTGGGACTCTAACCGGGCATTCTGACCTGGGCTGCTAGTGTCCCAAGTAACATCTTAACTGCTGTGCCAAATGCCCATCCCTTTTCCATGTTTAAGAACACTTTAGGTGGATCTAGATTTTTCTCTGCTTACAGTGATGATTCCTTGGAAGTACAGCCAAGTTCATGTTTAGGTGGTGACTGTGGTGTGGAGTAGGAAGCTGTTTGTGTCCCAAGAGACCTGAATTGTCTTATACATGAGTTAACCCTCAGGTGTAGAGCAACTGTGTCCTAGCCCAGGGGTCAGCAGCAGGGATCCAGAACCTCATGTCTTCACTGCGGTCCAGTGCTGTGATTTTTACACCAGGGACTCTGCTCTGTGTGTGCATAAGTAAATGTTGTTTTCGGAAGGGGCAGAGGAGGGGATTGTGTTGACCTACTACGTGTCAGGTGCTAATACAGGTGCCTGACATGTGTTTCCCAGCTTAGTCTTGGAGTGACTGCTGAGGTACATGGGGATCTTACTATTTTTCAGGGACTTCTCACTTTTCCTACCTTTCCAGTGAAAGAGCCGAGGGCCACGCAGTGCCAGTGGCCTCTGGGATTGGACGCTGGCAACTCCTTGCCCTGTGGTCATGGTCTTTCTCCTACCTGAGAATGTCTCCCAGGCAGATGGTGAGCACTGGCCACAGGCAGGTCCCTAGGTGGCCGGGTGTGGGCCTGAGGCTCAGCCTAGCCTTCAGAGGGGCCTGTCTGAGTCCACGGATTGTGCAGCTGGTATTTCCAGAATGTTCACAGGGCTGGATTTGCAGTAGTCAGGAATGAGCTGCTTAGCCTTGAGCTTAGCTTCTGAAAGATTTGGAAGCTTGGGATTCTATTCAAAGTCTGAGTCCTGGACTGGGTGCCTGGCGGGGACACAGAGAGGGCTCTGGTGCAGCTGTCCTCTGCAAGCTTCCAGCAGAATTGAAGCAGACAAAAGACGCGTAGTTCTGACGCTCTCTGGTAAACGGGACACAGGGTGCCCACAGGAGAAGGGGGGCGGACGGGGCATGTTCGACATAACCCGTGGTTTTCAGGATGCTGGTTTGTGAGCTGCAGCTCCTGCCTGCGAATGCCGTGGACACTGGCTGAAAATCACAGCTGTGACCCAGACTCTGCAAAGATGGGGATGGGAAGTTGTCGGGTGTTTTTGCTGGGTGCAGTGGGGATGCTGTATGTGAGTGTATGTAGCAGGTAGGGAAGAGGACTGTACAAGGCATCTGGAGACCCCATCCAGCCCGGCAAGGCTGTGGCTTCGTGGGTTTGGTACGGCAGTCCTCATTCTCCAGTAGAGGTTGGGCTACACGGTAGCAGAAATTTCCCTTGCAGTCTCATTGCAGACTTAGTGCTTTGTTGCAATGAAATCTAATGCCAGCTGGGCCCTTTTCCAGGCCCCTGAACTCCCTGGGGTTGCTCTGTGATCCTGGTTGCTTCACCTTCCCTGCGTCTGGCCTTACAGTTGTGGAAGGAGAAAGCAGGAGGCCCAGGCTTCCTCTGGGAGGGAGCTGCATGGTTCCCACTCCTCACCTGGTGGCCAGAGCTGCTCCCATGGCCTTATCTCTGGGAGGTGGGGGTGGAGGGACATGCAGGTGCGTTGCCGGCAGTGTTGTTGTCATACCTGTTCTCCCCCATCCAAAGAGGTTTCCTTAGCAATATTCCTGAGCTGATCCACCACCTTGCCAAGACTATCTCCCAGGAGAGACCCCCCACCACCACCGCCATGGTTTCAGAGCCAGCATCTCTTGCTGTCATCCATGTCCAGCCATGGGATTTTGGGCTGTGCACTTAATCTCTTGTTTGATAACTGGTTATGTGGAGATCATACTAACGGCACCCAAGCTGACGGTGGATGTGATGCGTCAGTGAGACCACACAGATGAAGTGTGGGGTTGGTTCTGAGGGTCTGTGAGCCAACCCACTCCAGGGAGGCAGGGTAAGGGTCAGGTGGCACTGACAGGAAAGCAGGGCTGCTGTTGGCCTCTGACCTCCTGAGCCCAGGGCAGCCCAGCCTGCTGGTTGCAGTAGCAGTGGGGGCTCATCCTGGGCCTTGTCTGTGGGGCCAGGGGAAAGTGGCTGTGCCCCCATCCTGGGCTCACTGTGTGTGGCATTCGGCTGCCTTGCCCTGCTGCTGACTTTGAGTGCTTTCCCTTCCTTTGGTTCATCTCCTCTGACCGATCCACTGTTGCTCCCACACGTCCTGTTTCCCTGAGGCCAGGCCAGCGTGACCGCTGATGTCTTTGTGCCATTTGTCACAGGCGTGTGAAGCTGTTGAACCTCCCCACCAGCCTCCAGCCACAGACAATGAAAGAGCTTGCTGGGTCAGAACGTGTTGGCCAAGAGCCCCTTCATCTACTCGCCGGTCATCGCACACGACCTCAGGGAAGAATGCAACAAGAAGATAGGTAGGCCCCATGGCCCCAGCTCTGTCCCCCTGCCCTGCCTCCCACTGCCCCTGGCACCTCTGGATGTCAGCGCAAAGCTCCAGGCTGGCCGCATGTGTGCCTTTCCTCCCACGGAAGCTTGTCTGGTTTGCTGCCTTTGGCAGGCAGCTGCCCGTGGAGCTGAGTTTTAACGCTCTATTTCATTGACGGCATTTTCAGGAAAGTCCCAGGAACTGGAAAGAGCTGTGTTTATTGAGACTTAACACAGATGATGTCAGAGTGGCAGTGGAGACAAGCATGATCTCACATGGTCCGTGCTGACTTCCCACCCAGCAGAGAAAGCTCTGCTCTGGGGTTGGGTCGTGTCCCTGGTGCCGTTTCCCCGTGAACGCAGGGAGAGGGGGAGCAGAACCCTGGTTCTCTTGAAGACCTCACCTCTGCCCTTCTGGCTCCAAGCTCCCTGCCCCTTCCCAGGCTGCAACCGCTCATGTCTCTCCTGTCACTGACCCAGGGCACAGTGTGCCCCAGGCCCTCCCTGTCCTGTGTGCGGGTGACCTTTGCAAGGCCTGGCCGTGGCTTGAGCTCTCTCCCTCACTGCCCTGGAGACAGACACCAGTGTCCACTTGCATATGGGGTGGGGATTGCCTGTCATGCTGGTTGGCCTGTGTGTCCCCATGACAGATCTACAAGGGCAGGGGCCTGCATTTCCTAGACAAGGAGCCCAAGCTTAGGGAAGGCCGGGCCCTGCCCAGAGGCCGACTGCCCTTGGTCCCCTCCTGGTGTGGAGGCCCAAGGCTGCTGGCAGCTCTCTCGCTCTCGGTTTTTGATCCTCAGCACTTTCTGTGCTGCCTCTTTATTTCTGGTTTTGATTGCTGTGCCTCCTTTTAGGGAAAAGGCACCTTCATTAATTAGAGGCCCTGCCTCGCATACCACCTCAGCTGCCTACCTGTCCTGACTCCCCCACCCCCCCACCTCTCTCACCTCTGCTTCTCAGATCCAGCCACATGACTCCTTTCTGGTCCTTGAACACATGACTTGTCCCAGTCCCACGGCTTTGGTCTCTGCATGGAACTCGTCCCGCTGCTGTCGCTGCCTCACTCACAGTCATGCTGCTTGGGTCTCTGTTCAAATATCGTCTTCTCAGAGGGGGAATCTGCTGCTCCCAGCACTCTGGAGGCCACCCTGCCCTCAGCATCCCTAGCTTGCCCCTCGGTAGTGCCTTTCCTTAACTCAATTAGACATTTGCCTCTTTATGGCTTCCCTCCTGCAATGTAGCAAGAGGCCAGGAGCTCTGTGCTGCTCCCTATCCTGTCCCCAATGCCACAGCATAATGAAAGAGTGAATGGAGTGGACAGGGCTTGTCCAGGACCTCACTGCCAGGAGAAGTGGCCTCGCTGCTCAGTCTGTGCTGTCCACAGTGCCGCGTTGTTCCCCGCAGAAGGGACACTGGAGTGCTGTGTGGAGCTCATCATCGTAGTGTTCCTCCTGCAACTCCAGCACCAGCTGGCCTTAGCTCCTAGTAGGGCCTCACTGTAAACATCACCAACAAGTTGCAGGTTGTCAGAACTCCCTGAAAACAGTGCGTCTTTGGAAGTAAAGTTGTTTGTTCAGCTACAGGGCGAGACCAAGGTGGGAGTCCTAGACAGACCTGTGCTTTCTGTCCCTGGAGATCACTTCTTCATTCAGATGCTGCTTGAGAAGAGGCTGGCTCATATTTTTGTGCCTTTAGTTGTCGCATTAATTTTAGAGGAGTTGATTTTTATCTCCTTTTATAGACGGAAAAACACAGACTCAGAGAGATGGTTTCCTATAGGTTACTTAACTGCTTAGTGGCAAAGCCAAGAGCTGGGCTCACATATCCCCAGACCAAGTGTCCCGCTCCCAGGGGTGCTCTCTGGTTTGCTCTAATGTGCACGTGCAGCTGGTGTGGGCCCCAGTTAGCTGCAGATAACACCTGGCTCCTAAGGGCTCAGGTACAGCGTCATGGCTTCATGGTGGTGTGGCAGCCACCTGTACACCATTCTGTCCTTTACTGTCAGTGTTCAGTGAATCATGTGAGCCAAGTTCCTGGCTAGTCTAAGTGTTCCAAGCATGCTGACACTGGGCTGCACTGAGCTAAGCCAGAGGGTTGCAGCCTGCCCCTACCCACCCAGTTCGTGCAGGCTGGACAAGTGCATAGGAAGTCAAACAGGGAGACAGGATGTCGGTGGAAGAGGTGCTCCTGGGTACCTCCCCTTTGAACCTGAGCAAAGACTGTGCACTGGGAAGGCGGGGCCAGAGAGGCTCTAGAGCAGACTTGTATAGAGGGCTTAGGGGCTGGAGGCCAGGCTCCTCTTCTTGAGGCCACCTGTGTGATCCACAGGGCCCAGCACAGCAGGGGATCGGGGAGCCCCTGGTTACAACATTATTAAGGATTCAAAGACAGAGACATCAGAGCCTTAAACTCAAGGCCTTGGAGCTTGGCTTGGAGTCTCTGCCCTTGTGGCTCGTGCCCAGCATCCAGCCTCATTACTGTTCTTTGTTCTTCAGCAATTGATGAGGCTTCCTTTTGTGAATGAGGCCCAAAGCCGACACCAGGTAGGAGTTCTCATCATGGTGGGATGCTGATGCTGCAGGTGCCTGTTCACGGAGAGGGTGGAGACTGAGGGGTGCACATCGCCTGCCCTGAGCCAGCCAGCCAGGGCATGGCCAGGCCCTGTCTCCTTCCCTCGACTTAGAACTCGGCACTCAGGGACTGACTGTTTGTTTGTTTACTTTTCATTTTATTTGAAAGGGAGAGACAGAGAGAGAGCGAGGGAGGGAGGGAGACATGGAGAGAGATCTTCCATCCACAAGTTCACTCTTCAAATGCTTACAACAGCCAGGGCTGGGCCAGTTCAAAGATGGGAGCCCAGAACTCAATGATCCAGGTGGCAAGGACCTGAGTACACAAGCTGTCACCTCCTGCCTCCCAGGGTGCGTGTTAGCAGGAAGCTGGAACTGCACCTCCTGCCTCCCAGGGTGCACGTTAGCAGGAAGCTGGAATTGAGGTGGAGCAGGGACTGAAACCCAGGCATTCTGATACGGGATGCAGGCATCCCAAGTGGTGTCTGAACCGCCATGCCACACGCCCTCCACCCTTGTCCTCTGTGATACAGTTTTTATCATAGTAAGAAGTGCCTGCTCATATATTCAGTGGATAATGTCAAGCTTTGTGTTTTTTCTGAAATATCGATAACAGAAGGTTCAGCTGAGATGCATATTATTTGTTGAATACTCATGGGTAGGAGAATGTACTTTGTGTTCCACGACTTCTGATATCTTTTGGACAATTTTCTGCCTATAGTGTGAAGACTCGTGTCCCTTTTGCCTGAGATTCTAGTCTCTGTAAGTCCATCTTTAACTGGGCACTGGAGGTGAGGCAGACCCTGAGGGCCAGTGCTGACACCACCTGCCCTCTGCCTGCACTGATTCCTGGCCTGAGTGCCTGTGTGCAGGCTTCGTCTGGGCCCTGCTCTGAGCAGAGATGATGGCAACCAAGGTCCCAGGCAAGGCCTGGAGGGGTGAAGAGATTCCTCCCTCTTGTGAAAGGACCTTGTGGTATCCCAGATTCAGTCTGAGGTCACCGCTGCCAGGCAGGGTGGCCTGCATAGGACGTGGCAGCCTGGGTTGCAGCCTAGCCCTGCAACCCCCACTCCCCACCATGTGACCTTGGACAGCCGACAGGGCCACCTGGGCTGCACGTGTGCCCTTCATGCTGTGGGCACACTGGGAGCTCATGGGAGCACTGTGCTGAGGGTCAGATTAGAGAGTTCCTGATGTCCCTGTAGATGATGTTTGCACTGGCACTCGTGTGCCTGGGGCTCGGTACTGGAATGCAGCAGGCAATCAGGAGCGCTTCCTCCCACAGGCAGAGGCAAATGTGGCCACAGAAGCACCTGTCTGCACAGATGATAACGGGCGCAGGGGATGGGCCGAACCTGAGACAGCCGGTTTCACCGCCGCTGACTCCTGCTCTCTTGCTGTTTCAGGGAGGGACTGTTGAGGCAGGGGCACGGGCAGGGGATTGTCTGTTTCTGACAAAAATCACTTCTCACAGACTCAGTGATTGACTTTAGACTTACCTGTAGTGGATGAAGGCCGTCAAAGTACAAATTACTTTTTTCGGCACCCTGGAAAGCACAATGATCATTTTTTGACCACCAGAGAGAACGAATCTGTGATACCAGGCATAAGGACCTGTTTAAGAGACAATGAGTTCCTCATCTTTGGTTGGGGGTGGGCTGGGGTGCCAGTCCCTTGCAGGCCAAGGGAGGCTGCTAAGGGTGGAGGGGGCAGGTGGGATGAGCACAGCTGCCCTGGCTCCTTTGTGGAGAAGCCCCTGCAGCTTATCAGAGGCTGACGTCAGACCCCTGCAGAGAGAGGGCAGCCTCAGTCCCAGGAGCTACCAAGGGGCAGCTTGGCGGAGGGAGAAAGAGCATGGGTTCCAGAGCTGACAGCCTTGTGTTTTGAGTCTGAGCAATGATTTATCAGGGCCTAAGATGGGCAGGCTGTCCCACCTGTCAGGAAGAGTTTTCCCTCTTCGTAAAATAAGACAAGTGCTGGTTCTGACCAGGTGGCAGTCGGTCCTGCACTGTGTTACTCTGTGCCATCATCTTGTGAATGGATCCAAGATGCCAGCTCCCGGTCATCATCACAGGTGTGGTGGAGCTGGTCCTGGATCCTGTGCAGGCTGCCCTGGCACAAGGTGTTTGCAGAAGCTGAAGGCTCTGTGAAAGCCAAGGAATTCCGGTCAGCAAATGCTGGAAAAGCCTCTGCTTCCCCTTCTGCCACCACATCTCTGCTAGGCCCCACCTGGAGTTCCCCGGCCTGGGCCAGAGTCCCTGTGGCACAAGATGCTGGCGGTGGTATTCCCAGGCAGGTTTGCTCATCTGCTAAGACCCCAAGTGCCTGCCTTGTGACCCTGGGGTCACTGCTGTTCCCCCGAGGTGATTACAAACAGCAGTGGGGCAGCCGTGTGGAAGGGCTTTACGCCTCACTTGGGGTCTGATTTTCCTTCTCTGCCTTCCAGTTTCATAACTGGTGTTCCGGTGAGAGCCAGGCTCTGCCTGCTGGCATATCTTGGACACCCGTCATGGGTACTCTGCTGGTGTCTCGTTGCTTTGTAAGAAATCACCAACTTCCCAGTTTAGAGCAATACAGATTGATTTCCTCACTGTCTGTGAAATCAGGGCGTCCAGTGCAGTCCTATGCCCAGGCTGTGTCCACATCTCAGGCTTGTCCAGGGGAGGTCTGTGTCCATACCCCTCATGGTATCCTCAGCCATTTCCCGGAGGTGGCCCCCTCAGGTGCCCGTACCCTGCTGGCCCCCAGCCCCTCCCTCAGGTCCCCATACCCTGCTGGCCCCCAGCCCCTCCCTCAGGTCCCTGTTCCCCTGCTGGCCCCCAGCCCCTCCCTCAGGTCCCCATACCCTGCTGGCCCCCAGCCCCTCCCTCAGGTCCCCGTACCCTCCTGGCCCCCAGCCCCTCCCTCAGGTCCCCGTACCCTTCTGGCCCCCAGCCCCTCCCTCAGGTCCCCGTACCCTCCTGGCCCCCAGCCCCTCCCTCAGGTCCCTGTTCCCCTGCTGGCCCCCAGCCCCTCCCTCAGGTCCCCGTACCCTGCTGGCCCCCAGCCCCTCCCTCAGGTCCCCGTACCCTCCTGGCCCCCAGCCCCTCCCTCAGGTCCCCGTACCCTTCTGGCCCCCAGCCCCTCCCTCAGGTCCCCGTACCCTCCTGGCCCCCAGCCCCTCCCTCAGGTCCCCATTCCCCTCCTGGCCCCCAGCCCCTCCCTCAGGTCCCCATACCCTGCTCACCCCCAGCCCCTCCCTCAGGTCCCCGTACCCTCCTGGCCCCCAGCCCCTCCCTCAGGTCCCCATACCCTCCTGGCCCCCAGTCCCTCCCTCAGGTCCCTGTACCCTCCTGGCCCCCAGCCCCTCCCTCAGGTCCCCGTACCCTCCTGGCCCACAGCCCCTCTCTCAGGTCCCTGTTCACCCCTCCTGGCCCCCAGTCCCTCCCTCAGGTCCCTGTTCACCCCTCCTGGCCCCCAGTCCCTCCCTCAGGTCCCTGTTCACACCTGCTGGCCCCCAGCCCCTCCCTCAGGTCCCTGTTCACCCCTCCTGGCCCCCAGCCCCTCCCTCAGGTCCCTGTTCACCCCTCCTGGCCCCCAGCCCCTCTCTCAGGTCCCTGTTCACCCCTCCTGGCCCCCAGCCCCTCTCTCAGGTCCCTGTTCACCCCTCCTGGCCCCCAGCCCCTCCCTCAGGTCCCTGTACCCTCCTGGCCCACAGCCCCTCTCTCAGGTCCCTGTTCACCCCTCCTGGCCCCCAGCCCCTCCCTCAGGTCCCTGTTCACCCCTCCTGGCCCCCAGTCCCTCCCTCAGGTCCCTGTTCACACCTGCTGGCCCCCAGCCCCTCCCTCAGGTCCCTGTTCACCCCTCCTGGCCCCCAGCCCCTCCCTCAGGTCCCTGTTCACCCCTCCTTTCCCCCAGCCCCTCTCTCAGGTCCCTGTTCACCCCTCCTGGCCCCCAGCCCCTCCCTCAGGTCCCTGTGCTGCTGGCTTGAGTTCCTAGGGGTCACCCCTCCAGGAGGGGTCTCACCCCCTTTATGGGCTCACTTGACCATGTCTATCCCATCTAGAGCAATCTCCATTTTGATGAGCTTGGTCAGCTGGTTGGGGACCTCTATTAAGTCTACAGGAACCATTCATTTGTGTTCTGTCATGTGGCTTGGTCATCATGTTCACACTCAGGTCATCTTGGGGTTGTTTTGGGGTTGCTTGGAGTCTTGGGGTTATTTCAGAGTTCGGTCTCCCCCAGCAGCTGCTGAGTTACAACTGACAAGGAAGTGGGCTGGGTGGAAAAGTCGTGGTCTTGGGGGGCACAGGTGACCCACACTCTGGGCCTCTTGCCAATGACCCCAGCCTTCTTCCTGCATTGACAGCCTGTGGGCCCTTGGGGTGCTGTGTGCTGTAAGGGGCCACACCAGGTCCAGCTGTAGCTTTGTGAGGTGGCCTTGGGGTGCCAGCAGGAGTGCAGCCTGCAGAGGGCGGGGGAGGCAACCTGTGTGTAGTGTCAGGACAGTGGCAATACCTTGCTTTGCGTGGTTTCAGAGAAAGCAGGGCACACCAAGCTGTGAACTTCCCACCTCACAATGGGGATGGCGGCCACCACCTTTGTGGGAAGAAAATCGTCAGTGGGCTGATCTGAAACCCCATGAGAAGTTCAAAACTACCTGCTAACCCCAGGGTTCTTTTGTGTGTGTGTCTAGATTTCCAGTGGGTTGAAGGGGACGTATGTGAAGTCCAGCTGATGGTGTACAACCCCATGCTGTTTGAGCTTCGAGTGCAGAACATGGTATGTACCACCGCAGGGGCCTCTGTGACCGAGAACCCCAGCATGTCACTAAAATGCATCTTTGCTTACTGTTAGAGGCACTAATTCTGGCACACATGTCTGCTTTGCCCAAGATAGTAAGTGTTTGGTGAGTGAAGTCCATGTTTTGTCATTACCGTGTCTCATGCTTGCTGCCGAGTAGACAGCACAGAGCAACCTTGGGCTTGTACACGCACAGAGCTTTGCCCATTGGCTGTGAGATTGGAAGTCAGCACTTTGGAGTTCACAGGGGCTTACTGGAGATTGTTGTGCTGCTGTGAGGTGACACAGGGATTGAGGCGCAGGGGGAGCTGTAGAGAGAGGTGCTGTGTTAATGCACCATGTAGGGTGTGGAAGATTCATGCCCTGGGTCCATGCTTGTTTGGGGGACTTGTGCTGCCTTCAGACTACCATGGGATCCGTTCCCAAGGTTCTCTGTACTGCGACCAGTTTCATAACTGGTGTTCCAGGTGAGAACCAGGCTCTTCCTGCTGGTGTCTCACTGAGGGCCATGCCCTGTGCCAGGTACAGGGTGCGTGGGACCCGGGGGATACAAAGGCCTATAGGCCTTATCCCTGGTGTGAACACAATGAGCTGTGTTGGGGATGCATGGCGCCTGCCTGGGAGAGACGTCCCTGCTGGCTGGGCCAGACTGCCTGGTGGAGCCACAGTTTTCCGCAAGCCAGGACTGTTGGGCAGCCCTGCTGCATGTGACTGCTCCCCAAGCCTGTGTTAAGCCAGCAGTCCTGAGACTGACTGAGCACCGGTGTTCCCCCAACTGTTGCACAAGGGTTCACTGGCCTCAGGACATGGCCATGGTCAGCCTCTGCTGTGGCTGTCTGGCTCTTGGAATCCAAGGGGGGAATTTACCACAAAGTAGTTAAAGTGTCAGATGATTGCTGCTGTTTCTTATACATTTTTTCATTTTTAAAAGTAGCATTTTTACCTGGTTTAAAAGTAATAAATTACATATTTTAATAAATGAGGAAGGGTAGAGACTTAGACAAGAGAAAACCACCACTTGGATATAGCCAGCATACCATGGTGCTGTGTTGAAAGCTGACTCATGGAACACTTCAGACGTGCACAAGCCACTGGCATTTCAGGCAGGCAGCGGTGGCCACACCGCCCTGGTTGTTCTATGAAGACAGAGAGGCCAGTGTGTCTATTAGAGATGAAAGGCATGCGATCAGCTTCACTGAGTGCATCCTGCCCACTGCACCCCCTCCACACGCACACACGCAGATCACTTCATGCCTTTGCCTCACATGTGGGCGGCAGGCGTGCTCACTGCCCCCAGAGTGTCTCTGCTGCCGGCGTCTCCTGTGCACAGAGTTAGATACAGTGTATGTGCATTCCACACACCCAGCTGTCTACACCACACACACATCTGTGCATGCAGGTTTCATACACCCTGAACTCACACCGAGGCCCGGCATCTTGCCTTCCTGCGTTCCATGTTTGCACCCTTCCTCTCAGCACACCCACTTACATGCCTTGTCCTGCCACAGATAAAAGAGGTGTTTTTTTTTTTCTTTAAAAATTATTTATTTATTTATTTATTTGAAAGTTGAGTCACAGAGTCCATTTGCTGGTTCACTCCCCAAGTGTCCGCCCAAGCCAGGGCTGAGCCAGGCTTGAAGACAGGAGTTCTGTCTGGATCTCCCACATGGGTGGCAGAGGCCCAAACACTTGGGCCATCTTCTACTGTATTCTCAGGCACATGGGCAGGCAGCTGGATTGGAAGTGGAGCAGCCAGGATGCAAACCAGCAGCTATATGGGATGCTGGTGTTGTAGGCAGCGGCTTTACCTGCTACGCCCCAATGCCGGCCCTGGATCTGAGAGTTTGAGGGTTGCCTTGACTGCAAACTGTGGAAAGCGGAACCCCACAAACAGGGCAGGACTCTCTGTGTCTTGAGTTCTTTAATTTATCTCAGCAGGTTTCTGTAGCTGTGATGAGATCTTGCACATTATTCGTTAGATTTACTCCAAGATAGTTGGAATTTTTGGTGTCTTGTTACTTTTTTTAAACATTTTATTTTCTAATAGTTGACTGGTGATTGTTGACATCTTTTAGATTGTGGGAGACCAGGAGGAAGCTTCTGGATCCTGGCTTTGGCCTGGCCCAGCCCCGGCCATTGCAGCCATTAGTGGAGTAAAACAGTAGATCTCTCT
Source organism: Oryctolagus cuniculus (assembly GCF_964237555.1). Lineage (NCBI taxonomy): Eukaryota > Metazoa > Chordata > Mammalia > Lagomorpha > Leporidae > Oryctolagus > Oryctolagus cuniculus. Next base: position 55,757,927 of record NC_091450.1, read on the forward strand.
GTCTCTGTTTCCCTCTTGTTTTCAAATAAATATAAGTGTTTCAAAAAAGAAAAACAAAAATTTTCCTTTGTGTTCATATTCCCATTTGGTGCAAGAAGAAAGCAAAGCAAACATCAGAAACATGGCGGAGAGGACCAAAATCAAGGGCAGCGGCTGTTGATCTGACTGCCTCGTGCGTCACGTGTGCATGGTCTCTGCAGTTCTCTGTGGGTTCTAAGAAGCCGCAGCCTTCCACTGCCTTGTTCCAGGCTGCCAGGTGTGCGGTGCAGGCTGGTCCTGCTCATGTTGCTCTGTGCCTTGCTGCAGGGACTGCTGACCAGTGGAGTGGAATTCGAGTCGCGCCCTGCAGCGCTCTCCCTTCCGGCCGAGTCTGGTCTGTACCTGGTGACGCTCGTAGGGGTCCCACAGACGACTGGAATGATCACCGTGAACGGTAAGGGCTTTTCTGATTGCTGCTGTTGAGGGGCTGCCACACTGCTGTTCCGTACACCAGGGTCCAGAGCCTCTCACCCATCTCGTTAGTCCTCGTCCATCAAGGGATGGGGAAAGACTGCCTTTCCTTGGGATGTGGTGCAAGTTGTTGGAGTGTGATTGGCACCTGCCAGGCTCCTGCTGCGGTGGGCGGGGCCCCTTCCTGTGCTCTGTCTGCCTCCTCCTCCAGACAGTCTTCCAACAGCTTGGTTCCTACCTCTGCATCCTGACCTTTCCTGATGCCACGATGTCCCATGTGCTCTCAGGAAGCCCCTGTCTTCTGCTGTATCTCTTGGGAGAGTTGGCTGTGCACACTGAGTCGCTTCTGCCACCAGTGCCATGTTCCTGCACCCTTCCACGTCCTGAGTTTAACCCTTATCCCTTCACCAGGACACCTGTCTGTGGCATCACTAGTGGCGTTTTTCTGCCTAAACCTGGGACCAGTGGTTTGGTTTGCTTGGAGCTTTAGTGCTCATTTGCCACCCTGCATGTGTGGCGAGCTGTGTCCTCCAGCCTCGGTTACACCACACCCTCCAGATTTTCCGCGGTCTCTTTGGCCCTTCTTCCTCAGTTTTGCTGGTCTCATGCAGGTGTCCCCTTGCAGCCCAGCCCTCTGACAGGTGCTCCTCGCTCTGTGTTTCTTGTCCTCCTCTCTGTCCTCTGTACGTCACCACTGGTGAGGGTGTCCCCAGCCCCACAGTGCTTTTCTGCCTCACAGCCCTGCAGACTGCTGACCACTCCTGGGGTCAGGTGCCCTTCCCTGGCCTGTGCCCCAGCACTTCCCAGCTATCCCCCTGGTGTCCAGCGGGTGGGACATGCGTGTTCAACACGTCCAACCCAAGTGTACTGCCTCCCCTCCCCAAAGCAGTCTCTCCTCTGAGACCCCTCTCTCTCCTCTAAAAGGCGTCGTGGTCAACCAGTGGGAGTCACTTTCCCTCGTCATCAGGCCGAGTTCCCCAGCCCTGTGTGGTCCATCTCTGTGCTCCTCTGCCGAGTCTTCCTGCTGGGTTACATATTGTTCCTCTACCTTTGCTGTCTTGCAAGTGCCCTATCCTTTTCCACTTCCTCCACTACCTGTGTGGACTTAGTGGTCCCTGAGCTGTGCATCTCTTTGCAGAGCAGTTGGCATTGTTCTTTGGTGTGTCTTGTGCACAAAGCTAGACGGCTGACCCTGTACTGCTGTGCACAGTAATTGTGGACCCCAAGTCTTTGTCATCAGACTATTACGTGACAGCCATTTTCAGCAATGGTAAGGAAAGGCCTGATTCTCATTAGGGATTATAAAATAGTGGTTGCTCAGCAGGCGAAACATATATCAGGTTCCTGTTGAAAGGGAAATGCGAGAGACCCTGGTTCCAGGTATGGATTTGTGGGGAGAATAGTGTTTTGCCCATTGCAGGGGGTGTTTTGACAAGCCCACCTTCTGAGGGAGGGTGAGCTGGAATGGTGTTGAGAGCGCAACTCCCAGCCAGCAGGAACCTCACGAGGACCGAGGAGGCTGCTGGGGCCCCGGGAGCCCTTGAAAGCCATGCTGGCTTCTCCACTGAGCACACCCCAGGCTCACACGAGTGTAGGCAGGTTGTCACCTGAGCCTCGAGCCACTGGGTATGGTTTCATTTTGTTGCACAGTAAATGCTGTTGACAATAATTAGCTAAATTTCAAAAGCCGTTCTACAGCTTTGCTTAAAAGTTTCAAGTGCTTATCTCACCAGTGGGAAATTTGCTCATCTTAAACGGCAGTGCTCACACACACACAGCCAGTTCGCCCCATCACAAAGCTGCTGCAATAATAATAATTGGCTCTTGAACTTTCGTCTCTCAACAGAAGGTTCTGAAGCATTTTTCAAATACTCATTAAATTACATTATGTCCCGGGAAGGAATATTAACTGCCATCCTCACTGTGGAGATGGATAAATCTGAAAAGCAAGTGAGTCCCGGGCTGAGATGCTGACTACGGGTTGTGCAGAGATTGATGGCTCACAGGAGCTTTCCCATTTGGGCCCAGTCAGCCTGGTGGGATGGGAGTACAGGGGCCATTGTAACCCCCACCACAAAGGAGGAGCCCGAGGGATGTTGAGGCTGTGGGCAGGGACTGGCAGGTAACGGAGCCAGCACCAGGACCCAGGTCTTCTGCAGGGTTGCCCTTGCTGGTTGGGGACTTCAGCAGTGGATAGGAAGGTGGACACGGGGCATGGAGCTTTGCTGGGAGTTATGACGTCTCTGTTTTCCTGTGTCCCAGGTTACCACACCACCGTCTTTGGTGTTGTCAGTGACTGCCTGCTGGACCAACTCCCGGGAATAAAGACCAGCAGCTCTACCATGGAAGTCATCCCCACTTTGCCAAGACTGCAAATCAGCACCTCCCTGCCCAGGTACCCGGTGAGCACAGGTGTCCAGCCATGGGCAGGAAGCAGCCCTGGGGAGCCTTCCCTCATGAGGCGCGCAGGCTCTGCATACCTCCAGAATTTGCAGGCCCAGAATCTGCAGGAGGGGGCCTTGAGAGTCCACAGCAGTTCATCCGTTTTGCCCAGAGCAAATTAAAGCAGTCAAGATGTCCCATACTAAGGCTAGGACCAAATGTGAAATTATTCTTCCCAAAAACAGTCAGGATCTTAGGGCATCTAAAAAAATCACTCTTCTCTTTGACAGAATTCTTTTATTTTAGTTTTTAAAGAAATCTTCATTTATTTTGAAAGCGTCACAAAGAGAGGGAGAGACACACAGAGTGAGTGAGAGCTCTTCCATCCTTTGGTTCACTCTCCAGATGGCCGCAACGGGGAGCGTTGGGCCAGGCTGAAGCCAGGAACCAGGAGCTTCATCCGGGTCTCCCATGTGGGCGTGGGATCCAAACACATGGGCTACTTTTCGCAGGCCATTAGCCAGGAGCTTGATTGGAGAAGAGCAGACAGAACCCGAACTGGCACCCACATGGGATTGTTTAATTTTTGTTTTAGATTTTCAGTATCACAGGGAAGCATAAAGGAGAAAGCAGCTGTCTGCTAACAGGCCTGGGAAAGCAGAGGGAGACGGCCCAAGGACTTAGGCCCCTAAAGCCAGAATGGAGCGCCGGGTAAATTCCCTGGCTTCTGCTTCAGCCCCTGGCTTCTGTCCCAGTCCCGGCCTTTGTAGCCACCTCAGGGGTGACCCCCAGATGGACGATCACTCAGAGAGAGAGAGCACTAATTCTGGCACACATGTCTGCTTTGCCCAAGATAGTAAGCGTTTGGTGAGTGAAGTCCATGTTTTGTCATTACCGTGTCTCATGCTTGCTGCCGAGTGGACAGCACAGAGCAACCTTGGGCTTGTTCACGCACAGAGCTTTGCCCATTGGCTGTGAGATTGGAAGTCAGCACTTTGGAGTTCACAGGGGCTTACTGGAGATTGTTGTGCTGCTGTGAGGTGACACAGGGATTGAGGCGCAGGGGGAGCTGTAGAGAGAGGTGCTGTGTTACTGCACCATGTAGGGTGTGGAAGATTCACGCCCTGGGTCCATGCTTGTTTGGGGGACTTGTGCTGCCTTCAGACTACCATGGGATCCGTTCCCAAGGTTCTCTGTACTGCGACCAGTTTCATAACCGCTGTTCCAGGTGAGAACCAGGCTCTTCCTGCTGGTGTCTCACTGAGGGCCATGCCCTGTGCCAGGTACAGGGTGCGTGGGACCCGGGGGATACGAAGGCCCATAGGCCTTATCCCTGGTGTGAGCACAATGAGCTGTGTTGGGGATGCATGGCGCCTGCCTGGGAGAGACGTCCCTGCTGGCTGGGCCAGACTGCCTGGTGGAGCCACAGTTTTCCGCGAGCCAGGACTGTTGGGCAGCCCTGCTGCATGTGACTGCTCCCCAAGCCTGTGTTAAGCCAGCAGTCCTGAGACTGACTGAGCACCGGTGTTCCCCCAACTGTTGCACAAGGGTTCACTGGCCTCAGGACATGGCCATGGTCAGCCTCTGCTGTGGCTGTCTGGCTCTTGGAATCCAAGGGGGAATTTACCACAAAGTAGTTAAAGTGTCAGATGATTGCTGTTGTTTCTTATACATTTTTTTCATTTTTAAAAGTAGCATTTTTACCTGGTTTAAAAGTAATAAATTACATATTTTAATAAATGAGGAAGGGTAGAGACTTAGACAGGAGAAAACCACCACTTGATATAGCCAGCATACCATGGTGCTGTGTCAAAAGCTGACTCATGGAACACTGCAGACGTGCACACGCCACCCGCGTTTCAGGTAGGCAGCGGTGGCCGCACCGCCCTGGTTGTTCTAAGAAGACAGAGAGGCCGGTGTGTCTGTTAGAGATGAAAGGCATGCGATCAGCTTCACTGAGTGCATCCTGCCCACTGCACCCCCTCCACACGCACACACACAGATCACTTCACGCCTTTGCCTCACATGTGGGCGGCAGGCGTGCTCACTGCCCCCAGAGTGTCTCTGCTGCCGGCGTCTCCTGTGCACAGAGTTAGAGACAGTGTATGTGCATTCCACACACCCAATTGTCTACACCACACACACATCTGTGCATGCAGGTTTCATACACCCTGAACTCACACCGAGGCCCAGCATCTTGCCTTCCTGCGTTCCATGTTTGCACCCTTCCTCTCAGCACACCCACTCACATGCCTTGTCCTGCCACAGATAAAAGAGGTTTGTTTTTAAGATTATTTATTTATTTATTTATTTGATAAATGAGTCACAGTGTCCATTTGCTGGTTCACTCCCCAAGTGTCCGCCCAAGCCAGGGCTGAGCCAGGCTTGAAGACAGGAGTTCTGTCTGGATCTCCCACATGGGTGGCAGAGGCCCAAACACTTGGGCCATCTTCTACTGTATTCTTAGGCACATGGGCAGGCAGCTGGATTGGAAGTGGAGCAGCCAGGATGCAAACCAGCAGCTATATGGGATGCTGGTGTTGTAGGCAGTGGCTTTACCTGCTACGCCCCAATGCCGGCCCTGGATCTGAGAGTTTGAGGGTTGCCTTGACTGCAAACTGTGGAAAGCGGAACCCCACAAACAGGGCAGGACTCTCTGTGTCTTGAGTTCTTTAATTTATCTCAGCAGGTTTCTGTAGCTGTGATGAGATCTTGCACGTTATTCGTTAGATTTACTCCAAGATAGTTGGAATTTTTGGTGTCTTGTTAATTTTTTTAAACATTTTATTTTCCAATAGTTGACTGGTGATTGTTGACATCTTTTAGATTGTGGGAGACCAGGAGGAAGCTTCTGGATCCTGGCTTTGGCCTGGCCCAGCCCCGGCCATTGCAGCCATTAGTGGAGTAAACAGTAGATCTCTCTGTCTCTGTTTCCCTCTTGTTTTCAAATAAATATAAGTGTTTCAAAAAAAGATAAATAAAAATTTTCTTTGTGTTCATATTCCCATTTGGTACAAGAAGAAAGCAAAGCAAACATCAGAAACATGGCGGAGAGGACCAAAATCAAGGGCAGCAGCTGTTGATCTGACTGCCCCGTGCGTCACATGTGCATGGTCTCTGCAGTTCTCTGTGGGTTCTAAGAAGCCGCAGCCTTCCACTGCCTTGTTCTGGGCTGCCAGGTGTGTGGTGCAGGCTGGTCCTGCTCACGTTACTCTGTGCCTTGCTGCAGGGGCTGCTGACCAGTGGAGTGGAATTCGAGTCGCGCCCCGCAGCGCTCTCCCTTCCGGCCGAGTCTGGTCTGTACCTGGTGACGCTCGTAGGGGTCCCACAGACGACTGGAACGATCACCGTGAATGGTAAGGGCTTTTCTGATTGCTGCTGATGAGGCGCTGCCACACTGCTGTTCCGTACACCAGGGTCCAGAGCCTCTCACCCATCTCGTTAGTCCTCGTCCATCAAGGGATGGGGAAAGACTGCCTTTCCTTGGGATGTGGTGCAAGTTGTTGGAGTGTGATTGGCACCTGCCAGGCTCCTGCTGCGGTGGGCAGGGCCCCTTCCTGTGCTCTGTCTGCCTCCTCCTCCAGACAGTATTCCAACAGCTTGGTTCCTACCTCTGCATCCTGACCTTTCCTGATGCCACGATGTCCCATGTGCTCTCAGGAAGCCCCTGTCTTCTGCTGGATCTCTTGGGAGAGTTGGCTGTGCACACTGAGTCGCTTCTGCCACCAGTGCCATGTTCCTGCACCCCTCCGCGTCCTGAGTTTAACCCTTATCCCTTCTCCAGGACACCTGTCTGTGGCATCACTAGTGGCGTTTTTCTGCCTAAACCTGGGACCAGTGGTTTGGTTTGCTTGGAGCTTTAGTGCTCATTTGCCACCCTGCATGTGTGGCGAGCTGTGTCCTCCAGCCTCGGTGACACCACACCCTCCAGATTTTCCGCGGTCTCTTTGGCCCTTCTTCCTCAGTCTTGCTGGTCTCGTGCAGGTGTCCCCTTGCAGCCCAGCCCTCTGACAGGTGCTCCTCGCTCTGTGTTTCTTGTCCTCCTCTCTGTCCTCCATACGTCACCGGTGGTGAGGGTGTCCCCAGCCCCACAGTGCTTTTCTGCCTCACAGCCCTGTAGACTGCTGACCACTCCTGGGGTCAGGTACCCTTCCATGGCTTGTGCCCCAGCACTTCCCAGCTATCCCCCTGGTGTCCAGCAGGTGGGACATGCGTGTTCTACACGTCCAACCCAAATGTACTGCCTCCCCTCCCCAAAGCGGTCTCTCCTCTGAGACCCTTCTCTCTCCTCTGAAGGCATCATGGTCAACCAGTGGGAGTCACTTTCCCTCTTCATCTGGCCAAGTTCCCCAGCCCTGTGTGGACCATCTCTGTGCTCCTCTGCCGAGCCTTCCTGCTGGGTTACACATTGTTCCTCTACCTTTGCTGTCTTGCAAGTGCCCTATCCTTTTCCACTTCCTCCACTACCTGTGTGGACTTAGTGGTCCCTGAGCTGTGCATCTCTGTGCAGAGCATTTGGCATTGTTCTTTGGTGTGTCTTGTGCACAAAGCTAGACGGGCTGACCCTGTACTGCTGTGCACAGTAATTGTGGACCCCAAGTCTTTGTCATCAGACTATTATGTGACAGCCATTTTCAGCAACGGTAAGGAAAGGCCTGATTCTAATTAGGGATTATAAAATAGTGGTTGCTCAGCAGGCAAAACATATATCAGGTTCCTGTTGTAAGGGAAATGCGAGAGACCCTGGTTCCAGGTATGGATTTGTGGGGATTTTAGTGTTTTGCCCATTGCAGGGGTGTTTTGACAAGCCCACCCTCTGAGGGAGGGTGAGCTGGAGTGGTGTTGAGAGAGCAGCTCCCAGCCAGCAGGAACCTCAGGAGGACCGAGGAGGCTGCTGGGGCCCCGGGAGCCCTTGAAAGCCATGCTGGCTTCTCCACTGAGCACACCTCAGGCTCACACGAGTGTAGGCAGGTTGTAACCTGAGCCTCGAGCCACTGGGTATGGTTTCATTGTCTTGCACAGTAAATGCTGTTGACAATAAATCAGCTAAATTTCAAAAGCTGTTCTACAGCTTTGCTTAAATAGTTTCAAGTGCTTATCTCACCAGTGGGAAATTTGTTCATCTTAAATGGCAGTGCTCACACACACACAGCCAGTTCGCCCCATCACAAAGCTGCTGCAATAATAATAATTGGCTCTTGAACTTTCGCCTCTGAACAGAAGGTTCTGAAGCATTTTTCAAATACTCATTAAATTACATTATGTCCCGGGAAGGAATATTAACTGCCATCCTCACTGTGGAGATGGATAAATCTGAAAAGCAAGTGAGTCCCGGGCTGAGATGCTGACTACAGGTTGTGCAGAGATTGATGGCTTACAGGAGCTTTCCCATTTGGGTCCAGTCAGCCTGGTGGGATGGGAGTACAGGTGCTGTTGTAACCCCCACCACAAAGGAGGAGCCCGAGGGATGTTGAGGCTGTGAGCAGGGACTGGCAGGTAACGGAGCCAGCACCAGGACCCAGGTCTTCTGCAGGGTTGCCCTTGCTGGTTGGGGACTTCAGCAGTGGACAAGAAGGTGGACACGGGGCATGGAACTTTGCTGGGAGTTGTGACGTCTCTGTTTTCCTGTGTCCCAGGTTACCTCAAGACCGTCTTTGGTGTTGTCAGTGACTGCCTGCTGGACCACCTCCTGGGAATAAAGACCAGCGGCTCTACGGTGGAAGTCATCCCCACTTTGCCAAGACTGCAGATCAGCACCTCCCTGCCCAGGTACCAGGTGAGCACAGGTGTCCAGCCATGGGCAGGAAGCAGCCCTGGGGAGCCTTCCCTCATGAGGCGCGCAGGCTCTGCATACATCCAGAATTCTCAGGCCCAGAATCTGCAGGAGGGGGCCTTCAGAGTCCACAGTAGTTCATCCGTTTTGCCCAGAGCAAATTAGAGCAGTCAAGATCTCCCATACTAAGGCTAGGACCAAATGTGAAATTATTCTTCCAAAAACAGTCAGGATCTTAGGGCATCTAAAAAAATCACTCTTCTCTTTGACAGAATTCTTTTATTTTAGTTTTTTGTTGTTGTTGTTGTTGTTGTTTGACAGGCAGAGTGGACAGTGAGAGAGAGAAAGGTCTTCCTTTGCCGTTGGTTCACCCTCCAATGGCCGGTGCGGCCAGCGCGCTGCAGCCGGCGCACCACACTGATCTGATGGCAGGAGCCAGCTACATATCCTGGTCTCCCATGGGGTGCAGGGCTCAGGTACTTGGGCCATCCTCCACTGCACTCCCTGGCCACAGCAGAGGGCTGGCCTGGAACAGGGGCAACCGGGACAGAATCCAGCGCCCTGACCAGGACTTGAACCCGGTGTGCCAGTGCTGCAAGACAGAGGATTAGCCTAGTGAGCCACAGTGCTGGCCCTTATTTTAGTTTTTAAAGAAATATTTATTTATTTTGAAAGAGTCACAAAGAGAGGGAGAGACACACAGAGTGAGAGCTCTTCCATCCTTTGGTTCACTTTCCAGATGGCCGCAATGGGGAGCGTTGGGCCAGGCTGAAGCCAGGAACCATGAGCTTCATCCAGGTCTCCCATGTGGGCGTGGGATCCAAACACATGGGCTACTTTTCTCAGGCCATTAGCCAGGAGCTTGATTGGAGAAGAGCAGACAGAACCCGAACTGGCACCCAGATGGGATTGTTTTATTTTTGTTTTAGATTTTCAGCATCACAGGGAAGCATAAAGGAGAAAGGGAAGTGGCTGTCGGGAGGCCTGGAGCCAGTCACTGTGAATGCTTGGAGGTACTTCCTGCCACTTTAGAAAACACTTGTCTGAACACGGTGTCATAGATGAGTTTTTGTGAAATCACATTAATAAGCTTTTCCTCACACTTTCACAGAGTCTTAAAAACCTGGTTTTAGTTGCGTTTAAAAAGGACAACCTGAGGATATCTCAGGATTGCATAACTGCCCTTTCCTTGCTGTTGGATTTGGGCCGTTCTCAGTTGTTGCCCTCAGGGGTGACACTTCTTGGACATCCTTTGGCTATTTTTAGGATGTTTGAGATTTTCTAAAAGGTTTTAACTGGTTTGTGTGTCTAATACATGCTTGTTGCTTGCTAGGCAGTGGGCCAGGCACCAGAGCTGAAACCGTGGGCCCAGCATTCTGGGGCCTGGTGCTCAAGGAGGCTGTGTTCAGCAGGAGAGAGGGAGAAGGCAGAACCAGCATGGCCACTGCCCTCCGGTCCCCACTGGTGGCCGTGAGGGGCTGGGAGCAGGAGTTAGCCATGCACAGTGGGCAGCTGGGAGCATTTGTCAGAGGTGGAGAAAGCATCGGGTGATTGGGGAATGCAATGAAATGCAGGAAACATGAATTCTAAAGCAGATCCCAGACCTGACTGTGAGAGCTCAAAGCACCAGCCTTTGAAAAGAAAGCTGGTGAGAGTTTTCACGACCTTGTATTAGCCAAAGAGTTCTTTGACATGTCACCAAAAGCAAGATCCACAAAGAAAAAAACACTGATAAATTGGGCTTCATCAAAATTAAAAACTGCTGTGCTTCCAGAAATACCACTAAGAAAATGAACAGACAACTCACAGGCTGGAAGGAAATATTTGTACATCATGTCTCTGGTAAGGATCTGCTACTTAACACCCAAACTAAGAAGGCAAACAACTAAATTAGAAAGGTTGACAGAAGTATGGGCTAGCTCTCTCCCCATGAAAGACTTCCCAGGAGCTAACGAGCAACCTGGAAAGGTGTGTGGCATCATCAATCTTTCTGGAGCTGGTACCGTGTGGGCTTCCTGCTCACACCTGCCAGGGTGGCTGTTGTCAGAAGACAGGCGGTAGCCATGTGTGGTGCTGGAGAAGCCTGCATGCTTGCCATGTTTCCACAAATGTTGAACGTAAATTGACCATATGACTCAGAAATTCGGTGTCTACCCAAGGCCGAGGAAAGCACACAGTGACTCAGAAACTTGTATATGAATGTTCACAGCTGCATTTTTTGTAATAGTCCAGAAAGCAGGCAGAACTTGGATGCCCATTGCCTGGCAAGTGGCTGAACAAAATGTGGCACATTTGTACCTGGGCTGCCGCTGAGCAAGACAGGCAAGCAGGCCCCTGACACAGGAACCAAATATGGCCCATTTACACCCGGGGTGCAGCTGAGCAGTGGAGACGCACTGACGCTTGCTCCCGACACATGCTCCAGCATGGGCACCAAAGGCCAGGATGGCTGCCTTTTATCTCTTACTGAAAAATGGTATAAGACATATTTTTCAAAAGGCCCCCTATTTCTCTGGGCTGGCCATTGTGGTGTAGTGGGTAAAGCTGCTGCCTGCAACACTGGCATCCCATATGGGTGTTGGTTTGTGTCCCGGCTGCTTTCCTTCTAATCTAGCTCCCTGCTATGGCCTGGGAAAGCAACAGCAGATGACCCAAGTGCTTGGGCCCCTGCACCTGCGTGGGAGACCCTGAAGAAGCTCCTGGCTCCGGCTTTGGTCTGGCCCAGCCCTGGCCTTTGCAACCATTTGGGAAGTGAGCCAGTGGATGGAAGTGTGCTTTCTCTCTCTCTGTAATTCTGCCTTTTACATAAATAAATAAATAAATGTTTTTTTCAAGTGACTCTTGAGTAATTAGGTGTTGATTGTAACTAATCTGCTATAAAGGTCCCTGTGACTGGTGAAATCCACTCACCAGCATCTGTGAACACCACCTTGTGCTCCAGGACCCTGACCTAGGCCATGACCCTTTAGAAGAGCTCCCTGTCGGGGGGATGGGGGGTTTAGGGGGTTGGTGTGATCATTAGGATTTGCTGACTGCTCCTGTAATGTGAACCAGAGGAGGGGATGCTGACCCTATCTTGTGGGGTTCAGGAAGGCTCCATAGAAAGTGTGGGATTTACAAAGCATGGTCAAACACAGACCGTAAAGAAGGGAGTGAAATACGACTGAGAACAGCAGGATGGGACACATGCAGAGCCCTGGAGAGGCAGCTCCCCAGAGACAGAAGTGAGCTCAGCGCATGGCACAGTGGACACAGGCCTCCCTGTGGGTCAGTCACGCAAAAGAGAATAACCCTGTGGGCATTGGGGGGCCACAGAGCCTGGCAGGAGGAATGATGCTAGGCCCGTGGCCTGATGGCTTGTGTGTGGGCACAATGGGGCTGTGCCTTCCTTCCAGTCTCTTTTTTTAAGACTTATTTATTTTTATTTGAAAGGCAGAGTTACAGAGAAACACACACACACACACACACACACACACACACAGACACACACACCTGGAGAAAGAGAGAGAGAGAGAGAGAGAGAGAGAGAGAGAGAGAGAGAGAGAGGTCTCATCTGTGGGTTCACTCCCCAAATGGCCACAAAGGCCAGGTTGAAGCCAGGAACCAGGAGCTTCATTTTGGTCTCCTATGTGGGTGGCAGGAGTTCAGATACTTGGACCATCTCCCACTGTTTATCCAGGTGTATTAGCAGGGAGCTGGATTGGAAGTGGAGCAGCTGGGACTTGAACAGGCACCCATTAAGAGATACTAGTGCTGCATGCAGAGACTTCACCTGCTACACCACAACACCAGCCCCTGCATTCCACACCTTGAGAGATGCTGCACCAGGCCAGGCATCAAGCAAGCAGCCGCTGAACACACAGTGGTCACTCTGTCCTGGGCTCAGGCAGACACTGACAAGATGCTCTTATATGCCACACAGGAGGTTCAGAGTTGAGGTGCTTATCAGTCTGTTCAGTGCATTCTTGGTGAGTACCTATTAGACACTAGGTGTATGGCAAGGAGCTGATAGCAAACAGACAGAAACATCGTTCCTGCCTTGGGAAGGCTCTGGGGCCAGCACAGGGCTGAGGAGGACAGTGCTGCTGGTGGGAGCTGGGTCCCAGTGCCATGTCCCGAGTGTGCCTTTGCAGCAGTGCCAGCTGCAGTCTCACTCTGACGCCGTTCCTCGTGGCTCCGGGGCTCCTGCACTGTGGGTGCCTCCTTCCGCCCCTGTCCCTTGCAGCACAGAGGGCCTGGACACCCTGCTGTGTGAGACAGCCAGTGATTAGTCCTGGCTGAGTTTTGTTACCTCCTGAAACCTTCCCCTAGGAGCAACTGATGTGCAAGCTGCACAGGGGTCATGCAGGGAGGTTGTGCATCGGCTTTCCTTCCCTGACCTAGGAGTGAGGAACGCTGTTACAGATGGCACATAGGAAATTGCCTCAACCTGTTGTGCTGTTTTTTTTCTCAGGATTTGGTTTGGGAAAAAACATTGCCTCTGATCGGAGCCTGGAGCCGAGGCGCGTCATATGCCTGACTTACAGAACCTGACTTGTTCTTAGCATGGTTGGCTCCCGAATTTCTCATTCAAAGCCAAGATTCTCTAGCTCCTATTTCTGAAATGCCAAAATGTGGTCGTCCTTTTACCTGATGTGAATCAGTTTTTTTTTTTTTTAATTTAGTATTTGAACGGCAGGGAGAGAGAGAGAGAGAGAGAGAGAGAGCAAGCAAATTGATCTTCCATTTGCTGGTTCACTCCCCAAATGACTGGAGCTGGGACCAAGACAAAGCCAGGAACCAGGAGCTTCTTCTGGGTCTCCCACATGGGTGCAGGGGCCCAAGCACTTGGGTCGTTTTCCCCTGCTTTCCCAGGCACATTAGCAGAGAGCTGGATTGGAAGTGGAGCAGCTGGGATTTGAATTGGCACTCATGGGATGCTGGTGCTGCAGGCAGCGGCTTTACCCACTACACCACAGCACCGGCCCCTGATGTGAATCATTCCTGCACAGCGTTGGTTTCTTCCTTCAGTTTATTCTCCCTGCTTTTGGTTTAGATCGGCACACTCATTGCAGCCTTCCTCTGGTGACGAGATATCTACCAACGTGTCTATGCAGCTATTCAATGGAGAGACTCATCAACTCGTCATCACCTTAGAAAACATTGGCCTGGAACCCCTGGAGACACTGCAGGTCACCTCCAAACTGCTCCCCACCAAGGGTAGGTGTGGTCAGTGCGTCAGACCTGGGAAGTTTGCGTTGTTGCCTTGCACAAGTGATATTTTACATAGCTACTATTCAGAAAACCTCAAAGCTTCCTTTAGTTTGGTGCAGTCCTGGTGGGGGTGGAGATCAAACACCACATGCTACAGGCATGAGGCTGACCCCTTCGTGCCCTTGGTCCCCATTACTGGATCTGAACAGGGGTCAGATCCTCAGCAGACTGGTTACTGAGTGGAAGACTGGGAGACAGGAACAGGCCGATCCTGTGGTTCCTGCAGCCCAGGGCCGCCTCCTGATTAAGCACTTGAGGGCTGGACCAGGCTGAAGCCAGGAGCCAGGAACTCCATCCAGGATTCCCATGTGGATAGCTGGGGCCCAAGCACTTGGGCAAACCTCCGAAGGATGCCAGCATTGCAGGAGGCTGCTTAACCCTCGGCACCACAGTGCCAAGCCCAAGGTGTAGCTTTTCCACCTTTCTGGGCTGCTGTTTCCTTTGCTGTTGCTGTGCCTTTGAACTTTTCTGGAACTCAGTCCCATGTCAGCCATCCCTTTCTTTCCTGCCTTTTATCAGGACACTATTCATTGCAGACTTGCAGGAATCCTATCTAAACAATTGTGTGCCTGTTGTGTAGCTTCCATACTTAGCATTTTGCTGCATTTGCCTTGTAACACATCTCTCTGGCGTCCTACCTACACCCCCCACCCCGCCCAGTATCTTGTCTAAAGTTCCGGATTTCAGAAGCACCTGTGAGTGCTTCTGAGCTCAATGTTTTTGATAAAATGCACATGCACTGAAATGTGCAGGTCTAACATGTTCCATCTGATGAGTTTCAATAGATGCTGGCCCATGTCATTGTGTAATCTAAGCCCTCATCAAGATATAATACAGAACATTTCCATCACCCCAGAAAGTTCCCCAGCTTTCTTCCCAGCAAGTCCCAGTGCAACCCCGGGAGCAAACACTCTTGTCTGTCGTCTGTGTGCTGGGCAGCCCCACTGGGTGTTTACTGCTGGTGATGCAGGGTGTGGGTGACTTGCATAGCAACTGGCAGGTGGCAATTGGCAGACGTGCAGCCCAGTCACCTTCTCTTCCCTACCTTGCGTTTAATTTTCCACTGGGTCTTGCCCACACCTGGTCGATCTTAAAAATCTTTAAAGACATTTATTTTCAGGCTGGCACTGTGGTGTAGCTGGTTGAGCCACCGCCTGTGGCACTGATATCCCATGTGTGTGCCAGTTTGTGTCCCAGTTGCTCCACTTCTGATCTAGCTCCCTGCTAGTATGCCTGGGAAAGCAATGGAAGGTGGTCCAAGTGCTTGGGTCCCTGTAGGAGACTTAGAGGAAGCTCCTAGCTTTTGGCTTCTGGCTCCGGCCTGGTCCAGCTCTGACAGTTGGAGCCATGTGGGGAGTGAACCAGCAGATGGAAGAGTTCTCTCTGTGTGTCTTTCTTTCTGTAACTCTGCTTTTCAAATAAAATAAATCTTAATGCAGAGTGGACAGTGAGAGAGAGAGAGACAGAGAGAAAGGTCTTGCTTTGCCCCTGGTTCACCCTCCAATGGCTGCTGCGGATGGTGCGCTGGGGCCAGTGCACTGCGCCGATCCGAAGCCAGGAGCCGGGTGCTTCTCCTGGTCTCCCATGGGGTGCAGGGCCCAAAGACTTGGGCCATCCTCCACTGCACTCCCGGGCCACAGCAGAGAGCTGGACTGGAAGAGGAGCAACTGGGACAGAATCCGGTGCCCTGATCGGGACTAGAACCCGGTGTGCCGGCGCTGCAGGTGGAGGATTGGCCTAGTGAGCCGCGGCACCGGCCAGAAATTTACTTTCGTTTGCCTGAATGGCAGAAAAACAGACAGAGCGAGAAAGATTATCCATAGATTGTTTAACTCCCAAAGGGCCAAAGGCCCTTGTCTCTAGTTAGGCCTAGGATGGCTGGGGTCTATGTTACTCTCCTCCTTTTTATGGACAGGGGAAGTAAAGGCAGAAGAGGTGACTAAGGTCACATAGCAGGTGCACGGGGAACCAGCAGGAGGACCAAAGTCTCCTGATTCTCAGCTTTGGTGTAGTCACCCTCAGGAGGCAGAAGCACCACACACTGCCCGCTGTAGCCATCTCAGAGCAACACAGTTACCAGTGAAAAATTAAAGCCATCATTCTTTCTTTGGTTTCCTCCCAAGCTGCCATACATTTACATGTGGAATTAAATTAATGGAAACAAACCATATGCTTCCAGAATATACAAAGGGAATAATTCCTGGTGCTTTTGCTGTACAAGGCAAGGCTCCCAGTGGTGACAGATGACCGCCAGCACTAGAAACTGGGAACGTGTGCAAGGCTCCTGTGTGAGGCCATGGTGACAGCAGCAGGTTTGCCTGTGGATATTAAAGAGCATCTATTTCCATTCTCGCCTCAGCTTCACCTTGGGCCCACTGAGCACACTGAATGCCTGCTCTGCAGATGGAATGCTTCTCTGGTGCCTGCAACGTTTTCTTTCTTTGTGCCGGTGGTAGAGTTATTTTCTATCTTAAATTAGGAAGAGCTCCCACCCTGGAGCTCATTTCATGCACCAGGTGTGAGGCACTTGACATTCTTTTTCAATATGAAGTTGTCCCAGTGACCACAGGAGGGTTATCGGGGTGGGTGCTCTGGTAATCTGTTTATTTCACTGTGACATCCCCTGTGCCTGAGAACCCAGAGCAGTGCTTGTCACTTAGCAGGTGCTGCACAGGTGTCAACCCTGGTTCTCCCCTCCTGGGGCCATCCTGAGGATGCAGGACACAGGGGGACAGTACTAGGCACCGAAGTGCTGGACCCAAGCTTGCTTTGGCAGTGGCGGTGCTTGGTGCACCCTCCTCTCTGCAGGACTGCGTTTGTGGTCTCAGTGCCTGTTGCCGCTGAACCTACCGGCACCCTGTGTCCTTTCCTGCTCCTGCCTGACTGCTGGGAGGCACTGAGGGTCCCAGCAGGGCCCCCACAGCCCCTTAACGCGTCTGCACTCACCCTGAATAACCCCCCGTTCTTCAGATACCAACCTCAGAGAAAGAAAAGTATCCTGTTCTGTTATCCCCCCTTCCATCTTCCTTGCTTTCCTGACCTATTTTACTACAAAAAAAATTGTTTAATTTTTTTTGAAAGTCAGAGACAAGAGAGGTTAAGGCAGACAGAGAAGGAGAGACAGAGAGATCCCATCTGTTTCCTTTGCTTGGAGAAGGATTTTCTTGTATGCAATCTCATATGTCTGTTTTTTACTTTTGCCACCCACGCCTTTGGGGTCACATCCAAGAAATTACTGCTCAGATCGATGCCAAGGACCTTTCCCTCTGCTTTCCTCTAGTCGTTTTAGAGTTTTGGGTCTTATGGTTAAGAATTTATTTACTTACTGGGATATGTGTTTATGTATGTGTGAATGTGTACATATATAGATATCAAGTCTCTAGCACAAACCACTATCACAGGCATTTAATTTTAATTTATTTTCATCTTATTTGAAAGGCAAAGGAGGCTGAGAGAGAGGAAAAAAAGAGAGAGAGAGGAGAGGGATCTCCCATTTTCTAGTTGACTCCCAGAAAACCTTCATAATATGGAAAAGTCTTATGCTACTTCAAAAATCAAAATACAGATTTATAAAATAAATTCAATTTTGTAAAATTTTTTATTATTTTTTAACAGGCAGAATTAGACAGTGAGAGAGGGAGAGGCAGAGAGAAAGGTCTTGCTTCCATTGGTTCACCCCCTAAATGGCGGCTGCAGCTGCTCTGGCAGGAGCCAGATGCTTCCTCCTGGTCTCCCATGCGGGTGCAGGGCCCAAGCACTTGGGCCATCCTCCATTGCGCTCCTGGGCCACAGCAGAGAGCTGGACTGGAAGAGGTGCAACCAGGACAGAATCCGGCACCCCAAACATGACTAGAACCTGGGGTGCTGGTGCTGCAGGCAGGCAGATTATCCAAGTGAGCTGCGGTGCCAGCCAATAAATTCAATTTTTAAAATCAATCCAATTTTTAAAAAGAATATACAGTACTAAATAAACACATAGAATGTTAAGTGTGCCTGTCTATGCACAGTTAGGATGCAGGATGAGGAATTATTTTTTTACTATCCATTTATATTTTTCAAGATTTCTAAAAGGAACATACATAATTTGTAAGCTAAAATTTATCACTGAAATGCTTTCAACTGTGGCAGGCACTGTGGTGCAGCAGGTTAGGCTGCAGCTTAGGACACCCACATCCCACACTGGAGAGTCTGGTTCAGTCTTGGTTGCTCCATGCTACAGATCTAGTTTCCTGCTCATGAGCACCATGGGAGGCAGCAGGTGATGGTTCAAGTGCTTGTGTCCCTGCCACCGACATGGGACACCTGCAAGGAACTCTGGGCTCCTAACTTTGGCCTGGCCCAGCCCTGGCTTTTGCAGGCATTTGTGGAGTAAACCACTGGATGGAAGATTTCTCTCTCTTTTTTCTGTCACTCAGCCTCTTACATAAATAAACAAAATTTTTTAAATGCTTCAACTTGAATTTTCAAAAAGCTTTAACAAAGAAAACTTGGGGCCTGCTACAACCCTCCCTCCGGTTACAGAACCCAGCACCATAAAAGGTCAGAGGTGGACAGAAGCTGCAAGGTGCCTTGGTTTGAATGCTGGGCATTCCTAGACCTGAGATGACCGTGGCAGCAGCGACAGGCATCCAGGACAGTGCAAACTCGGGACACACACAGACACTGCCATCCCTTCTCCACAGATTAGGAAGCCAAGGCTTAGAGACTCACCCCACATCGGGGGTCTGCCACTCCTCCCCCACGTGCCCAGATTTCACTGCACTCCCCCCAGCACGCAGACACTGCCTAAGCAGCCATCATCCTGTGAGGAAGACCCTCCCTGACACCACTCAGCGAGATTCCATCTCTTGAAGAGAAACATCAGTCCTCTAACTCCTGGCTGTCACTCTGCCTGGGTTATTAAACCTTCAGAAAAGACAATGTGAAGTCGTTCAGCTCCACACAGACTGCCCGACTTACAGGGAAAGAAAGACAGCAGGATCCCTGTCCCGATGAGTGCACAACACAGGGAGAGATCAGCTAGCTAAGGGACACGAGGAGCCTAACTAAATGATCTCATTGAGATCTCAGCCAGGTAATCAAAAGGAGAGGAGGAAGAATCCCCTGACTTCTTAACAGCAGGGGAGCTGGGGAAAGGAGCAGCCCAGAGCTTCTGCTCAGGCAGGAACAGCACCAACTACATGACCTGCTCCAAGAACCAAAAATGCCCAGTAAACCAAATACATATTATGTAGATGGGGAAAGTATGAAACCAGGCTAAAAAGATGGCTTGAAGCAAACCGTGAGTTTCCTTGAGATAAAGCCAAGACTTCACAGGGTACACAAGGCCAGCCCACAGGTTCCCGAGCTAAGCAGAAGGCGCAAACTCTCCCTACCCTGTGACAAGTAGGCTGGAAAGAGGCAAGCCAGGGGACGGGGCATGACATTGAGAGGGTGCTGCAGCTTGCAGAGCAGGAGGGACCTGAGATCTGCACCAGGGCCATGACAGCGCGAAGGGGAAGAACTGGCCCAAGTGAGATCAGCTCATATGGACATAGGACATGCCAGGCAGTTGGGGCCCAGGTGAGATCAACTCACCTGTGGACAAAGGACACGCCAGGCAGGAGGAGCCAAGGTGAGATCAACTCACATGGACACAGGACACAGCAGGCACATAGAGTTTGCAGAGACTTCCAAGACTAAGAAGATGGTAGCACCTTTGACTCAAAACAGGAAATTCAGGAGGAAATGACGGAGAATTGAACAGAGGAGATAGTGAATTAGGCTTCCATTAAAAGCCAAGGGACTGGCCGGCACCATGGCTCACTAGGCTAATCCTCGGCCTACATCGCTGGCACTCTGGGTTCTATTCCCAGTCTGGGCGCCGGATTTTCACAAAAAGTGAAAAGTTACATCAATTTAATATAAGAGAAAAATGCAACAAAAAATATTTAATTTTGTCAGTGTTTATTTGAAATACACTTAATTCATCATGTGTTAAATTGATGACAAATGAATTAGGAAGTTATTTTTGACAGGATAGAGATTTACTAACTTAAAAACATATTACATTACTATACCTTCAGTAATGATCCCGTACAGTGCATTTGCATGTATTTTAGAAGGAAACTAACTGCGACTTGCACCACAGCTCGCATGGCTAATCCTAGCCTGTGGCACCAGCACCCTGGGTTCTAGACCCGGTTGCAGCTATTCCAGTCCAGCTCTCTGCTGTGGCCCAGAAATGCAGTCGAAGGTGGCCCAAGTCTTTGGGCACTACACCTGCATGGAAGACCAGGAGAAGCACCTGGCTCCTGGCTTCAGATCAGCAGAGTGAACCAACGGAAAAGGAAGACTTTTCTCTCTATCTCTCTTTCGCTCACTGTCCACTCTGCCTGTCAAAAAAAAAAAAAAAAAAAGCCAGGGGACATCAAACGCTATCTTTCAGTATTCAATTTTTTTCTGTGAAAGACACGATTTGGTCTATTTCCAACATGATACATACTTTAAAGGCAGGGCTATACTGTGGAGGGCAGTGACTGGGAAGCAGACCTGTGTTCTGTGGAGAACTCTGTAGATCCCAGGTGTTTCAAGTCCTTGTGTGCATGGGTACGTGCGTGTCTGAATAAGTACATTCCAAAGATTTCCTCATGCGCAAGTCAGAGATAATGCCACGCGGAATGTTTGTAAGGAAGAAGAGAATGACTGGGTACCAAAATCCTTTCTAAGACCCAGTTAAACTCTTTCAAATTCTAGGTTAATAGGGTAGGTAATGCATATAATACCAATTCTAAAAAAACTCTAGTAGTTGGCATTGATGTGGTATTTTATTTATAGCTATGTCTTCCTTTTTTAATTGCTTTACTTTTCTTGAAGATCTTATTTATTTCTTTGACATTGAGAGTAACACACAGAGGAGATGAGAGGGAGGGAGGGAGGCAGAGAAAGAGAGAGCGAGAGTGAGTGAGTGAGAGAGAGAGAGTGAGAGAGAAAGTCTTTCATCTGCTGGTCCATTAGCCAATTAGCTGCAATGGGCGTAGCTGAGAGTATCTGAAGCCAGGAGCCAGGAGCCTCGCCGGGATCTCCTCATGGGTGCAGAGGCACAAGGACTTGGGTGTCTTCTGCTGCCTTCCCAGACCACAGCAGAGAGCTGCATCAGAAGTGAGTGGAGCAGCCGTACTCGAACTGGCGCCCTTATGGGATGCCTGCACTGTGGCAGTGCTTTACCTGCTCCCTCACAGTGCCGACCCTCCCGGAAGCCATTTGCCGTGGGATTCAGCTGTCTGCTAACAGGCCTGGGAAAGCAGAGGGAGACGGCCCAAGGACTTAGGCCCCTAAAGCCAGAATGGAGCGCCGGGTAAATTCCCTGGCTTCTGCTTCAGCCCCTGGCTTCTGTCCCAGTCCCGGCCTTTGTAGCCACCTCAGGGGTGAACCCCCAGATGGACGATCACTCAGAGAGAGAGAGAGAGAGAGCTGGCGATGCCCCTGCACTGCTTCTCTCCCCAAGCGGCTGCAATGAATGGCAAGCGCTGGGCCAGGCAGAAGCCAGGAGGCAGGAGGCAGGAGGCAGGAGGTCCATTGAGGACTCCCACGAGACATGGAGGTGGGGTCCAGAGAACCTGGGCCATCAGCATCTGTATCCCTGGTAGCAGCCTGGAGAGGCGGGAGTGGAAGTGGCCCTGGGGCTTCGGATGCTGGATGCAGCAATGTGCAGATGCGTCCTGGGGTGCCATGGTGACAGCCCATGTGGAGTGCGCCTGCGCCTGGTGCTATGACCTGGAAGTGCACCCACACGCTTGGTGCCGACTGCCCCGCGGTGCTCTGCTGGGAGTCAGCGCCGCATCTGCTCATGCCCGAAGCCTGCGCAAGCCACATGGAGAGGAGCCGTCCTCGATGCGGCTGGCTGAGCCTGAGGGAGACCCAGCGACCCCAGGGGCAGGCCAGCATCAGAGAGGCTGTAAGTGCGAGGCTGCTGCACTGTTTCCCAGGTGCATTGCTCTTCTTTGGCCCCTTCCGGAAGCAACGGCTCTCATGGACCTCTGTGCCCCCAACAGACTGGGCCCCCTTGGAGGTGAGTGATGCACAGCTGTTGCGGTTTCCTGCTGGGCATCCTGGCTGCTGGCGTGCCTGTTGCTCGTGGGTCCCGAAGGCGCGGGTGGGGTCACAGTCGTGCTGTGCAGATGGTCTGGAAGGGTCCCCAGGGTGCGAGCAGCTGTGTGAGAGGAGAGGTGGCTCGGTCTCCTTCCAGAACGGCCTTGTGATCTTGTCTGTCTGCTTTTGGAGGGCCCAGCCGCCCTGCTCTAGACCTGTGAGTGTTGTCGGGAGGAAGGAGAGCGAAAGTGCGTGTCTGTGTCCTGGTCTAGGAGGACAGTTTCGGGTTCCTGGCATTGGCTGTGATGTTAGCGCTTTGTAGGTTTTTCATGAAAGAGCCTTGTCAGGCCGAGGTGTACCTTTTGTTCCTAATTTCATGATTCGTTTTTCAGTTTCGCAAAAGTCGTGGACCTTTTTGTGAAATAGGTTTTCTGTGTCTATTGGCATACTTTGTGGGCTTTCCCCATGTGTATTCTGTTCTGGGATTGATTGATTTTGTATGATAGGCATCCTTGCATTCCGGGAGTAACTCTCAGTTATGCACAGTGTGCTAAGCTTTGGTTGTACTTCTGGATGGCGTCTGGTCATATTTTGTTGAGGCATGTGACACATTCACGACGGATATGTGTGTGCCATTTTCTTTATGATGTGTGCTTGTTTGGGATGTTGGGAAAATGCTGCTCTGATGGAATGAAATGGAAGGCTTTTCCTCTTCATCTCCTATTTGGAAGGGTTTGTGAATCACGGATTTTAATTATCTTTTCCTTGGGAGTTCTCACCATTGGAGCCCTCTATCTGGTCCTGGACTTTGTTCATGTCTGTTTGGTTTGTTTGTTTCAGCTTCCCTGCTACTACAGTGTCTTTGGAAATTATAAGTGTATTCAGGGTTTCTTGTTTTATTGTATTCAGTTTTAGTGGCTTGGGTCTTTCTGAGAATCAATCCACTCTATCTAGGTTGACGAAATCCTTGTGCCTTGGTTTTTCCCTAGTGGTTTTGGATTATTATTTTGGCAAGGTTGGTAGCAATGTCCTCTCTGTCATTTCTGTTGTCAAGTCACTTGAGTCTGTTCTCCTTTTTCCCCTGTTTCCTGTGGATAAACGTTTTGTCAGGTTGACTGAGTTTTCAAGCACTCTAGTTTGGTCTCACTGAATGTCTGTTGTGATATTTTCTATGCTGTTGGGTTGATTTCCATTTGAAACTTTTTCGTAAGATGTACTTTGATGTTCTAGTGTTTTAAGGTAGGTAAAATTGGGTTTATGGATCTGATGTCTGTATTCTGTAATATACACCTGCAGAGCAATACAATTTCTCATGTGAAATTGGTCCTGTCAACATGAAAAACTGTATGGGTGTACCCACTACTGGGAGCATATTGAAGGAAAGAAGTCATTGTGTAGACAGAGAGGCTTTCACAGGCCTATGCTTATTGCAGTAGGATGCACAATAGGCAGGCTATGCAGTCTGTGTATTCGTGGATGTTGTCCATTCCCATAATGGCTCTATTCAGTCTTCAGGTGATGGGCGTGTTGACTGATTGCATATCGTTGCTCTTGTGAATTGAGCTGTAGTAAATATGGGGGCATAGATAACTTTTTTGTATGCTGATTTCATTTCCCTTAGGTATATACCTTAGGTGGAATGGCTGGCTCATATGGTACGTCTGTATTCAAATTTCTGACTTATCTCCATACTGTCTTCCACAGTGGCGATACCAGTTTATAATCTGACCTGCAGTGGATTAGGGTGCCTCTTCTCCCACATCCTCAAGGCTGTTGTAGTATCGATTTGCATTTCCCTGATGGCTAGTGATCCTGAGCATTTCTGTATGCGTTTGTTGGCCATTGAGATTTCCTTCCTTGAAATATTTACCTGTTGAAGTCCCTTGCCCATTTCTTGATGTTTTGTTTTCCTGGTGTTGAGTTTCTTGAAAGTGTCTGGTAGTTTATTCTTTATCAGTTGCGTGCTTTGCAACTATTAGTTTGCCTATTCACTTTGCTGAGTGTCTCTTTGGCAGTGCAGAAGCTTCTCAATTTTTTTTTTTTTTTGGTGTCCTCTTCTATTTCATTCTTTAATCTTTTGTGATTCCCAGATATTGAACATCCTTGGTTAAGTTGATTCCGAGCTCTTTTATTTTCTTTGTAGCTATGTGAACAGGATTGGTCTTTGAAGTCCTTTCTCAGCCATGACATTGTCTGTGTATACAAATAGGCTGCTGATTTTCTCTCCTGCCACACTCTACTCTGAGTTTCAATACTGTCTTAGTGGAGTCTTTTGTCCCCGCGTGTACACATTCCTTCCAGGGAGATGAGCTGTTACACTCCACTGCATTTCAGGACCAGGATTGTCTAGTGATTTAACCCTTTACTTATAACCAGCAACAAGTCATCCTTTGTAGACTTGGGAAGATGTCAATACTCACTCTTGCTTAAATAGTCCCAGATTCAGAAAAGTCTACTGTTTGTTTAAGCTTTCTAACAAATGTCCTGTCATCCACGTGTGCGAGGGTGTGCACACAGGCAGACACATGCACATATGTAGCCACACCCCCACACAATCCTGGATGTCTTTTTTCTTCAACAAGAAGTGCTGACTCCATGCCAGCATGATTGAAGATTCATGCAGGTTTTGACTGGGCCGAGCTTCTTGGGCTGTGTCTTTTGCCACGGATGCTGGAGCTCAGCCCAGGCGCAGGGAGAAGCCGGCAACCACAGGCAGAGCTGAGCAGTCCCTGCCTCATCATCCAGTGCTACTCGGTGTTACGATGCTGACAGCACTTTTTTCAGGGGGAGAATGAGTGACGTGTGCCCCACAGTTGACTTCTGTTTCTCCTTTTTCCTCTGGCCACACGTCCCTCTGTGGGATTTTGAGAGGCTGCATTCTTCATTCTGTCTGATAGCACAGAAATACAGAGAAGAAACAAACAGGAAGGGCTGCCTGCGAGGCAGGGCCTGGTCTTGAATCTGGTGCCTGAGCTGTGTAGCTTTCTGTGATACTGCAGCCACAGAGACGGCTCACTGGCCCTGCCCACTGCTGCGTGCTGTGTCTTGGCCATAAAGGCTTTGGTTGTTTGGCATTAGATGGTCCCTGAGTGTGGCACTGTCTGTGACTTGCACACATCACTTAAGGCACAGAGTTTCCTACAACATAAGCAGAGTGTTCGGTGTCTGAGTGTCCTCATGCTGGCCCCCAGGTGTGAGCCCTGGAGCGTCACTGATATTCTGGCCTTGTGCCAGCAGTTTTCACACCTCTTCTCATGCTCTGCTCCTGCCGCACGTGTATGGGGGACGGCCCGGCCCCTTACACTCCCCAGATTCCTCAGGGTTTGCTTTCCCTCTCCTGGATGTTGCTGTTGCTGGGTTATCTGCTAGTGACCAGCTGCCTCACTTGGCTTGAGTGATTTGACTGCTGGGGGCTTAATGTGCCTCCTGGATACTCACTGGGATCTAGTCTTCCCCTCATGCAGTAATTCCAGAATGAGTAATTCCCCAGAGTGTCTGAAGAGTGACTGCTGTGTCACCACCCCTGTGAGTGGGGACAAGAGCTGAGGTTTGCTGCCCTGGTCTGCTGGTGCCTGGGAGACATCAGAGATATTCAGGTCAGATTGATCTGTCTTTCTATCTATCTATCTATCTATCTATCTATCTATCTATCTATCTATCATCTATCTATCTTACAAAGAATTTCACTTGTTTACTTCAAAGGCCGAGTTACAAAGAGAGGGGAAAGACAAAGAAAGAGATCATATGCTAGTTCACTCCCCAAATGGCTGTAATGGCCAGGGCTTGGCCAGGTTGAAGCCAGGAACCTGGAACTCCATGCAGGTTTCCAATGTTGTGCAGGGGCCCAAGCATGTAGGCCATCCTCTGCTGCTTTCCCAGGTGCATTAGCAGGGAGCTGGATTGGCAGAGGAACAGCCAGGACTTGAACTGGTAGCCATATGGGATGCCTGCACTGCAGGCAACAACTTTACCCACTATGCCACAGGGCCGGCCCCTTGAACTCTTTTAAAAAATATTTATTTGGGCCGGCGCCGCGGCTCACTAGGCTAATCCTCCGCCTAGCGGCGCCGGCACACTGGGTTCTAGTCCTGGTCGGGGCGCCGGATTCTGTCCCGGTTGCCCCTCTTCCAGGCCAGCCCTCTGCTGTGGCCAGGGAGTGCAGTGGAGAATGGCCCAGGTGCTTGGGCCCTGCACCCCATGGGAGACCAGGAAAAGCACCTGGATCCTGGCTCCTGCCATTGGATCAGCGTGGTGCACCGGCTGCAGCGCGCCGGCTGCGGCGGCCATTGGAGGGTGAACCAATGGCAAAAGGAAGACCTTTCTCTCTGTCTCTCTCTCACTGTCCACTCTGCCTGTCCAAAAAAAATATTTATTTAATTTTATTTATTTGAAAGCCAGAGTGAGAGAGACTGAGAGACTGAGAGAGACTGAGAGAGAGAGAGAGAGAGAGAGAGAGAAATATTTCATCTACTGGTTCACTCTCCAGAGGGTCACGACGGCCAGAACTGAACCAAACTGAAGCCAGGAGCCAGCTGCTTCTTCTGGGTCTCCCACATGGGTGGCAGGGACCTAAGCATTTGGGCCATCCTTTGCTGCTTTGCCAGTCCATCAGCAGGGAGCTGAATCAGAAGCGGAACAGCTGGGATTCGAACAGGTGCCTATATGAGATACTGACGTCACTGGTGGAGGCTTAGCCTGCCATGCCACAGTGTCGGCCCCCACCTTTCTTGAACATTTTAAAATCGTTTTCCTCTAGTGAGTTTCTTAACCTACATTCAGAGGCTCCCTGCCCACATTTCTCCCTCTGTTCTCCCCTGGTGCCCACTGTGCTTCAGGGACTGTGATCTGTGTCCTCATGGGGCTGAGGATGTGGTACCAAAGCTGGACAGGGGCGGGTGCAGCATGTTCTGTGCAAGCAGAGGGACAGGGTGGGGCTGTCCAGGGAGGAGTTAGGTGCTCCACTCCCCTTCCCCGCCATTGCTGCCTCTGCCTGTCCGGGTGTCTGTCCTTTGCCATCAGCTGTTCACCTTTTGCTGGGTGAGCCCACAGTGAGTGCCTCCCACTGCTGGTGATGCCTGTGCCCTGGAGACTGCAGGATGAGTTGGACCCATCTCTGTGCCACTAGGCTCCATGGCCTCTGCACTCACACTTGCTGGGCTCCACTCATTCCTGGCTGTCCTCTGTGCATGCCCAGTTCTGTCCTCTCTGCAGCCCAGGCCACATGTCCCCTCCCGAATGCTTAGCTTCCCCATCCAGTGGAATGAATTCCACCTCTGCAGCCTCACATGTTCTGCTTGTCCTCTGTTGCAGAGATGCTCACCTCACTTGGCAACAGTTGAACGTGTGTGTACCACGTTTACATGCCAGTCGCCACACTAGGCATGTGCTTAGCACATAAACACTGCTGGGTCTTGCGGTGGGGTGTAGGAGTCAGATCCACTCACCTAATGGAACAGAGCTCTTGTTATACATCCTGTGTTTTCCTGCTCCACGCCACTTGCCACAGTGAGTGGATTTCTGAGAGTGCCTCCCAGCAGGACCTGAAACTCCTGAGTGACTAAGAGCCCTCCAGCCTGCTGGCCCACTGTGTGCCAGATGGCAGTGGCTTTCCTCCCAGGGTCATGATGGAGAAGTTTGATCTCAAAAGAAATTGGAAGGCCTTTAGGCTCACACTGTGGGGCTTGCTAATTTCCGCTGGTTGGGAGTACAGATGGGACCTAAGTGAGCAGGGCAGAAGGGCAGGAGAATGCAGGATGCCTGGCCCTGCAGCTCGGAGACCACTGGCTGCCAGATTCCCAGGCGGTTATCCCGGGATCTCGGTGTACCACACTCGTGTAAAGAATAACACTTCAGGCCGGCGCTGCAGCTCAATAGGCTAATCCTCCACCTGTGGCACTGGCACACCGGGTTCTAGTCCTGGTCAGGGCGCCAGATTCTGTCCCGGTTGCTCCTCTTCCAGGTCAGCTCTCTGCTGTGGCCCAGGAGTGCAGTGGAGGATGGCCCAAGTCCTTGGGCCCTGCACCTGCATGGGAGATCAGGAGAAGCACCTGGCTCCTGGCTTCGGATCAGTGCAGTGCACCTGCCACAGCGGCCATTGGAGGGTGAACCAATGGTAAAAGGAAGACCTTTCTCTCTGTCTCTCTCTCACTGTCCACTCTGCCTGTCAAAAAAAATTACACTTGAAAGAATGGTATCGTTTCAAAGGGTTGTGGTCAGGGTTGGACAGCAAAGTGCCGGTTGCCATGTGGACTTGGTGCCCTTCCTAAGATGGGATGGGGAGCAGAGCCCATGCAGAAGTCAGGGAGAAAATATATACACCGATCTTAGCAGGTACCTGCTCAGGGGAACACGCACAGACACCAGCTGCCTGGCTCTTGGTGTTTTGGTGATAGCACTTCGCACTGAGCCCACGTTTGCCCCCTGCTCCTGCACTTCCTTTGGGGTTGTGGTTGGTAGGTGCCTCCTGCAGGTCAGCAACAGTCAGGGTTTATGTTCCTCGCACCTCCCTTTTCCGCCATACACCACCGCCTCTCAGTCCCCCTGCCCCTAGGGCTCTGTAGCCTCAGTCCCAGAGTTCATCTCTCCAGTGAAGCACTTTTGGGGAAGGAAAAGCCCTCTGGACAGGCGAGGAGAGTGCTGTAGCTGGTTGTAACATGTAGCCCTCCGCCCCACTAGTTATGGACTTCTGATAGGCTAGATGGGCAGCTGCCAAGTCTGGGACCCAGCAGTTCAAGCCACTGGGCAATGAGTCTTCCTTTAGTTCTGGGCCCCCAGATGTGAGCAGTGAATTTAGCAGGCAGTTACTGTCCCCGTTCTCTATGATGCAGTGGTGGTGATATTTACACATTACTCAGATTCATGGGAGCCTCATCTCCATCTGGTGTATGTTGGCAGCTTCCGCTGTGCAGTCAGAGACCTCTCCCCTGACCACTCTCGAGGGCAGGGGTCACATCTTCCTGGTCTCTTTGTCCTCAGAACCTTGCCTCATGCCTGCCATGAGGCTCCTCAGCGGCTGTGCAATGAATGCTGCTTGTACGAGTGAAATGGGCAGTGTGGAATGTGAGAAGCAAACTTCACTGGGGCCCAGGCTCTCTCATCCATCATCCCAGCAGTTTCTGGGTGCCGCGTTGCTATGCTAAGTCTTCGCATTGCTTCATGTTACCATCATGCTGACTCTGTTACCACCTCCTCTGAGGACAGGTCATCTTGGCTGACAGAGGACTTGCAGCCCTACCTGTCCCGAGAGCTGCTGAAGGGCAAAGCTGGGCTTCACACTCAGGTGGGCAGATGCCAGAGCTCCCATACTCGGGTGTTCCGTGTTGTTTTCTGCATGCCTTCCATGAAGTTCCCTTGTACGAAACCTCCACTTTGGAGTTCACTCTGGCTCTGGTCAGGGCCTCAGATAGGTGGGAGGAGGCCATTGCCATGCAAGCGCTGACTCCTGGTTCCATGACTTACCAGCTGCTTGGCTTTGGGCAAATTGCTGTAAATCTCTGTGCTGTAATCGGTTCTTTTATGACTTGGGATGGAGCACCTCTGTTGGGAAGCTGCTAACTAGGCAGTTGCTCCAAGTCCTGCCCTGCTTGCCTGGGGCTGTTCCTGCTGGATGGTCCCTCCAGATGGTCCCTGCCTTGCCAAGTGAGCACAGTAGTGGCATGGAGAGGCAGAGCTCACCTAATTAGTGTGGGTGGGCTAGTTTTTCCTGAGCCTGGCCAAATTCTTAGTAGGCATCTGATTGCCTGCCAATGCACATGGCTGCCACAGAGTTAATCCGCTGCCCCAGGGAAGTTTATTCAGCTGGCTGAGACGAGCCTGGGACTTGGGGACACACAGTCCCTGTGATTTGCTGCCCCTGTCATCAGAAACATTACTGCCCTGCCACAGCGTGGGGCACCATGAAGGCATGTGCATTGGCTCAGAACCCACCTCTCTGTCAGGTGGGCCACAGGCCTTGGTGTGGTTGGTCTTGCATGTGGATGTTCAGCCAGGACCCACAGGCTTCTCACTGCATGAAACCAGGTTAGGGGGGCAGGGGCCTAGACTTAGAGAGCTATTAGCGCAGATTTATACAAGTGTGTGTGTGTGTGTGTGTGTGTGTGTGCAGGCTCAAGGGGACTCCCCAAAGCTCATGGAAGAACAGAACTAAAAGTAATTTATTTGGTGCCAAACGTTTTTGAAATCCATGCATGCTTTATTCATAATGTACATTTCTCATGAATGATTTGAAGGTCCCTCATATGCAAGCATTTTAATCTTTTTTGGCATCAAAATAAACTTACCCTTTAATTCTATTTTCTGTGAACTTCTTGAAGTATCCTTGTGTGTATTTCTTTATAAAAGCATGATAAAAGCTCATTGCAGAAAATTTAAAAAATACAAAAGCATTTGAAATTACCCTTGATCCCATGACTCAAAGCAAACTAATATTAGTGTATAGATATGTTTTCATTTTTTCTACTTGAGTACTTTCATGCATTTGAAATTACATTGTACGTTCAGTCTGGCATCCTGTTTTTTTTTTTTTTTTCCGTGTAACTCGTTTCCATCTGTTCTAATTATAAACCAAATTATAAACCGAACACTGTGACTTGGCCCACGCTATTGTCACTTTTGTCTGCTTCCCCATGCCAGGTCCTGTTCATGGCTGGAGGGGCAGAAATCTGGTGGCAGCTAGTGTTAGAGTGCGCCTGCTGACTGCTGGGCCGGGGTCCCACACTCTGCAGGGCTAGCTCATCCTCACACGGCCTTGGGGAGGGACTACTCACTTAGGACAAGGAGAGAGGGGTTTTTGAGGCATGGGAGGAATCATTAACACTGCCCAAGTGCTGTTCTAGTCCATGCTGTGTTCTTTTTTTTTTTTTTTTTTTTTTTTTTGACAGGCAGAGTGGACAGAGAGAGAGAGAGACAGAGAGAAAGGTCTTCCTTTGCCGTTGGTTCACCCTCCAATGGCCGCTGCGGCCGGCGTGCTGCGGCCGGCGCACTGCGCAGATCCGATGGCAGGAGCCAGGAGCCAGGTGCTTTTCCTGGTCTCCCATGGGGTGCAGGCCCAAGCACCTGGGCCATCCTCCACTGCACTTCCTGGCCACAGCAGAGAGCTGGCCTGGAAGAGGGGCAACCGGGACAGAATCCGGCACCCCAACCGGGACTAGAACCCGGTGTGCCGGCGCCGCGAGGCGGAGGATTAGCCTAGTGAGCCGCGGCGCCGGCCCATGCTGTGTTCTAAGCACTTGGCTTCTATTACCTTGTTGACCTGGCACTACAGCCCATCTTACAGATGGCTAAACTGACAGACACGGATGTTTGGTGGCTCACTTAGGACATGCAGCCAGGGCTGGCAGGTGAGGAGAGATGCCCTGTCCTGAAGCTGGTGCTCCTAACCCTCATGGTGCCTGCCTCTCTCCAGGCAGGTGCTGGGTCTCAGTGTTGGGGACTGGTGCCATCCATTGATTGATTGATTGGTAGGAGAATGAGTCCCTTGGATATAGTATCCTACTTGTCAGGGCATGGAAGGGTTGTGTGTATGTGTGTGGGGCACAAGGCCCACAGGAACGCAGCCCATGAGTGGGGCTGTGGAGGACAAGTGGGACCCCTCTGTGGAGACAGTGGGCCTGGCCCTCTCCACAGAGGCAGCAGACTGTGCTGGTGGAGGAGAGCTGGCAGCATGTGGGCCAGAGTGCCCTCCCGAGGCCCCTCAGTGTGTGCGCTCCTCCTGCTGCAGGAGCGCTCGCTCAGAGCCTGCCCATGCTTCCTGCCCATCCCTGGCTGTGTGAACCGGGCAGCTGACACAGTGGCTGCCATTTACAGACTGTGCTCTAGAAACAGCTTGGAGAGGATGTTGGGAGGTGAGGTTTTGCAAGGCCTTGGTGTCTTCTCTGATATGGGCTGTGCTTAGGAAGGGGGTGGCTGCTGGTGTGGCTCATGCACAGGCCATGGCGGCAGTCAGCTTGTATTTCCAGTGTTCTTGGGGCCTTGGAACTGGCCGTAGTAAGCAGGGTCCACTTGGCTCTCTGTCACCTGGCATCTCTTATCCATTCCATTCCTGAATGGATTGACCGGGCTAAAAAACAAAAAAGTGGAGTTCATTAAAATCCATGTAATATCTTTATAGACTTCCTGGGTTGCTGGAGGGTCTCGGTCCCATCCGTGGTGCGGGAGGAATGGCATAACTTCCGTCTGGAGCTGCTACAGCACCCAGAGCAGGTGTCCCGGGGTAGTTTGGACCTCAGGGTTGCGGTGCAGACTGGAGAGTAGGAACACACACAGGCTTCAACGATCTTTGTGGGCTAGGGCAGTGCCTTGCCCACCAAAGATAGCTGCTGTGAATGTCTGAAGTCCCCACGTGCTGCGGCTACACAGGAGACAGACCACAAAGCCAGTGTGTGAAGGTGGTTTTGAGTGTGACATCTGTTAAGCTGTGCCACATGCCAAGATCGTGCTGGACACAGCACAGGACCAGAATCCTCCTCCTACTAACCATCGCTGGCTTCTCTTCCTCCCCTCAAGTCTCTCTGAGAAGGTTTTCTCGTGCTGCATACCTGGACCCTAGGCTCTGCAGTGCACTGCCCAGGAGCCATGAGTGACCCACCCTGCATATGCTCAGTGTGTCTGTGTCATTCTGCTGGCTGACGGAACACTGGACCTCACTGCTCAGGGCTGTGCGGCATCTGTGCTTGCCCCTGTGAGCAGGAGGGCAGTGGGGCTGGGAGCTTCTCAGTGGAGCAGAGTTGGAAGCGGACCTTGTGGCACAGCCATTGGAGGTTGTCAGTTTTCCCAGGTGTGCTGGCTGCAGAGAATACTGGGCCCTGGTTGGATGTCTCACATCTCACTCCCAGTTACTAATGAAGGAGGGATGGCCGCTTCCCAGGCCACACTGGGTGTCCCCTGTGTCTCTTCCTGTCCTTCCATAGGGTGCCTTGCTGTGAGTGATGATGACTCCACTCTATTCTCTGCAGAGGTCACCGTGTGCAACCTCTGCACCAGCCCCCGATGCAATGATGATGCCCCCCGCCCTGTTCTCTGCAGAGGTCACCGTGCACAGCTTCTGCACCAGCCCCTGATGCAGTGGCCGTCGCCCCCATGCTGTCTGCAGACAAACCGCAGCTCAGGATTTACCATTCTGCACGGTGCTCCAGGCCCAAGGCCGCTTCCTCGCTGGCCCTGCCTGAGGCTCTGCTCTTAGCTGTGTGTTTCTAATTCTGGATTCCTTTCTCTGAAGCAGTGTCCCTGCTTAACATGGGTCTGTTTCCCTCACAGCAGTACAATACAGAAAATGTTCATGGTGGAGACACTTAGCTTCACTTGCCAGAGCCACAGGCCTTCATTTCGTTTGCAGATCCCGTGGCTCCCCAGGAGGGATGGTGGCCTGGCCTTGGGTCTGTGCCTGGGTGTGACGCATTCTCCCTCCTCTTTGTGTCTTACAGCCTCTTCTGATTCAGGGCTTTTCCTAGGACTTTGCTCTCTGACATCTTGAATGGTTCTCACCTTTGTTTTTGGGCGTGTGCCAGAATTTCTCAGCCGGGTTGGTGTCAGTCTCATTGTGCCTCTGCTCTGCCATCACCATCAACATCACTATTGTTGTTATCATTGCAGAGAAACTGTATGGCAACTTCCTGAGCTGGAAGCTGGAAGAAACCCTCGCCCAGTTCCCCCTGCAGCCTGGGCAAGCAGCCACCTTCACTGTCACCATCAAAGTGAACCTGGACTTCTCCTGCCAGGAGGGTCCCTTGCAGGACTTGAGTGATGGTAAGTGGCTCCCTCATTTCTGAGAGCTCACCTGCTCCCAGGTGTGTGTTGTAGTCAGCTCTCTGTGGCACCCACCACCGGTCATGTGACTCGCTCAACCGAGACCTTGCCCCGGCACTTGGTTAGCAGCGTGGCTTACTGCAGGCTCATTATAGAGACAGTTTCTCAATTCCCACTCTTGACCATCTTGTCCTGATGTGCTAGGTGGTTGTCCTAAGGGAGTGGAATGCTGTGATTTTTCCCCCAAGTGTACCTGCTGTGTTGGTGGAACACACAGTGGTGATGATGGAGTTCTCCCATCTGGTGATGCCAGTAAGGAGACGGAGCTGGGTGCAATGGGAATTGTATCTGCTGCAGCACCAGGCCTGGCCGCGTGGGGACGTGAGTTCACAGGTTAGCTGTGTCAGGTTGTCACATGCTTTTCTGGAGGCCTTAGGGGTGTGTTAGTCAGCTCAAGCTACTGTAACAAACCCCACACCTGGCCTGGCCTGATCACAGGTATTGATTTTCTGACAGTTCTCAGCATTGCAAGTCTGACCCAGGTGCTAGCATGGTTGGGTCCTGGTGAGGGAGGCCATCTTCTTGCTGTGTTCTCATGGGGTGGAGACAGATCAGCTCTCTGGTATTTCTTCCCCTTCCTTTTATTTTTTTAAGATTTATTTGTTTACTTGAAGGGCAGTTATGGGTGTGGGATGAGGGAGACACACAGGGACACATGTGCATGCACACACACACACACAAACACACAGGGAGAGAAGAAAGATTTTCCATCTGCTGGTTCACTCCCCAAGTAGCCACAATGGCTGGGACTGTGCCTGGCAGAAGTCAGGAACCTGGAAAACCATCTAGGTTTCCAGTGTGTGTGTCAGGGGCCCAAGCTTGGGCCATCTCCTGTTCCTTTTCCAGGCATGTTAGCAGAGAACTGGATCAGAAGTGGAGTAGCCAAGACATGAACTGGTGGTCACATGGGGTGCTGGGGACACCGGCGGTGACTTAACCACCTGTGCTGTAACACCAGCCCCAGTAAGAACATTTCAATCCTGTGTTTTAAGGACTTTAGAGTCCTCGTATACAGTGCGTGACTTTCATCTCCATGAACATGCTGTAAATGACAGACCCTCCTGTGGGTGTTTTGGGTCTGGGTATTCCTGGGTGTGTTGCAGCTGCTGTTCCTTGTCCGTTCACCTGCCAAGGGGCATTCATGCATTTCCATTGTCTTGGCTGTCTTGAGCAGTGCTGCAGTGGACATGTAAGTGAAGACATGGCTCTGCTATATACATATATGTATTCTTGTATATATCACACACATATACACATGCACATCACACACATACATGTCACACACAGATATCACACACATGCACATACACACATTACATACATGTACATATACACCTTACATGCACATGTACATAAATCCAGATGTGGGCTGGTGGGGTCGTGGGAGAGCTTGAGTTGTTTTTAGCTTTTAGGGACCCTCCGTGCTTGTTTTCAAAATGCTGTACTGACTGACGTTCCCCTGAGAAGTGTGCTAGATCCCTTTTTCTGCACCTGTGGCCTGGGTCTTTTGGTAATAGCCAGTCTGATGTAGTGGCCTGCTGTCTTATATGGTTTTATTTTTATTTATCTATTTTAAAGATTTATGTGTTTATTTGAAAGTTAGAGTTGGAAGAGAGAGGGAGGGACAGAGAGAGGGCTCTTTCATCTGGTGGTTTGCTCCCCAGATGGCCGCAATGGCCAAGCTGTGCCAGGCCGAAGCCAGGAGCCAGGAGCTCCTGGATGCAGGGGCACAAACACGTGGGCCGTCCTCCACTGCTTTTCCCAGCTCATTAGCAGAGAGCTGGATTGGAAGGGAAGCGAGTGGGACAAAAACCAGTGCCCAGGTGGGATGTAGCGTCTCAGGTGGCAGCTTACCCACAGTGTCACAACACTGGCCTCTCTGCTGCGATTTTAATTAAATTAAATTTATTTAAATTTAAATTTAAATTATTATTTAATTAAATTAAAATTAAACTAAATTAAATTTAATTTCTCTGATAATTGGAGATGGTTACTTGTATGTCTTCTTTCAAGAAGTGTCCATTCAGGGGATGTTTTCTTGTTACTGATTCATTTGAGTTCTTTGTATTAAGATAGTAGCCCCTCACCTGATAAATGATTTCAAATATTCTCTCAGTGTGTGTGTCAGTTCTCTACTCTGTTGCTTGTTTCCTTTGCTTGGAGAAGGATTTTCTTGTATGCAATCTCATATGTCTATTTTTTGATTTTGCCGCCCATGCCTTTGGGGTCACATCCAAGAAATTACTGCTCAGATCAATGCCATGGACCTTTCCCTCTGCATTCCTCTAGTCATTTTAGAGTTTTGGGTCTTATGGTTAAGAATTTATTTACTTATTGGGATATGTGTTTATGTATGTGTGAATGTGTACATATATAGATATCAAGTCTGTAGCACAAACCACTATCACAGGCATTTAATTTTAATTTATTTTCATCTTATTTGAAAGGCAAAGGAGGTTGAGAGAGAGAGAGAGAAAGAGAGAGAGAGGGAGAGGGAGAGAAAGGGAGAGAGCAGAGGGATCTCCCATTTTCTAGTTCACTCCTACAGTGCCCAAAATGGCCCCAGGGCTGAAACTAGGAATTAGGAACTAAATCCAGGTATCTGACATTGGTGGCAAGAACCCAGTTATTCGAGCCATCACCACTGCTTCCCAGGGTCTGCCCTGGCAGGAAGCTGGAGTCAGGAGCCTGAGCCCTGATGTGTGACATGGGTGTCCTAAGCACTAGGCCAGATGCCATCCTTTAGAAGGTGCGTGGCATAAGGACCCTGTCTCGTTCTGTCCTGTGTTCCCAGCGTTTTGGCCGTGACAGGCAAAGGGCTTTGTGTCTTGTGGTGTGGATCATGAACGGGTCCTCTTTCTCCTGCTTCTCCCCTGAGTGTGTGGGTTCTGAAGTTGTGTTCCTGTTCTTTCTTGTGAGCATGTCCCCCTCAGAATTGCCCCCAGCTTCTCTGGGGAGTTGTTGAAGATCTCAGAGTTCTCATCCGCGCATCTGTGGCTCAGCTCCCTGCACGGCCATTCCATTTGCTTTCCTGTAACAGGGAGCTTGTTGGGGTCTCTCCTGCTACTCTGTGTTGGGCGGCTGGGGCGGCTGGGGCTGCTGGAGCAAAGCACCACAGGACGAGTGGCTCAGGCAGCAGAAATTGCTTTCTCATGTCTGGAGACTGGGAAGGCCGAGACCACGGTGCTGGCAGAGCGTGTTTCCCGCTCACTGTGTCCTCACTTGGAGGAGGCCGAGGGGAACTCTGGTGTTTCTACCTCTTCTTATCAGGGGGAGACCCCACCCTCCTGAGCTTAGCCACCCCGGCCACCTCCCAAAGTCCTCGCCTCCTCATGCCCTCACCTTGGGGTCCAGGGCCTCAGCACCTGGATTTTAGAGGGACAGACAGTTCAGTCCATGACAGCCTGCATAGAATTTGCTGTCTCTCTGCAGTGTTTGATGAACCATCAGGAAGTTCCTTCGGCTTGTGCTGGTGCTTAAGAAAACAATTTCTTTATGTTGTTCACAAGCAGGCTTAGCACTGGGTGCCTTAGCAATGGAGAAAGTCAAGGGGATGTCTTACCAGGCTTCAAGCATCAGATGCGGTGGATTTTCTCGGTTTGTGCGGTGCTCTGTGCCTCTGCACTGCGTGTTCCTCTCAGTGGGCAGTGGGTAAACAGATCCTGAGTTCTCCCCCAGAAGGGAGTTGGGCATAATGAGTGGTGCCCAGGGCCAGGGTCCTGGGCAGGCTCAGCAGTCAGACAGACTCCCAGTGGGGATTATTTGTGAGCAGCAGGGGGCAGTACCACGTGTAAAGTCGTTGCCTAGGAACAGCATACAAGCTTCCAGTGGACATCTGAGCTCTGTGGGTTTTGGTGGCACCTTCAGTGTTCGATACTGACCTGCTTGGTGGTGTCCTTGCCTTGGTGTCTGTCATGGGAGAGGCTCAGGCATTCCCTCTGCCATCCTAAGTGGAGAACGAAGTGGCAGTTTGTGGCTCACATGTGGGAACACCTTCCTCTGGCTTTTGAAATAAAAGAAAATTAGAACTAGCATTTTGGATACCCTGTGGTTTGTAAAAGCAATGAGGGAGCCACACACCTATGTGGGACAGGACATGTGTGTGTGTGTGTGTGTGTGTGATGCCCCCCTTGCTGATCATGGTTAACAGAAGTGCAATGCTGATTGTTTGCACAGAAAAAGGCAGAACAGGCCAGGGTCATGGGAGAGCAAGGTGGACACCCAAGGACCGTGGGGATTTTGGTGCAGGCTGTGAATTATCACTTGCAGTTCCACCTGTGCAGTCACGAGGCCACCGTGAAGCCCTCGTCTAGGGAAAGCTTCAGGCTCGGGGGCAGAGGGTCATCTGTGGCCTCCTGCAAGCGGGAGCTGACCCTGCGGTGGCTCTCAGTCTGCCCCTCTCAGAAGCATTTAACTGGGGAGTTAACTCCATTTAACTGTGGGCCCTGTTTGCCCCTTGGCAAGGACTCACACGAACTCAGGCTTCTGGAATGAGGTGTTGCTGTTTGTTTTGCAGTAGGAAGTTGTGCTGGGCTCTTTCTTCCTGTGATTCCTGTTCACTGTCCCACCAACAAGTACAGCAGAGAGCAGGCTGCTGGATGCCGTGGAGGCATGGGGGGAGTCCCTGGTGCTGGACGTTGTTAGGTGCCCTCTCGCACCAACTCTGTAAGGTAGATACTGGTTTTCAGTCAATGCTTGATAGAAACAGTTAGAAAGACTGCTCTTGCTTAAAGATAGAAGAGAAAGAACAATCTAGTGCTATGCACTGTCCTTTTTTTAAAAAAGATTTATCTTATTTATTTGAAAGTCAGAGTTACAGAGAAAGGTAGAGACAGAGAGAGAGAGATCATCCATCCACTGGTTCACTCTCCAGATGGCCGCACGGCCAAAGATACATGCTTTGCAACTGTTAGTTGACCTCTACATTTTGCTGAGTGTCTCTTTGGCAGTGCAGAAGATTCTCAATTTGTTGTTGTTGTTGTTGTTGCTGTTGTTGTTTGGTGTCCTCTGATAGGAAACTAGGAGCTTCATCCTGGTATCACAGGTGGGTACAGGGCCCCAAGGACTTCGGCCATCCTCCACTTCTGTTCTGGGAAAGATTGATTTTTTATGGTAGGCATCCTTGCATTTCCAGAGTAACTCTCAGTTGCGCGCAATGTGCTAAGCTTTGGTTGTGCTTCTGGATGGCGTCTAGTCATATTTTGTTGAGGCATATGACACATTCACGATGGATATATATATAAATATATATATATATATGCCATTTTCTTTATGATGTGCTTGTTTGGGATGTTGGGATAATGCTGGTCTGATGTAATGAAATGGAAGGCTTTTCCTCTTCATCTTCTATTTGGAAGGGTGTGCGAATCACGGATTTTAATTATCTTCTAAATGGGAGTTCTCACCAATGGAGCCATCTGGTCCTGGACTTTCCTTCATGTTCTTCATGTCTTTTTTGTTTGTTTTGGTTTCCC
The DNA here is from genome assembly GCF_964237555.1 of Oryctolagus cuniculus. Taxonomy (NCBI): domain Eukaryota; kingdom Metazoa; phylum Chordata; class Mammalia; order Lagomorpha; family Leporidae; genus Oryctolagus; species Oryctolagus cuniculus. The sequence goes on from NC_091450.1 coordinate 55,797,131, forward strand.
TGCTACTACAGTGTCTTTGGAAATTATAAGTGTATTCAGAGTTTCTTGTTTCACTGTATTCAGTTTTAGTGGTTTGCATCTTTTGGAGAATCAAGCCACTCTATCTAGGTTGACCAAATCCCCATGCCTTGGTTTTTCCCCAGTATTTTTGGTTTATTATTTTGGCAAGGTTGGTAGTGATGTCCTCTCTGTCATTTCTGTTGTCAAGTCACTTGCGTCTGTTCTCCTTTTTTTCCTCTGTTTCCTGAGGATAAACGTTTTGTCAGTTTCACTAAGTTTTCCAGAACTGTATTTTGGTCTCACTGAATGTCTGTTGTGATATTTTCTATGCCGTTGGGTTGATTTCTGTTTGCATCTTTTCCTCCTTCCAGTTTCTTAAATTTACTTTACTGTTCTAGTGTTTAAGGTAGTTAAAACTGGATTTATAGATCCGATGTCTGTATTCTGTAATATATACCTGCAGAGCAATACAATTTCTCATGTGAAATTGGTCCTGTCAACATGAAAAACTGTATGGCTGTACCCACTACTGGGAACATATTGAAGGAAATGAAATCATTGTGTAGACAGAGAGGCTTTCGCAGGCCTATGCTTATTGCAGGAGGATGCACAATAGCCAGGCTATGCAGTCTGCAGATGCATGTATGGTGTCCGTAGCCCATAATGTCTTTATTCAGTCTTGAGGGGATCGGCATTTTGGCTGATGGCATAACTTTGCTCTTGTGAATTGAGCTGTAGTAAATATGGGGGCAGAGAGAACTCTTTTTTTGTATGCTGATTTCATTTCCCTTGGGTGCATTCCCAGAGCTGGAGTGGCTGGCTCATATGCTACATCTGTATTCAGATTTCTGACTTATCTCCATACTGTCTTCCACAGTGGTGATACCAGTTCACATTCCCACCAGCAGTGGATTAGGGTGCCTTTTCCCTCACATCCTCAAGGCCATTGTAATATTGATTTGCATTTCCCTGATGGCTAGTGATCCTGAGCATGTTTGCATGTGTTTGTTGGCCATGAAGATTTCCTTTCTTGAAATAGTTTGCTTGTTGAAGTCCCTTGCCCATTTCTGGAGTGGGTGGATTGTTTTGCTGTTGTTGAGCTTCTGGAAAGTTTCTGGTAGTTGATTCTTTATCAGCTGCATGCTTTGCAGCTGTTAGTTTGCCTCTTCATTTTGCTGAGTGTCTCTTTGGCAGTGCAGAAGCTTCTCAATATGTTGTTGCTGTTGTTTGGTGTCCTCTTCCATTTCCTTCTTTAATCTTTTGTGTTTCTCAGATATTGAGCACCCTTGGTTCAATTTATTCCAAGCTCTTTTATTTTCTTTGTAGCTATGTGAACAGGATTGGTCTTTGGAGTCCTTTCTCAGCCATGACATTGTCTGTGTATACAAATAGGCTGCTGATTTTCTCCCCTGCCACTTTACCACACTCTACTCTGAGTTTCAATAGTCTCTTAGTGGAGTCTTTAGGATCTCCTATATAGAGAATCATGTCATCTGCAAATAGGGATAGTTGGACTTCCTCCCTCCCAATTTGTATCTAACATTGAGGAATGAGAGAAAAAGTAGCAACATGATAATGTGCATGTAGCAAATGTCAGCAGTGACCTCCAATGCTACCTTTCTGTATTCTCTCTTGCTTTGTGGGAGACACGATTTGGCCTGTGTCCAACATGATCCATACTTTAAAGGCAGGGCTAGACTGTGGGGGGTGGTGAGTGGAAGCAGACCTGTGTTCCGTGGAGAACTCTGTAGATCCCAGGTGTTTCAAGTGCTTGTGTGCGTGGGTACGTAAGTGTCTGAATAAGTATATTCCAAAGATTTCCTCATGCGCAAGTCAGAGATAATGCCACGCAGAATGTTTGTAAGGAAGAAGAGAATGACTGGGTACCAAAATCCCTTCTAAGACCCAGTTAAACTCTTTTTCAAATTCTGGGTTAATAGGGTAGGTAATGTAAATAATACCGATTTCTAAAAACAAAAAGAAACTCTAGGAATTGGCCTTGATGTGGTTTTTTATTTATAGCTATGGGTTCCTTTTTAATTTTTTTTTTTTTACTTTTCTTGAAGATCATATTTATTTATTTGACGTAAGAGTTACACACAGAGGGGTCTGGAGGGAGGGAGGAAGAGAAGGAGGGAGGGAGGGAGTGTGTGTGTGTGTTTGGAGAGAAGTCTTCCAGCTGCTGGTCCACTACACAATTGGCTGCAATGGGCAGAGCTGAGAATATCTGAAGCCAGGAGCCAGGAGCCTCGCCGGGATCTCCTCATGGGTGCAGAGGCACAAGGACTTGGGTGTCTTCTGCTGCCTTCCCAGACCCCAGCAGAGAGCTGCATCGGAAGTGGAGCAGCCGTACTCGAACCGGCGCCCATATGGGGTGGCGTCACTGTGGGCCTTGGCTTTACCCGCTACCTCACAGTGCCGACCCTCCCGCAAGCCGTTCACCGTGGGATCCAGCTGTCTGCTACAGGCCTGGGAAAGCAGAAGGAGACGGCCCAAGGACTTAGGCCCCTGAACCCAGAATGGAGCAGCGGCTAAAGACCCTGGCTTCTGCTTCAACCACTGGCTTCTGTCCCAGTCCCGGCCTTTGTAGCCAGCTCGGGGGTGAACCTCCACATGGAGAGAGAGAGAGAGTGTGAGAGAGTGCTGGTGAGACGCCCTGTACTGCCTCTCTCCCCAAGTGGCTCCAGTGAATGGCCAGCGCTGGGCCAGGCAAAAGCCAGGAGGCAGGAGGCAGGAGGAAGGAGTCAGGAGGCAGGAGCTGCAATTAGGACTCCCATGAGACATGGAGGTGGGGTCCAGAGAACGTGGGCCATCAGCATCTGTGTCCCTGGGTCACCGCCTGGAGAGGCTGGAGTGGAAGCGGCCCTGGGGCTTAGGACGCTGGATGCAGCAGTGTGCAGATGCGTCCTGGGGTGCCATGGTGACAGCCCATGTGGAGTGCGCCTGCGCCTGGTGCTATGACCCGGAAGTGCACCGGCACGCTTGGCGCCGACTGCCCAGCGGTGCTCCGCTGGGAGTCAGCGCCGCATCTGCTCCTGCCCGAGAGCCCATGCAAGAGGTGGGGAGAGGAGCCCTACTTGATGCTGCTGACAGAGCCTGAGGGAGACCCAGCGGCCCCAGGGTCAGGCCAGCATCAGAGAGGCTGTATGTGCGAGGCTGCCGCACCGTTTCCCAGGTGCATTGCTTTTCTTTGGCCCCTTCGGGAAGCAACGACCCTCACGGACCTCTGTGCCCCCAGCAGACTGGGCCCCCTTGGAGGTGAGTGATGCGCAGCTGTTGCGGTTTCCTGCTGGGCGTCCTGGCTGCAGGCGTGCCTGTTGCTCTTGGGTCCCGAAGGCGCGGGTGGAGTCGCGGTCGTGCAGTGCGGACGGTCTGGAAGGGTCCCCAGGGTGCGAGCAGCTGTGCGAGAGCAGAGGTGGCTGGGTCTCCTCCCAGAACGGCCTTGTGTTCTTGTCTGTCTGCTTTTGGAGGGCCCAGCCTCCCTGCTCTAGACCTGTGAGTGTTGTCGGGAGGAAGGAGAGCGAAAGTGCATGTCTGTGTCCTGGTCTAGGAGGACAGTTTCGGGTTCCTGGCATTGGCTGTGATGTTAGCGCTCTGTGGGTTTTTCATGAAAAGCCTTGTCAGGCCGAGGTGTACCTTTTGTTCCTAATTTCATGATTCGTTTTTTAGTTTCGCAAAAGTCGTGGACGTTTTTGTGAAATAGGTTTTCTGTGTCTATTGGCATACTTTGTGGGCTTTCCCCATGTGTATTCTGTTCTGGGATCGATTGATTTTGTATGGTAGTGGTCCTTGCATTCCGGGAGTAACTCTCAGTTATGCACAGTGTGCTAAGCTTTGGTTGTGCTTCTGGGTGGCTTCTGGTCATATTTTGTTGAGGCATGTGACACATTCACGACGGATATGTGTGTGCCATTTTCTTGATGATGTGTGCTTGTTTGGGATGTTGGGAAAATGCTGCTCTGATGGAATGAAATGGAAGGCTTTTCCTCTTCATCTCCTTGTTGGAAGGGTTTGTGAATCACGGATTTTAATTATCTTTTCCTTGGGAGTTCTCACCAATGGAGCCATCTATCTGGTCCTGGACTTTGTTCATGTCTGTTTGGTTTGTTTGTTTCAGCTTCCCTGCTACTACAGTGTCTTTGGAAATTATAAGTGTATTCAGGGTTTTCCTCTTCATCTCCTATTTGGAAGGGTTTGTGAATCACGGATTTTAATTATCTTCTAAATGGGAGTTCTCACCTGTGGAGCCATCTGGTCCTGGACTTTCCTTCAGTTCTTCATGTTTTTTTGTTTGTTTGTTTCGGTTTCCTTGCTACTACAGTCTCTTTTCAAATTATAAGTGTATTCAGGGTTTCTTGTTTTACTGTATTCAGTTTTAGTGGTTTGCGTCTTTCTGAGAATCAAGCCACTCTATCTAGGTTGACCAAATCCCCGTGCCTGGTTTTTCCCTAGTGGTTTTGGATTATTATTTTGGCAAGGTTGGTAGTGATGTCCTCTCTGTCATTTCTGTTGTCATGTCATTTGAGTCTGTTCTCCTTTTTCCCCCTGTTTCCTCTTTTGTCAGTTTCACTGAGTTTTCAAGAACTGTATTTTGGTCTCAGTGAATGTCTTTTGTGATATTTTCTATGCTGTTGGGTTGATTTCCATTTGAATCGTTTTCCTCCTTCCGGTTTCTTCAGATTTACTTTGCTGTTCTAGTGTTTGAAGGCAAAATTGGGTTTATGGATCCGATGTCTGTATTCTGTAATATATACCTGCAGAGCAATACAATTTCTCATGTGAAATTGGTCCTGTCAACATGGAAAACTGTATGGGTGTACCCACTACTGGGAACATATTGAAGGAAACGAAATCATTGTGTAGACAGAGAGGCTTTCGCAGGCCTATGCTTATTGCAGTAGGATGCACAATAGCCAGGCTATGCAGTCTGCAGACACATGTATGGTGTCCGTAGCCCATAATGTCTTTATTCAGTCTTGAGGTGATCGGCATTTTGGCTGATGGCATATCTTTGCTCTTGTGAGTTGAGCTGTAGTAAATATGGGGGCAGAGAGAACTCTGTTTTTGTATGCTGATTTCATTTCCCTTGGGTACATTCCCAGAGCTGGAGTGGCTGGCTCATATGCTATGTCTGTATTCAGACTTGAGGGAGGAAGGGAGGGAGGGAGGGAGTGTGTTTGGAGAGAAGTCTTCCAGCTGCTGGTCCCTACCCAATTGGCTGCAATGGGCAGAGCTGAGAATATCTGAAGCCAGGAGCCAGGAGCCTCGCCGGGATCTCCTCATGGGTGCAGAGGCACAAGGACTTGGGTGTCTTCTGCTGCCTTCCCAGACCCCAGCAGAGAGCTGCATCGGAAGTGGAGCGGCCGTACTCGAACTGGCGCCCATATGGGGTGGCGTCACTGTGGGCCTTGGCTTTACCCACTACCTCACAGTGCTGACTATTTTGTTTTGGTATTTTTTTTGTTGCCTGGCAATTTCCAAATACTAAAAAAAAGATACAACATGTATATAAATATAATGTGTTTTCCTTTTATTTATTAGAGAGGTCCCTAATGAAAAATACTCTGTGAAATGTTAAAATGAATGGCACTGTCCACACCGCAGCTCACTAGTCTAATACTTCGCCTGAGGCACCAGAGCATTTGGTTCTATTCCCAGTCACTCCCCCAAGGTCTGGAACTTAGGGCTGGGCCAGGCTCAAGGCAAGAGCCTGGAATTCCATCTTGGTTTCCCTCTTGAGGGTGAGAACTCAAGTATTTGAATCTTCACGTGCTATTTCCCAGGTGCATTGTTGGGGAGGTGGATAGGAAGTGGAATCGCTGGGTCTCGAGCTGGTGCTCTGATTGGATATGGACTTTCCAAGTGGTGGCTTAACCTGCTGCATCACAACCTGTCCTTTCTGTTCTTTTAATACCTGTAGGAGACATAATTTTATAGAAGAATCAATCCATTCATCTTTGCTTTCTTCCTCCCCTTCTGAAAGTGGAAAAATGGCCAATGTTTTAGGCATATTTGTTTATGATAGTCAAAGTAAACCTTACCTTTTCCTTGCTCATTCATTCTTCTAACAACATTTGAATACAGAGGATTGCTGAACCCTGCAGTTACAGAGTTAGTATTCTTGTGGAGTTTGAGGCTTTTTGGGAAAGATTTGTGGAAAAACTATACATTAGAATGACAAATTAGGGCGGCATTGTGGCATAGCAGGTAAAGCTGCTGCCTGTAACAGTAGCATCCCGTATAGGGAGCCTGTTTGAGTCCTGGCTGCTGGCTGCTCTGCTTTTGATCCAGCTGCCTGTTATGGCCTGGAAAAGCAGTAGAAGGTGGCCCAAGTCCCTGGGCTCCTGTGCCTATGTGGGAGATCTAGAAGAGGCTCCGGGCTTCGGATCAGCCCAGCTCCAGCCATTGCAGCCATTTGGGGAATGAACCAGCAGATAGATGTCTCTCTTTGTCTCTCCTTCTCTTTGTAAACTCTGCCTTTTAAATGAATAAATAAATCTTTAAAAAAGAATGAACATTTAATAGTGTAGTTTATTGGTAAAAGCCTTAAATAGAAAAGTAGGTTCTCATATTTCTTGTATAAGTGAAAAAATACTGTTCAGCAATATCTGTTAAAATGTGAAATGAACATATTGTTTGACCCAGCAGTTCCATGGCTCAGACTTTATCCTAGAGTTACTGTTGCATATGGGTATAAGAATATGCATTGCATCATCATTTGAACTAATAGAAGGTTGGACAAAGCCAAAATGCTTTCCAGTAGGAAATCTCATCAGTAAAATGAAGTACCTACACACGCTGGGTGTTGCGTAGCCATTGAAGTACCTACACACACTGGGTGTCGCGTAGCCATTGAAGTACCTACACACACTGGGTGTCGTGTAGCCATTAAAGAGGAGTGGGGCTGCTCTGGTCTGTATGAGCCGATCAGAGTATTCTCCAAATGTAGTCAGTGCAAATATCTGTATGCAGAAAAGTGTTTGATTTGCTACGAGTTATGCAATGAAGAGAGAGGCCAGTTTAGTCGTACAGTAGGTAAAGGTACCGCCTGCAATGCCTGGCATCCCATATGGGTGCCCATTCACTTCTTGGCTGCTTCACTTCCATCTCTGCTAATGCTCCTGGGATAGCAGGGGAAGATGGCCCAAGTGCTGGGAGATGCTGGATGAAGCTCTGGGCTCCTGGATCTGGCCTGGCCCAGCCCTGGCTGTTGTGACCATCTGGGGAGTGAACCAGCTTATGGAAGACCTCTCTCTGTCCCTCTCTCTCTGTAACTCTGATTTTCAAATAAATAAACAAATCTTAAAGAAAAAAGGGTATATGTCTGTATGCTAGGCTGTCTGTCAAGAAACTCCCAACTCTAGTAACTCTGATTGCTCTGGCGAGGGGCACTGAGTGGTGGAAGAATAGGTGCATAGACTTCATTTTGATTGTATATCTTTTGAATTTTGTATTACATGTTTATTTTATAAATAAAATAATTAGAATTAGGTAAGGGAGTAGGTGTGTGGTATGCTGGTTAAGATGCTGCTTGGGATGCTTGCATCCCATATTGGAGTGTCTGGGATTGATTCCTGGTTCAGCTCCTGATTCCAGCTTCCTCAAGTAGTTGGGTCCCTGCCACCCATGTGGGAGAGCTACATTGAGTTCTAGCTCTGCCTGTTGAAGGCATCTGGGTAGTGAACCAGCCATAGAGATTTGTGTGTTTGTCTTTTCAATAAGTAAAATAAGTTGTAAAAATAATTACATAGGAATAACTTCAGGGCTTATGATCCTTGAACTTCCTTATTTTCATAGGAATGTATGAATTTCTGTGTTGGACCAAAGGTGTGCCAATTCTGCTTATCAGAGACAAAATATAGTGCTAGTGGTGGCACATGGTCATTTTAATTTTGTCTGTCACATTGTTATTAGTGTAGAGAGGGTTTCTAGGGCTTGCAGTTATTTATAACTCATGTATTTATGTATCTATATAATATGTATTTGTATACTTATAAACTATGTAATTATATTTATTGTTAACTGAAAATGCTGATAAGGAGTGGATAAATGATGGGATTGAAAATGGAAAGTAATATTAGAAATGATGAATGTTGAGTTTGTATACAGGATGAATCATTCAGAACAAACACTTTTAAAGGGTCAAGTTCAGATCTTGAAGTGGGTTCAGAAGAAACAAAAGTCAGAGCCATTGCCATAAGCCTCTATGGATTTCTTAAGAAAGGTCCCCTATGGGGTTGCTTTGGTTTTTTCACATTGGAATTTCTTATTTTGATTGTGTTTAAAATTTTCATTTTTAGTTGAAAGGCAGAGAAACACAGGGAGAGAGTTAGAGATTTCCACCTGCCAGTTCAGTCCCCGAATACCCACAACAGCTAGGGCTGGACTGATGGAAACCAGGAGCCTGGAACTCAGTCCAGGTCTCCCATGTAGGTGGTAGGATCCCAGGTGATTGAGCCATCATCTGCTGCCTCTCAGGCATTAGCAGGAAGTTGAATCAGAAACAGAATAGTCTGGACTCAAACCAGGATATGGGATGGATATGGGATGTCAGTGTCCCAAGCAACTTAACTGCTGTGCCAGAGACCTGCCCTGAATTTTATAAGCAAATGGGCTGAGGAGCAACCTTTCATTCCAGGAGCTACCCTGATGGTAAACAGAGGCACTGCTGTACCCTGATGGGGTGAGCCCAGTGTTTCTGTGGGTTACAGTGGATGGACGGAGGGATTCTTGGGCAGCATAGATAGGGGGCATGAGGAAGACATGCTGCAGGAGCTGTGTTGAGGATGAGGGCGCGAACTGGGCTTAGATGACAATACTGTATATGGGGCAAAGCTGGAGAGGAACTGTGAGTGGACCAGGGTGGCTGGGGTAGAAGGCGTGAGGGCAGGGGATTTTCCCAGAGTGCCCATGGTGCATAGTTCCCATAGGCAGCTAGGCCCTGGCAGTCATGTGCCATGGTTCACCACGCTGCCCTGTGATGGTGAGTGGTTACCCCACTGGTCCAAGGACATCCTCCTGCTGAGGGGTGAGGCAGTGCACTGGAAGCAGGAGAGAACAGGGGCTTCTGCACTAGGGAGGCTGTTTTGTTTGTGCTTGTGTGCACCTGTGCACCCCACCGGAGTCACTTTTCTTCTTTTTCTCAGCTGTCTTCATCGTAGAAGATCCCCTCTCCCTATTTGTACTCATGGTGTGAGGCTGAATGGAAACTCTTATGACATATGTTCTCTCTTATTGTATTTGGATTTGTGTGAAACTCCTTTCCTTCCTTCCTTCCTTCCTGCCTTCCTGCCTTCCTGCCTTCCTGCCTTCCTTCCTGCCTTCCTTCCTTTTTTTAAAATTATTTATTTATTTGAAAGTCAGTAACAGAGAAACAAGGGGGTAGAGAGAAAGACAGAGACAGAGACAGAGAGAGAGATATCTTCATCTGCTGGTTCATTCCCCCAGATGGGTACATTGGCTGGGGCTGGGCCAGCTCAAAGCCAGTAGCCAGGAGCTTCTTCCAGGTCTCCTACCGTGTGTGTGGGTGCCCAAGTACTTGGACCATCATCCACTGCTTTTCCCAGGTGCATTAGATGGGAATTAAATTGTATGTGGAGCAGCCAGGACTCCAGCTGGTGCCCATATAGGATGCTGGCGTCACAGGCAGTAGCTTTTACCAATACACCATAACACCGAACTCTGTGAAACACTTTCTACTGTGCGGGCACATACCCGGCCCTTCATAGCATGGAATGCTCTCAACAACGTTTTGTCTGTCAGAGGTTTTCAAAAAATGCTGTGTGCACTCAGTGCTTTATTTCCATATAGCGGTGGGGAAGGCGGTGTGCAGGCCAGCACCAGCCCTTGCACCTCCCGTGTAGTAGCGTGCTGGGACATTCATACCCCTTAAGGAGAAAGCTTCTCCTTTGCAGCTGAGATCTCCTAATGTTCAGAAACTATCCAGAAGCATGTTACTCTGGAAAGCTTGAACTAAATAAACCTGGTCAGATGCTACTTCTGAGTTAGGAGAGAGGGATGGAAATAAACTTTTTTGGCTAAAGTAATCTTGATCACAATTTACCAAAAATGGCTGACGAGAAATATTTTTAAGATACTTGTCGGCCGGTGCCATGGCTCACTAGGCTAATCCTCCACCTTGCGGAGCCAGCACACCGGGTTCTAGTCCCAGTCGGGGTGCCGCATTCTGTCCCGGTTGCCCCTCTTCCAGGCCAGCTCTCTGCTATGGCCCGGGAGTGCAGTGGAGGATGGCCCAAGTCTTTGGGCCCTGCACCTGCATGGGAGACCAGGAGAAGCCCCTGGCTGCTGGCTTCGGATCGGCGCGATGCGCTGGCCATAGTGCGCCGGCCGCAGCAGCCATTGGAAGGTGAAGCAACAGCAAAAAAGGAAGAACTTTCTGTCTCTCTCTCTCACTGTCCACTCTGCCTGTAAAAAAAAAAAAAAAAGATACTTGTCTAAGCTACCATACGCTAAAGGTCAAGAAAAAACTTTAGAACACATTTTGAGAAACAAGTGGCTCTGCTTTGTGAAAGCTTTTGCCAAGCTGCTTATTCCATAATTACCCTCTGAGACAAAAGCTCGTGGAAATTGTTGTGCTTGGGTTCAGTAGGGACTTAGTCTTGAAGTGGAACGTAGTACTGCTTCCCTTTCCTTTCTTCCTTCCTTTCTTTCTTTTAGATTTATTCATTTATTTGCAAAGCAGAGTTACAGAGAGGCAGAGGCAGAGAGAGTGGGAGAGGTCATCTGCTGGTTCACTCCCCAAATGGCTGCAACAGCCGGAGCTGCACTGATTCAGAGCCAGGAGCCAGGAGCCAGGAGCCAGGAGCCTCCTCTTGGTCTCCCATGCGGATGCAGGGGCCTGAGGACTTGTGCCATCTTCTGCTGTTTCCCAGCCCACAGCAGAGAGTTGGATGGGAAGTGGAACAGCCAGGACTGGAACCGGTGTCCATATGGGATGCTGGCACTGCAGGTGGTGGCGTCTCCCACTACACCACAGCGCAGGCCCCTGCCTCTGTCTTCTGACCAGAAACTGGAACCCAGGGAAGGCACTAGGGTTAGGTGGAAAGGGGGCACGTGACTCCGAAGCTATTGTACAGCTGCCTTTACTGCTTAAGTTATTTAAGGTCCGCTTCTCCTGCTGCAGAGCAGTTTGGACCCTCAGGAGATGTTGGTGAGCCTGTGCTGCATGCCGGGGTGGGTCCTTAGCCTGTGCAGTTGCCCTCGTGTTCTGTCATGTGGCTGCCATCCTTTTCTGCATCTCATTGACTTGTGGAGTTAAGAATGGCTCACGTTTGTTGGCAGCATTGCAGTTCATTTGTTCAATTAGCATTGCAGTTTTATGCCTTCTTCTAAAATCTCAGTACACTTTAATGGTCATCCTGAGGATCTCTTTGCAACAGTGCTGGTAGCCTTGAGAAACTAGAGAGGATGGTGTTGACTTTCCTTAAGGTTACTTAAAATTGGAGAAAAAAATTCTTGAATAAGAATGAAATTTAGGGCTGTTTTCTCCCTCATCATAAGCTGTGTTGTTTTTTTCTTTCCTAAATTTGACAAATATTTATTAAGCACCTAAGATGTCTTAGGAAAGGACATTGAATAGAGTTTATCTCGGAGGAACTCTTTGGAGAAGAAGGGCAGGTGGCGGAGGTGTTGTTGACTCCTTGAGGAAAGGAGAGACGTTTCAGAAGTAGCTGCAGTTTTAGTACAACCGGAAGTCATCCAGAGTGCAGGGAGTGGATTCTGAGTCTCAGCTGAATGACAGCTTGGGCTGAGGTGGTCCTGGTGTTTTCTCAACTTAGCCAAAGAGTGCTTAGAAGCCCATGGTGGCAGCCAGGTGCACACCACTCAGGGCCAAGAGCCATCAGCTGGATATCCAGGTTGGTTCGGGTGGGAGAATATGAAGGATGGGAGCTTGTGATGTGGGTTTGGGATCTTGACATCAAAAGAATTTGGGTGGTGATGCCCCAGGATCCAAGTTGTAGCCTGTGGTGGAATTAGAGCCCCCTGGAAGTAACCTTTCTCTTGGCTGCTAGGCCAAATCGCATTCCCTGGGGGAAGTTTTTGATTTTCACAGCATTGGAGGTGTTACTGGCCAGCTAGAGGCCAGGCCTGCAGCTTTAATGCCCTAACATGCACAGGAAGGTCTCCCATAGTGAAGTCCAAAATGTCAGTAGTGAGAGGCCCAACATGAACTTTAAAAGCACAGTTGAGTAAAGGCAGTAATCAACTGTTGAGCATGGTTGTTTCTTTTCTCACTATTCTGCTTTGTGAAACTGTGCATCCATCCCTTCTCTCCTTCAGTGACCATTTACAGAGCACCATTTATGTGTCAGGCACCATGCTATGCAGCATTCAGAGTATAGACGTTAGATATTCCCTCTTCTTTTTTTTTTTTTTTAAAGATTTCATTTATTTATTTGAGAGGTAGAGTTACAGACAGTGAGAGGGAGAGACAGAGAAAGGTCTTCCATCCATTGGTTCACTCCCCAAATGGCTGCAACAGCGGGAGCTGCGCCGATCCGAAACCAGGAGCCAGGTGCTTCTTCCTGGCCTCCCATACGGGTGCAGGGGCCCAAGCACTTGGGCCATCCTCCACTGATTTCCCAGGCCACAGCAGAGAGCTGGATTGGAAGAGGAGCAACCGGGACTAGAACTGGCGCCCATATGGGATGCCAGTGCCACAGGCAGAGGATTAACCTACTACACTGCGGTGCCGGCCCCTCCCTCTTCTTTTTTTAAAAGATTTATCTAGCAATGGCTGGGGCTGGGCCAGGCCAAAGTCTAGAGCCAGGAGCCAGGAGCTTCATCCACATCTCCCACATGGGTGGCAGGGGCCGGACACTTGGGCATCTTCCACCACTTTTTCCAGGCCATTACAGGGAGCTGGATTGGAAGTGGAGCAGCCAGGACCTAAACTGGTACCCATATGAGATGCCAGTGCCCCAGGTGGTTGCTTTACCCGTTATGCCACAATGCTGGCTCCCATCACCTCTTTATTAATGCTTATTTTAAATTGCATGTAAATATAGAAATATATTCTTACCAATAAATAAGTAAAACCCCCAAAATAAATAAAAATAAAAATAAGACCCCAAAAATGCCAGCATACAAAACTGGTACCTACTTTGACCACCACCTTCAGTCTTTGTTCCTTCCTGTATTTGGTTGGTGTAGCCAGACATGTGATGGTTGCTTCCCTACATCTGATTCTTTCCTGCTTATATGCTATAGAGGCATATGAAATTTAAAAAAATTATTTTAAGAAAGATTTACTTATTTATTTGAGAAGCTGAGTTACAGACAGAGGGAGAGATACAGAGAGAGTTCTTCCATCCGCTGGTTCACTCCCCTGTTGGCTGCAATGGCTAGAGCTGGGACAATCTGAAGCCAGGATCCAGGAACTTCTTCTTCTGGGTCCCCCTCATGGGTGCAGGGGCCCAAGCACTTGGTCTGTCTTCCACTGCTTTCCCAAGCCATAGCAGAGTGCTTGTTAGGAAGAAGAGCAGCTGGGACATGAACTGGCATCCATATGGGATGCCAGCACCACAGATGGAGGTTTAGCCTACTACATCACAGTGCCATCCCCCAGGCATATGAAATTTTGAAAAATTGTCTTAAGCTGCAAATTTCTTAAGACAGGGACCAGGTGTCAGGTTTCTCTTTTTTGACTTAGGATCCTGGTACACAGTTGTCACTCAGTAAATGTTTGCTGAAATAAAGAATGAAATGAATCAGAAAAGAATCAATGGGTAGCACAAAGAATGCCAACTTTGAGTTATGGCCAGCAGACTTTGGAAGGCTAAGGTTTGTTCATGGGAACAGTGAGTTGATATTAGGAATGGAAGAAGTATTAAGCCATGAAGAGAGATTCAGAGCTGCTGGGGTATAGAAAGAGGTCCCAGTTGATGAGTTGGTAGGAGGAAGGATGGGTTCAGAAGGAACAGAGACCTTCATTGTGTAGTGTTCACGAGGTCAAGGGCATTCTTGAGGAAGGCTAAGGCAGGTTCGTGGTGGGAGGAGCTTATTAAGGTAAAAGCTTTTCAGAACTAGAAGAGTCTGAAGGTTCGTCCGGAGTTTTGGTGTGATGGACTGTTAGTGGTCCCTCTGTGTTTGGGGGAATTCTGTGTATGCATCTTAGTCCACATATACATCCCCTTTTATATTAAAGAAGATTCAGTATTTTTTCACTAAATGAGTCTTTTTGGGGGACATTTTCTTCAGTTTATGCCTATCAGCCTCATTCTTTTAATGACTGCATGATAGTCCATGTGAGGTTTTCTGTTGTTTGGAAAATGATTGTCTAAAGGTTTTCTGTTATTGGACATTTAGGTTGTTTCCAGTCTTGCTGTTATGAACAGCTCAGCTTGTTCCTGTGCATGTGAGGCAAGTATGGGAGGACACAGTCTGAGAGGTGGGATTGGTGGCTTCCTAAGGGGAGGCACGTTGAAACTTTTGATAGGCATATGGCCACTCAGCCCCAGAGATTCAGACTCAGGGAACAGTGAATTAGAATGACTTTTCTGTATGTTACTACTTTGACTTTTCAGCAGTCTAGATGAAAATAATGGTAGGTTGGCTTTTAATTTGTATTTCTTTAATTTAAAGGGATTTAAAAAAATCTCTAAAATTCATTTGAATTTCTTTCATCAAGAAATTACATTTGAAAGAAGTTTTCCTTATTCATATGTAAGCACTTTTTATAAATTAAGGAAATTAGCTTTTGTTATTTGTTTTGCAGTTTCCCATTTAATTTGTCATTTGTTTTGAATTTGGTGTGTGTGTGTGTGTGTGTGTGTGAGAGAGAGAGAGAGAGAGAGAGAGAGAGAGAGAGAGATTTGGGCCAGACAAAAACATTTAACGCAATAAAATATGTAAGGTATTTATTTAAAAACCTTTTTTTAAATTTTTTGACAGGCAGAGTGGACAGTGAGAGAGAGAGACAGAGAGAAAGGTCTTCCTTTGCCGTTGGTTCACCCTCCAATGGCCGCCACAGCCGGTGCGCTGCGGCCGGCGCACTGCGCTGATCTGAAGGCAGGAGCCAGGAGCCAAGTGCTTTTCCTGGTCTCCCATGTGGGTGCAGGGCCCAAGCACCTGGGCCATCCTCCACTGCATTCCCTGGCCACAGCAGAGAGCTGGCCTGGAAGAGGGGCAACCGGGACAGAATCCGGCACCCCAACCGGGACTAGAACCCGGTGTGCCGGCGCCGCTAGGCAGAGGATTAGCCTAGTGAGCCGCGGCGCCGGCGGTATTTAAAAACCTTTACCTCTTGTTTCTGAGAAAGCTCTTCCCCACTTGGGATTTAAAAATAACTTTCTGTGCGTTCCTTAGGTGCTTTAATGGGGATCCTTGGATTTTTATTTTGATTGTGTCATTTGTTAGTTTTGCAACTGTGGGCAAATTATGTATGCAACCTTTCAGAATGTCAGTTTTCCATATAGAAAAGGTTAGATAAGTGATATGTAACATTGTGAAGAACTTTGAGTTCTAGCATTTCTTGCTGGTGCCTTTTGTGTTGTGAGGAGTTGTGGAGCAGAGGCAGGTTGAGGGAAGGAGGAGAAGCAGGAAGAAGGCATGGAAGCAAGGTGGACAAAAAGCTCAAAGGGGGCTGGAGAGAGAAGCCAGCACTGTGAACCCATACTCGCACACACCGCACACACTCTCACTCACAGGCGTACTCATGGTGTACACAGGCATGCACACTCACAGGGACACACATGACCACACAGGTATGCACACAGTGTGTACTCACATAGCACATATGTGGACAAACATGACACAGGCACACACATGCACATGGCACATAGAGAGACATGCACTCACATACACTCACACTCACAGGCATATTCATGACACACACAGGCATGCACACTTGCAGGCTCACATAGGCATGCACACAGTGCATGCTCACACAGACACATATGTGGACACACAGGCACACATATGCACATGGCATTTACAGAGGAACACACTGCACACACACTGGCATACATACAGGCACTGACACTTGCATACACATGCATGGTACACAGAGGCACACATATGTGCACACATAGGCACACACTGGCACATAGGCTCACACACATACACACTCTCTCATGTGTAAGACCCTAGAGGACAGAAGGAAAACTAAGGGAAATGGTGGGCACAGGAAGCTAATTCTGAGGACCCGAGAAGGATGCCTTCATATCAAGGAGATAAAAGCATTTTGGGTACTTTGCTCATTTCCTTCCGTTTTCTCTTTTTTTCCTTTTCTTCCTTCCATCTACTCCAGTTTCCTTCTTTCTTATGTTTAAAATAAAATTAACTATAGTAGAGTAGGTTGTGAATTAGCACAAATGGCAAAATGCAAAAGTTAAGTTTCCAAAGTTTTACTTCTTTTACTGTTAAATTGATTTATTGTGTAGCAGTCCCTTCGAGCTCTAACATTCTTTGTGTAAGGTGTGTGTATTTTAGCATTATTATAACAACTATAAATTTTTGGGCGGGCATTTTGACAAAGCAGATAAAGCTGCTGCCTTCTATGCCAGCATCTCATGTTGGTGCCAGTTTGTGCCACAGCTGCTCCATTTCTGATCCAGCTACCTGCTGATGACCTGGGGAAAGCAGCAGAAGATGGCCAAGTGTTTGAGCCCCCGCACCTATGGAGGAAACTCAGAGGAGGCTCCTGGCTCCTGGGTTTGGCGTGGATCAGCCCTGGAGGCTGCAGCCATCTGAGGAATGAACCAATGAATGGAAGATCTCTCTCTCCTTGTCTCTCTCCCTCTCTCTGTCACTCTGGCTTTGAAATAAATGAAATAAACCTTAAGAAAAACAGGACTAATTTTTGCATTTCCTGCTTTTGGAATTTAAGTATATAAAATTAACTATGTATTTCTCTATATTTTATCTCTAACACAAAAGTTCTTTTTGTTTTTGACAGGCAGAGTTGGACAGTGAGAGAGAGAGAGAGAGAGACAGAGAGAAAGGTCTTCCTTCCATTGGTTCACCCCCCAAATGGCCCTTATGGCTGGCGCGCTGCGCCGATTCGAAGCCAGGAGCCAGGTGCTTCCTCCTGGTCTTCCATGTGAGTGCAGGGCCCAAGCACTTGGGCCATCCTCCACTGCCTTCCCAGGCTACAGCAGAGAGCTTGACTGGAAGAGGAGCAACTGGGCAGAACCGGCACCCCAACCAGGACTAGAACACGGAGTACTGGCGCCGCAGGCAGAGGATTAGCTTAGTGAGCCATGGCGCCAGCCAAGAGTTCTTGTAAGTTGTGCCTTCGCAAAACCTAGTTTCGGTCTTTGGCTACCTGTCTTTTGTGTGACCTTGAGTTGGGATATTTGACTTCTAGCAGAAATACCTCCCCAACAATATGTAGTTAGCCAAATTCTCCTGAGGCAAGTCCTTCTAAAGTATAATTGTCAATTATGTTCAGAGCTTTTTTAAAAGATTTATTTATTTATTCAAAAGGCCGAGTTACAAAAAGGCAGAGAAAGAGAAAGAGAGGGCTTCCATCTGCTGGTTCACTACCTCAATGGCTGCAACAGCTGGAACTGGGCCCATCTGAAGTCAGGAACCAGTAGCTTCTTCTGGGTCTCCCACATGGGTGCAGGGGCCCAACCACTTGGGCCATCTTCTATTGCTCTTCCAGTCCATCACAGAGAGCTGGATCAGAAATAGAGCAGCCAGGACTCGAACTGGCACCCTTATGGGATGCAGATGGTGGCTTTACCTGCTAAGCCACAGTGCTGACCACTTCATAACTTATTTTTATAAAGCTATTTGTACTTTGCTCTTAGACCCTAATTATGATTTTTGGTTTTGTTTTGATTAAAATGAAAAAAACATTTAAAAATCAATCATGTGGGGGCTGGTGCTGTGGCATAGCTGGTAAAGCTGCCGTAGTGCTGGCATCCCATATGGGTGCCAGTTCGAGTCTCAGATGTTCCACTTCCAATCCAGCTCTCTGCTATGGCCTGGGAAAGCAGCAGCAGATTGTCCAAGTGCTTGGGCCCCTGCACCTGTGTGGAGACCAAATGAAGCTCCTGGCTCCTGGCTTCCGACTGGCCCAGCTCCAGCTGTTGTGACCATTTGGGGAGTGAACCAGGGATGGAAGTCCTCTCTCTCTCTCTCTCTCTCTCTCTCTCTCTCTCCCATTTTCTGTCTGTAACTCTATCTCAAAAAGAAAAAAAAATGGTGTTGTAGTTACTATCATGAGGGCATTGAAGTTGAATACACTTTGACCTTTTAGCCGATAATAATTCCCTGCCACAAACCCCTTCTCACTCAAAAATATTTATTTATTTTATTTGTTTGAAAGAGACATAGCCACAGACAGAGAAAAAGATACACAGACACCAACACTCCTATCCATTGATTTACTCCCCAAGTCCTACAATGATTGGGGAGGCTGAGTTGGGCCATAGTCAGAAACCAGGAAGTCAGTCCTGTGTCCCTGTGAGTGGAAGGGCCCAGCTACATGGGCCACCACCTGCTTCCTCTCACAGGACACGGTAGCAGGAAACTGGAATCAGTAGTGGAGCTGGGACTTGAACCCAGGCACTGAGATTTGGATGTAGTTGTTCCAACCAGAGGCTTGACCTCCGTGCCAAGTGCCTGCCCCTAATATTAGTTTTTCAACCTCAGGTTTACCCTGAGATGACCTGGGACAATCTCATCTGTTGGATTCCTCAAGTTGTTCTTGAAAACAAATGACCAGGGCCGGCTCTGTGGTGTAGCGGGTGAAGTTGCTACCTGCAGTGTCGGCATCCCATATAGGCTCCAGTTCTAGTCCCAGCTGCTCCACTTCTGATCCGGCTCTCTGCTATGGCCTGGGAAAGCTGTAGAAGATGGCCCAAGTGCTTGGGCCCCTGCACCTGCACTGGAAGAAGAAGCTCCTGGCTTCTGGCTTCGGGTTGGTGCAGCTTCAGCCATTGAGACCATCTGTGGAGTGAACCAGTGGATGGAAGACCTTTCTCTTTGCCTCTGCCTCTCTGTCACTCTCCCTTTCAAACAAATAAATAAATCTTAAAAAAAAAAAAAAAACAGATGACGAGACTGATGAATGCCATTGCTGGTTACCCTGGCCTTGGCTGTCAGAGTGCTAATTGGAAAGGAAGTTATATGGTCATCAGAAGTACATACCAGGGCCAGCACTGTGGCATAGCGGGTAAAGCCACCGCCTGCAGTGCCAGCATCCCATGTGGGTGTTGGTCTGAGACCTGGCTGCTCTACTTCTGACCCAGCTCTCTGCTATGGCCTGGGAAAGCAGTAGAAGATGGCACAAGTCCTTGGGCATATGCACCCGTGTGGGGAACCTGGAAGAAGCTCCTGGCTTCTGGCTTCAGAACAGCCCAGCTCTGACTGTTGTGGCCAACCGGGGAGTGAACCAGAGGATGGAAGACCTCTCCCTCTCTGTCTGTCCTTCTCTTTCTGTGTAACTCTGACTTTTAAATAAGTAAATAGATCTTTTTTTTTTCTTTTTTAAAGAAGTACATACCACAGGAGAAGGGGACAGAGGACTCATGGCTTTGGCTGCTTAGGGGGAGGTGCTGACTGTCCAGCTTTGATGAAAAGCCCCTTCCCTCCCCCCATTTCTGGAGGGTGGCTCACTTTTACTGCTTTCTCATTTTATGTATATTTCTCCCAGTCTCTCCAGGTCATCCCTGCACTTGAAGTGGAATCTGATCGAGATGTGTTGTTGGAGGTTCTGCCCTGTGTGGGGTGGGCAGGAGGTGTAAGTTCCAGGGACATTCTGTCAGGGCATTTGACTTAGTTGGGCAGCTGGTAAAGCAACTGAACCCAACTAACTGAAAGTTGATGGTGTAAAATATGGTATAAGGTGGCTGGCGCCACGGCTCACTAGGCTAATCCTCCACCTTGCGGTGCTGGCACACCGGGTTCTAGTCCCGGTCGGGGCGCCAGATTCTGTACCAGTTGCCCCTCTTCCAGGCCAGCTGTCTGCTATGGCCCGGGAGTGCAGTGGAGGATGGCCCAAGTGCTTGGGCCCTGCACCCCATGGGAGACCAGGATAAGTACCTGGCTCCTGCCATCGGATCAGCGCGGTGCGCCGGCCGCAGCACGCCGGCCATGGCGGCCATTGGAGGGTGAACCAACGGCAAAGGAAGACCTTTCTCTCTGTCTCTCTTTCTCACTGTCCACTCTGCCTGTCAAAAAAAGAAAAAGAAAAACAAATGGATACATGAGTGAGTGTTGAGGGAGACGTTGGTTAACAGATGGACATTGCAGCCATCCGGCACAGTGGGATGCCTGCATCCCACACTGGAGTTTCTGGTTTGAGTTCAGGCTCCGCTTCTTCTGATCCAGCTTCCTGTGAATGCGCTCCAGGGGTCCCTGCCACTCATGCGGAGACTGGGTTTGAGCTTTGGGCTTCTAGCTTTGGCCGAGCACCGCCTTGGCTGAGTCACACCCGGAGCAGAAGAAGCTGACTGAAGCGGGCCTGGGGCATCAGAAGGACGCTGGATGTGGCAGGGTGCAGATGTGTCCCGTGGCACCATGGCGACGGCCAGTGGGGACTGCGCCTGCGTCCTGCACTTTGACCCGGAAGTGCACACAAACGCATGCGTACCCCGACTGCCCCGCCAGCACTCTTGTGGGAGTCAGCACCGCGTCCGCTGCTGCCCGAGAGCCTGCACAAGGTGTGAGGAGCCGTGCTCGACGCTGCTGGCCAAGCCTGAGGGAGACCCAGCTGCCCCAGGGTCAGGCCAGGATCAGGAGAGGCTTCGTGTCCGAGGCTACCACACCGTTTCCCAGGTGCGGTTCTCTTCTTCGGCCCCTTCCGAAAGCAACGGCCTTGGCAGACCTCTGTCCCGCTGGCAGACCACCCCCCCCCACCGAGGTGAGTGACGTGCGGCTGTTGCGGTTTCCCGTTGGGGTTGTGCCTGTTGCTTTTGGGTGCCGAAGTCGCGGTCGTGCTGTGCGGACGGTCTGGAAGGGCCCCCAGGGTGCAAGTAGCTGTGCGAGAGCAGTGGTGGCTCCGTCTCCTCCCGGAACTGCCCCACGTTCCGGTCTGTTTGCTTTTTGAGGGCCCAGCCACCCTGCTCTAGACCTCAGACTGTTGTTGGGAGGAACGAGAGCGAGAATGTGTGTCTGTGTCCTGGTCTAGGAGGACAGTTTCCGGTTACTCGCATTTGGTGTGCTGTTAGTGCTCTGTGGCTTTTTAATGAAAGACCATTGTCAGGCCCAGGTGTACCATCTGTTCTTAATTCGATGATTTTATTTTTTTAATACTGCGAAAGTAAGGAAGGTTTTGTGAAATAGGTTTTCTGTGTCTATCGGGATACTTTGTGGCTTTTCCCATGTTTGTTCTGCTCTGGGATATATTGCTTTGGTATGGTAGCCGTCCTTGCATTCCCGGAGTAACTCTCAGTTGCGCACAGTGTGCTAAGCTTTGTTTGTGCTCCCGGATGGCATTTGGTAATATTTTATTGAGGCATGTGACACATTCATGATGGATATTTGTGTGCCATTTTCTTTATGATGTGTGCTTGTTTTGGATGTTGGGATAACGCTGGTCTGATGGAATAAAAAGGAAAGTTTTTCCTCTTCCTCTCCCTTTTGGAAGGGAAAGAACGGATTTTAATTATCTTTTAAATGGGAGTTCTCACCAGTAGAGCCGTCTGGTCCTGGACTTTTCTTCATGTGTATTTGTTTCCCACTACTGCAGTCTCTTTTCAAAGTATAAGTGTATTTAGGGTTTCTTGTTTTACTGTATTCAGTTTTAGTGGTTTGTGTCTTTCTGACAATCAGTCCACACTGTAGCAACATTGACCAAATCCTTGTGCCTTGGCTTTTCCATAGTGTTTTCTGATGATTATTTTGGTAAGGTAGGTAATCGTGTCCTCTCTGTCATTTCTGTTGTGAAGTCACTTGAGTCTGTTCCCTTTTTTCCCTTGTTTCCTTTGGATAAACGTTTTGTCCATGTCACTGAGTGTTCAAGAATAGTATTTTGGTCTCACTGAATTTCTGTTGTGATATTTTGTATTCCGTTGGATTTATATCAGTTTGTATATTTTTCCTCCTTCCACTTTCTTAAGATTTACTTTTCTGTTCTAGTGTTTTAAGGTAAAATCCCCACTTTGGGAGACCCAGAAAAATTACTGGCTCCTGGCTTTGGATTGCCCCAGCTCCAGCCATTGTGTCAATTTTGGGAGGTGTACTAGTGGATAGAAGACCCCCCCCCCGCTTCTGTATCTCTGCAACTCTGCCTTTCAAATAAATGCATAAATCTTTTAAAAGAAAAGATTGACAGTAGTTTTATCATTAGAAACAACATATGCTACAAGAGAACGGAGAACCTCTTTGAAGTACTGAAAGATAAAGAGTGTCAGCATAGAATTCTTTGCACAGTGAATGTATCTTTCCAGTGTGAGAGTGAAATAAAGACTCCAGACATAGAATCACAGAAATAATTCATCACCAGCACATCCACACTACCAGAAATATAGAAAAAGTCCTTTAGGGAGAAAGAAAATGTTACTAAGTGGGTATTTGAATCAACACAAAAGATGAAAACATGAGAATTGAAAGCTACATGGTTAAATGTATACAGATTTTTAAACTGTTTAGTCACTTTAAAAGATAAATGACTTTTTTACAGCAAAAATACTAAAAATGTAGCATACAGTTTATAGCTTTTTAAAGTTAAATGTGTGGCAAGTGTAGTACAACTGTAGGGAGAGTGAAATGGAAATACACCATTTGACATGGTACAATATCACTTGAAGATAAATGTGATAAATTTAAAATATATATCATGAAACCTAAAGAAGTCACTAAAGGTAAATAAGTAGGGGTATAATTAACCCATAAAAGAAATAAAATGGAATCATGGAAAGGAAACTGATCCAAAAGTAGATAGATAAAGAGGAAAAACAGAACATAGAACAGATAGAAAACACCTAACTAGGAGATTAATTTAAACTCAGCTATTTCATTAATTACATTAAATGTAAATGGTATAAGGAACTCAGTTACAAGGCAGAGAGATTATAACATTGAATCAAAAAGCAAGACCCAAGTATAGGCTCCCTAAATGAAATTCAGTTTGAATATAATAGCTTGAAAATTGAAATATGGAGAAAGAGATACACATTAGTCATCTACAAAACTGGACTAGCTACATTAGCAACACAGATCATGGAATATTTTTAGGATCATGGGATATTTTCAATGATAAAGAAAGTCAATCCATGATGATAAATGCTTTGATCCATCAGTAAGATATCAATCTAAGTATTTATAGACCTAGTAACACAGCTTCAAGATGCTGACACAAAAGTTGATAGAACTGCAAGGTTTATCTGAAAATCCATAACTAAAATGGGAGATTTCAATATTCTTATCTCAGTAATCAGTAGAGCAAGCAGATAAAAGTTGGTATGGAAACAGTCTTAAAGATATCACAAACCAGTTGACTTAATACACATATGTAGAACACTGAAATCAATAACAGAACACACATGTTTTGAAAGCACTCAGAAAATATATATGGATGTAATTCTTTAGGTCATAAAGGAAGTTTTAATAAATTTAAAAGGATTTACTTAGTGCTTCAAGGAATACATGAGAGCTATAATTGAATGACAAAGATTTCTGGAAATTTTTCCATTGTTAACACAATAAACAACACTTTTAAATAACCTGTGAGTCAAAGAATAATGACTAAAAGACAACTTTTTATGTTATCTCCTACCAGCAACCCCAGGCTCTTGGGGAAGCTGTTTTTCCCTCAGGCATGGGATGACATCCTCAGTTAGCTAAGAGATAGGGCGTATGGCTGCGTGTGTCGTTGTTTCTCAGGATAGTCAGGAGATGGCCCCACCGTGATCACGTGTGTGAGGGCAAAGAGGAAGTGTTTGTTGACACAAAGAATGGAACACTGTATCCACATGGGTGTGGGTATACATCCCAGGCAAGCTACATTTCTTGTCTTCATGAGAGTTTTTATCTGATGGTCAAAGTAGTACCCAAAGCAAGATTTGGGGAATTAAGATCCAAAATCTTGTTAAATTCTGAAATGTTCCATGTGTCATCTTTCTCATCTAACAGACTGGTGTTGTCATTTGGATTTAAATTTCATGATGGCAGAGAAGAAAAAGATGCTAGAGACCAGTTAGGACAATAATTTTTCAAAGATTTTTCTTTTTTTGTACATAAGAGGACTATGAGTGTTTATGTGTCATCATCATAGTCCCTAGGGTATTAAACAGTGATTATAACTTTTTTTCCTATTCAGGTAAATATTAGAATACAAGTGACTGATGACAGTAACTCTGTTCTGAAATATTTTTAAGTAGCTAATTCAGAAAATTCAACTCAAATTTATAAAAATAACGTGAATTTTAATACATTATTTTAAGTAGTCTTACAACATCAAAAGTGCAATTTTCTTTTCTGTGCTGTATTATAGATGGTGAATTTGAGCCCAAACACACAGGGTTAGTTTTTCACCAATTAATACAATTAATAGCAAAGACAGGATAAGAGAAAACATTTTCTTTCTTCTAGAATTATATGTGCTGGGTCCGCTACATCAGTCCTCTTTCTATGTTCTGTATCGATAATAATGATCATGATAATAATAAGATGATGTTGATGAGGATGAGGATGAACTCCAGGGACCTTACCCATTATATCTTTGTAGGCCAGTACTTGTTATACTGTGGACACTTAATAATGTTTACTGAATGAATATACAATGATAACTCCTCATAGAGCTATGATTTTGAACTAGGTGAATACAGGATCTGGGACCTCGATCCAGGTCTCCCACATGGGTATCAGTTGCCAGGTACTTGAGCCATCACCTGCTGCCTCCAAAGGTCTGCATTGACAGAAAGCTGGAATTGGGAGCTCGGGCTGGGAATTGAACCCAAGCATTCTGATATGGGATGTGGGTGTCCCAAGCCATGTTGCAACCAATTCACCAAATAGCCGCCCTCCATATTAGCTTTTTTTAGAAAATTATTCATTTATTTATTTATTGAAAGTCAGAGGTATGCAAAGAGAAAAGGACAGGCAGAGAGTGAAAGAAAAAGAGAGAGAGAGGGCTCCTATATGCTGAGTCAATCCCCAGTTGGCTACAATGGCTGGAGCTGCACTGATCTGACCCAGACCAGCTTTGGCTGGAATTTTGCTGTGAAGTCCTCTGTGTAATGTGGTCAGTGACATCACCAAAGGTTGTGCAGCCAGCAGCACAACCTTAGTTTATGTTTGCCTTAGTTTATGTTGCCTTGGGGATTTATGAGCCTAGTGTGCCAGGCAGGTTGGGTTTTGTGGCTATGACACAGTTACTGTAGCTCAGTTAACAGAAGCACACTGCAGAATCGGAAAGCACCTTCAGATTCAGACTCCTGGCGCCCTGCTTGTCCACCATTCATTTCATGTGATGCTGATGTTACTGGAGGGGTGGGGAGGGGTCACAGCCACCCAGCCGAGCATGGACTTGGCACTTAGCTTTTCAGACGAGGTGCTTCCCCGGAGGTTACTGTCACAAACACAGCACTGACCTGCGGTGTCAAGTGATCACGTGTGGGAGCAGGAGCAGGAGGAGGAAGGAGCCAGCACTGGTCAGGACAGCTTATTCTTGGTGTGTGTGAGCAGTGCCAATAAGCTGTCAAAAAAAATTATGGTTTAAAACATACAGCCGGCTGGCACCACGGCTCACTAGGCTAATCCTCTGCCTGCAGTGCTGGCACACAGGGTTCTAGTTCTGATTGGGGCGCTGGTTCTGTCCCGGTTGCTCCTTTTCCAGTCCAGCTCCCTGTTGTGTCCCAGTAACATAGTGAAGGATGGCCCAAGTCCTTGGGCCCTGCACCCATATGGGAGACCAGGAGGAAACACCTGGCTCCTGGCTTCAGATCTGCGCAGCGTGCCAGCCGCAGCACGCCAGCTGTAGCAGCCACTTGGGGGTGAACCAATGGAAAAGGAAGACCTCTCTCTCTGTCTCTCTCTCTCACTGTCTAAATCTGCCTGTGAAAATAAAAATACAGCCCACAGCCTTCAATTCACTTTCACCAAGACGCTCAAGCAGCTCAGAGGGAGCACAATTGATTCTGTTTTGACAGGTCCTGATGTACGCTAAGCACTACCTTATTTATTTGTCATGATGTTCTTAGGAAGAAGGTGATATTGTGTACATTTTACAGCTGGGAAAACGAAGCTGTCCGTGATGAAGCGTGTGCCTAGAGTATTTCAGTTAGAACGAAGGTACTTCAATGAATTCCTAGAAAATGGAATTCAAAGATAACTTGATTTTGTTGCAAAAATGTTTGAATTCCACAACGTAGGTTTTTTTTTTTTAATAATAGATGTTTTCATGAAGTTTTTTCAAGACCTCTCACGTAGGTATCCATGTCAAAATTTTTTATACCAAAACCAATTTTTTCGGAGCAGGCATTTGGTGCAACAGTTAGGTCACTTCCTGGGACACCCACATCCTTTTTGGAGGGCTGGACATAGACCTTGCTGATTTTTTCAGAAGTCTACACTTTTTCCGTCACATCCGTGACAATGAGCTCTGGCAGGACATCATGCTTTGGTGCCACTCCCAGACATGCATGTGCAGTTCCTCTGTGGAGGAGCTGGGGGGAACTGTGACCCAATACTCTGTTTTCTCATTAGCCCCAGTTTGTCTTAACCTGTGAGCAAGAGCACATGTTTAGGAAAGTAAGAGGACAGTTCTTACGGCAGATGGATTTCTGCTCCCACGCCTTCCATGGGAAGGACTTGACCTGCCAGAAGTCAGAGGCGCAAGGCAGCACTGGTGTATCTCTTTGTTTGTGGTGCAGGTGGGTAAGTGGGAGAACCAGACCCTGAGCCCGAGGCCCACGGTGTGGCCCTGGTACAAGTCCTTCTCTGACTGTGAGCTGGATCACAACCACCTGAGCATCATCACCCTGGAGGAGGCCCCCTTCGTTATGGTGGAAGACATCAACCCGCTGACTGAGGCGTGTGTGAGGAACACGGTGCCGTGTCGGAAGTTCATCAAAATCAAGTGAGTGCCAGGGAGGCTGTGGTCTGGACATGCCCACGCCTGTCACATAGTGCAAGTCACTGATCACAACAGCATCTGTACTATAAAACGTAACACAGAACACACTGTTGTGATAGCTGTAGTGTTAGCAATGGGCTTATGTTTATGATTGCCTGGAGATGCACTAAGTTTACATCCGTTAAATTCTCACAGCCATATGAGGTGAGGGCGTTTGCCATTTACAGTTGATACAGTTGAGTTATGGGCAGGTTGGAGAACACGGCTGAAGCCATCCAGAGGTATGGCTGACTCCAGCTGTGTTCTTAGCCATGGTGCTCAGTCATCCCCCAGCATCCTAAAAAGTCTCTCCTTAAAGGATTTCTTTCTTTCTTTCTTTCTTTCTTTCTTTCTTTCTTTCTTTCTTTCTTTCTTTCTTTCTTTCTTTCTTTCTTTCTTTCTTTCTTTCTTTCTTTCTTTCTTTCTTTCTTTCTTTCTTTCTTTCTTTCTTTCTTTCTTTCTTTCTTTCTTTCTTTCTTTCTTTCGACAGGCATAGTGGACAGTGAGAGAGAGAGAGAGACAGAGAGAAAGGTCTTCCTTTGCCGTTGGTTCACCCTCCAATGGCTGCCATGGCCGGCACACTGCGGCCAGCACACCGCACTGATCCGAAGCCAGGATCCAGGTGCTTCTCCTGGTCTCCCATGTGGGTGCAGGGCCCAAGTACTTGGGCCATCCTCCACTGCACTCCCGGGCCACAGCAGAGAGCTGGCCTGGAAGAGGGGCAACCGGGACAGAATCCGGCACCCCGACCGGGACTAGAACCCAGTGTGCCAGCACCACAAGGCGGAGGATTAGCCTATTGAGCCATAGCGCCGGCCTTGTTACCACTCTTAATTATTAATAATTATCTATTTTCAGTTAACTATATGCTCATATGTTTAACCATATAATAAGTAGAGAACAGTATGGAGAAAAAAAAAAACACTGTAGAAAATCATCTATCACAGAATGTCAGTTTCCCTCCTACCCATTACCCTTTAGGTCTCAATTAGTTACCACAAATCAGGGTAATATATGGTATTTGTCCTTGCAGAATGGCTTATTTCACTAAATATACTGGTTTCCAATTATATCCATTTTGTTGCTAAAGACAGCATCTCTGTAATCCCCAATGGGTTGTGTTACCTAGTGTATATAGGCCATGATTTCTTTATCCAGTCATCAGTTCATGGACATCAGGGTTGATTCCATGTCTTAGCTATTGTGAACTGAGCTGTACTAAACTTGGAGGTGCAAATAATCCTTTCAAATATGCTGATTTCATTTCCCAGGGGTAAATCACCTTGAGATGGATTGCTGAGTCATATAGTAGATTTATTTCCAGCTTTCTGAGGTATCTCTACTTGCTTCCACAATGGCTTCACCAGTTTATGTTCCCACCAACAGTGGATTACGTCCCCATAGTTGTCACATCCTCAGTAGCATTCATTGTTTGTTGATTTCTGTATGTGAGCCATTCTAACTGTTGTGCAGTGAAACCTCATTGTCATTTGGATTTGCAATTCTGTGATGGTTTGTGATCTTGAGCATTTTTTCAAGTGTCTGTTGGCCATGTGAATGTCCTCACTTGAAAAAATGCATGTTCAAGTCCTTTTGCCATTTCCAAACTGGATTTTTGGTTTTGTGGTTGTTGAGTTCCTTGAACTCTTTATAGATTCTGGATATTAATCTTTTATCAGTTTCATAGTTTGCAAGTATTTTCTCCCATACTTTCAGTTGCCCTTTCACTTTGCTGAGTGTTTCTTTTGTAGCGCAGAAGCTCCTCGGCTTGATGGAATCATATTTGTCTCTGCTTTTATTGCTTGTGCTTCTGGGATCTTTTTCCCTAGAAATCTTTGCCTATGCCAATACCTTTCGGTTTTCCCCAATGTTCTCTAGTAGTTTGATGAGATTGGGTTTTAGATTTTGTTCCTTGAAGTATTTTTAATTGTTTTTTTTTGTATAAGGTGTAAGGCATGGGTCTTCTTTCATAGTTCTGCATGTGGAGGTCCAGTTTTCCCAGGACTGTTTTTTGAAGAGACTGTCCTTTGCACCTGGGATTGATCTTTAGCTCATTTGTCCAATAGAATTTGTTTGTAGATGTGTGCACAGATTTCTGGAGTTTCTTTTCTGTTCCATTGGTCTATATGTCAATTTTTTGCTTATACCATGCTGTTTTGATTGTAACTGCCCTGTTCTGTGTCTTGCAGTCTGTCGTTGCGATGCTTTGAGCTTTGTTTATGTATATGTTTTAAATTTGTATTTAACAAATATAAATTTCAAAAGTGCAACTTTTGGATTATAGAGGCTTTTCCCCCCATAACCTCCCTCCCACCCACAGCCATCCCATCTCCCACCCCCTCTCCCATCCCATTCTTCATCAAGATTCATTTCCAATTAGTTTTATATACAGAAGATCAACTTAATATATACTAAGTAAAGATATCAACAGTTTGCACCCTCGCAGATACACAAAGTATAAAGTACTGTTTGAGTACTAGTTTTACCATTAATTCGCATAGTACAACACATGAAGTATAGTGCTCATTAAGAAATGCCACTCATTTACTTTTTACCCCCATTTTCTTTTTAATAGGTACAGTAGCATCTTAGGAACATCAGATTACTTGTTAGAACAAGGAAACTGTGTCTTCCAAAACCTGCCTTACAGACTGTCAGCCAGGATATCTCCTGCACGAGGCCTTTATGAGAAGGAGACAGGCAAAAAATGCAGCGTTAAGAACACAGTTGCATAGGGAAGCAATGCCTCTCTACATGTTTTCCTCCAACTTCTATTTCAGATCATTGGGCAGAGAGAGTGCATATTCAGGGAGTTCTAAACCCCTGCCCGAGCCCCCATCACAGACAGAGAGATGCAGTGGTAAAATGGACCTGTATATTACATCCTCAATCCCCACTTCTGGTTGAGACAAGGGTTACTTAGAGGACTTTTCTCATCACTCTGGTTAATGTGTTTCTGGTTTGGATCAGAAGTGAGCAGAGAGCCTGTGGCATTATGGAAAGGACCTGAGTTGATGTAAGTCTGAATTGAGGTCAGTCCGTGGCTTGACCTGTTTCTAGGGGAGTTATATGGCATCTTTCATCCTTCTCTGCCTCTTCCTCAAAATGGAGATAATCGTGGTTTCATCATCCGTTTGTTGTGAAGATAAATAAGTTCAGGTACTTGCGGTAGTACCTGGCACACCCAACGTTCTCTTTAAGTAGTCTTTGTCCTTATTAAAAATGTGGATGTGTGTGTAGGAAAGGGTGTGATAGTGGGGAGGAGCTGGGGGGAACTGTGGCCCGATACTCTGTTTTCTCTTTAGCGCCAGTTTGTCTTAACCTGTGGGCAAGTGCATGTGTTGAGGAAAGTAACAGGACAGCCCTTATGGCAGATGGATTTCTGCTCCTGTACCTTCCATGGGGAAGACTCACCCTGCTGGAAGTCAGAGGCACAAAGCAGCAAAAAGCCTAAAATTGGAATTCCAGATGAAATAATCTTACTTTAATTTAAAGATATTTAAATGAACACTGACCACAAACAATGCGTAGTCTGGTGCTTTGGGGACCTGACTCTGTGCTGTCATCCAAGGCACTCTTTCTCCAGGTTGTCATTTTAATTTGTCATTCCTTGGGTATTAGATCACTGGATGGTTGAGTATATTTCTTTAGTTATTGTGAAAGTTGAAGGTGGAGGGAGGAAAGAGAGAGAGAGGGAAGGAGTCTTCCATCTGCTGGTCTACTACCAAATTGGCTGCAGTGGGCAGAGCTGAGTATCTGAAGCCAGGAGCCAGGAGCCTCCCTGGGGTCTCTTCATGGGTGCAGAGGCACTAGGACTTGGGGCATTTTTTACTGCCTTCCCAGACCACAGCAGAGAACTGCATTGGAAGTGGAACAGCCAGGACTCCAACTGGCATCATGGGATGCCGGCACTGCTGGTGGTGGCTTGACCCACTACCCCACAGTGCCTTCCGGAAGCCGTTCCCCCTGGGATCCAGCTGTCTACTAACACGCCTGGGAAAGCGGAGGGAGACGGCCCAAAGACTTAGGCCCCTGAACCCAGAATGGAGCACCAGATAAAAAGTCCCTGGCTTCTGCTTCGGCCTGTCCCAGTGCTGGCCTTTGTAGACACCTGAGGGGTGAACCCCCATATGAACTATCACTCAGAGAGAGAACAGTGCTTGCGATGGCCCCTGCACTGCTTCTCTCCCCACGTGGCTTTGATGGCCAGCGCTGGGCCAGGCAGAAGCCAGGAGGCAGGGGCTCCATTCAGGACTCCGAGCGGCAGGGAGGCAGGATCCAGAGAACCTGGGCAATCAGCAGCTGCCTCTCTGGGTCAAAGTCTGGAGCAGCGGGACTGAAGTGGCCCTGGGGCTTCTGTCCCTGGATGCTGCAGTGCGAAGATGCGTCCTGTGGTGCCATGGCAATGGCCAGTGGGGAATGCGCCTGCGTCCTGCACTTTGACCCGGAAGTGCACCCTCTGACATGGCCGCCTCTGACCTTGGCGCATGGGTAGGAGTCAGCGCCTGCGTCTGCTGCTGCCCGAGAGTCTGCACAGGCCATGAGGTAAGGAGCTGTCCTCGACGCTGGTGGCCAAACCTAAGCCTGACCCATGAGCCCCAGGGTCATGCCGGCATCAGGAGAGGCTGCATGTCCGAGGCTGCCAAGCCATTTCCCAGGCGCGTTTCTCTTCTTCAGCCCCTTCCGGAAGCAACGGCTTTGGCAGGCCTCAGACCGGGCCCCCTTGGAGGTGAGTGATGCGTGGCTGTTGCGGCTTCCCGCTGGGGTCTTGGGTGCCGGCGTGCCTGTTGCTCTTGGTCCCGAAGGCTCCGGTGGAGTCGCAGTTGTGCTGTGCGGACAGTCTGGAAGGGTCCCCAGGGTGCGAGCAGCTGTGTGAGAGCAGAGGTGACTCGATCTCCTCCCAGAACTGTCCCACGTTCCTGTCTGTTTGCTTTTTGAGGGCCCAGCCGCCCTGCTCTAGACCTCTGAGACTGTTCTCGGGAGGAACGAGAGCGAAAGTGCGTGTCTGTGTCCTGGTCTAGGAGGACAGTTTCGGGTTCCTGGCATTGGGTGTGATGTTAGCGCTCTGTGGGTTTTTCATGAAAGAGCCTTGCCAGGCCGAGGTGTACCTTCTGTCCTAATTTGATGATTTGTTTTTAATACCGCAAAAGTAATGAAGGTTTTGTGAAATAGGTTTTCTGTGTCTATCGGGATACTTTGTGGCTTTTCCCATGTTTGTTCTGCTCTGGGATTAATTGCTTCTGTATGGTAGCCGTCCTTGCATTCCCGGAGTAACTCTCAGTTGCGCACAGTGTGCTAAGCTTTGGTTGTGCTCCCGGATGGCATTTGGTAATATTTTGTTGAGGTATGTGACACATTCATGACGGATATTTGTGTGCCATTTTCTTTATGATGTGTGCTTGTTTGGGATGTTGGGATAATGCTGGTCTGATGGAATAAAATGGAAGGATTTTCCTCTTCATCTCCTTTTTGGAAGGGTGTGCAAAGAACAGATTATAATTATCTTTTAAATGGGAGTTCTCACCAGTAGAGCCATCTGGTCCTGGACTTTTCTTCATGTTTTTTGTTTGTTTATTTTTGTTTCCCTGCTACTGCAGTCTCTTTTCAAATGATGAGTGTATTTAGGGTTTCTTGTTTTACTGTATTCAGTTTTAGTGGTTTGTGTCTTTCTAACAATCAGTCCATACACTGTATCAACATTGACCAAATCCTTGTGCCTTGGCTTTTCCATAGTGTTTTCTGATTATTATTTTGGTAAGGTAGGTAATCGTGTCCTCTCTGTTGTTTCTGTTGTGAAGTCACTTGAGTCTGTTCCCTTTTTTCCCTTGTTTCCTGTGGATAAACGTTTTGTCCATGTCACTGAGTGTTCAAGAATAGTATTCTGGTCTCACTGAATTTCTGTTGTGATATTTTGTATTCCGTTGGATTTATATCAGTTTGTATATTTTTCCTCCTTCCACTTTCTTAAGATTTACTTTGCTGTTCTAGTGTTTGAAGGTAAAATTGGGTTTATTGATCTGGTATCTGTATTCCTTAATATATATATGGCAATACAATTTCTCATGTGAAACAAGTCCTGTCAACATGGAAAACTGTATGGATGTACACAGTACTGGTAACATATTGAAGGAAACGAATCATTATGTAGGCAGAGGTTTTCACAGGCCTATGCTCATTGCAGCAGGATGCACAATAGCCAGGCTGTGCAGTCTGTGTATGTATGTATGGTGTCTGTAGCCCATAATGTCTTTATTGAGTCTTCAGGTGATGTGCATTTTGGTTGCTTACATATCTTTGCTCTTGTAATTAGCTGTAGTAAATATGAGGGCAGAGATAACTGTTTGTATGTTGATTTCATTTCCCTTTTGTATATTCCCAGGGCTGGAGTGGTTGGCTCGTATGGTGCATCTATATTCAGATTTCTGAGGTATCTCCATACTGTCTTACACAGTGGCTATACCAGTTTACATTCCTAGCAGCAGTGGATTACGGTGTCTTTCCCCCACATCCTGAAGGCCAATGTAGTATTGATTTGCATTTCCCTGATGGCTAGTGATCCTGAGCATGTTTACATGTGTTTGTTTGCCATTTAGATTTCCTTTCTAGAAATATGCCTGTTGAAGTCCCTTGCATATTTCTTGGTGGGTGGTTTGTTTTGCTGTTGTTGAGTTTCTTGAAAGTTTTTGGGACTTAATCCCTTATCAGTTGCATACTTTGAAGATAATTCTGCCTATTCTGTTATTTGCCTTTTCATTTTGCTGAGTGTTTCTTTTGTAGTGCAGAAGCATCTCAATTTTTTTGTTTTCTTCTATTCTTTTGTTTAATCTTTTGTGATTCTCAGATATTGGACCTCCTTGGTTAAATTTATTCCAAGGTCCTTTATTTTCTTTGTAGCTACTTGAACAGGTTTGGTCATGGAGGTTCTTTCTCAGCCATGACATTGTTGGTGTATACAAAGGCTGTTGATTTTCTATCCTGCCACGTTACCAAACTTTACTATGAGTTTTGAGAGTCTCTTAGTGGAATCTTTTGGATCTCCTATGTATAGAATCATGTCATCTGCACATAGGGGTAGTTGAACTTTCTCCATCCCCATTTGTATCTAACATTGAGAAATGAGAGAAAAAGTACCAACAGGATAACATGCATGTAGAAAATGTCAACAGTGACCTCAGATGCTACCTTTATATTCTATCTTGCTTTGTGGAACACAGGATTTGTCCTATTTCAAACATGATCCATACTTTAAATGCAAGGCTAGTTATGGAGATTGGAGATTGGGAAGCAGACCTGTGTTCCGTGGAGAACCGTGTAGATCACGGGTGTTTCAAGTCCTTGTGCAAATGGGTATATAAGTGTCTGAATAAATAAATTCCAAAGATTTCCTCATGTATAATTCAGAAATAATACCACACAGAATGTTTGTAAGGAAGAAGAGAATGAATGGGTACCAAAACCTTTTCTAAGACTGAGTTAAGGCCGGCACCGCAGCTCACTAGGCTAATCCTCTGCCTTGCGGCGCCGGCACACAAGGTTCTAGTCCTGGTCAGGGTGCCGGATTCTGTCCCGGTTGCCCCTCTTCCAGGCCAGCTCTCTGCTGTGGCCAGGGAGTGCAGTGGAGGATGGCCCAAGTGCTTGGGCCCTGCACCCCATGGGAGACCAGGAGAAGCACCTGGCTCCTGCCATCGGATCAGCGCGGTGCGTGGGCCGCAGCGCACCGGCTGCAGTGGCCATTGGAGGGTGAACCAACGGCAAAGGAAGACCTTTCTCTCTGCCTCTTTCTCACTGTCCAATCTGCCTGTCAAAAAAAAAAAAGACTGAGTTAAACTCTTTTTCAAATTCTTTGTTAGTAGGGCATGTAGTGCATATAGTATCAAATTCTAGATAAACTCTAGTAGTTGGCCTTGACGTAGTATTTTATTTAGAGCTATGTTTTCCTTTTTTAAAAGAATTTTGCCTTTTTAAAGATATTTTTACTTGAAATTAGGAGTTACACACACACAGAGAGAGAGAGAGAGAGAGAGAGAGAGAGAGTGAGTAGGTGTCTTCCATATGCTGGTCCACTCCCTAATTGGCTACAATGGACAGAGCTGAGGGGATCCAGAGCCAGGAGCCAGGGGCCAGGAGAATTGCTGGGGTCTCCTGCATGGGTGCAGAGGTACAAGGACTTCTACTGCATTCCCAGACCACAGCAGAGAGCTGCATTGGAACTGGAGCAGCTGGGACTCAAACCAGTGCCCATATGGGATGCCGGCACTGTGGTCAGTGGCTTCACCTGACCCCACAGTGCCTGCCTCTCCTACAGGTCGTTCCCCGTGGGATCCAGCTGTCTGCTAAGTAGCTTGGGAAAGCAGAGGGAGAAGGCACAAGGACTTAAGCCCCTGAACCCAGAATGGAGCACCAGATAAAATGTCCCTGGCTTCTGCTTTGGCCTGTCCCAGTGTCAGCCTTTATGGCCATCTGTGGAGTGAACCCCCATATGGATGATCACTAAGAGAGAGAAATATTGTTCGCGATGTCCCCTGCACTGCTTCTCTCCCCACATGGCTTTGATGGCCAGGGCTGGGCCAGGCAGAATCCAGGAGGCAGGAGCTCCATTCAGGACTCCCACAAGGCCTGGAGGTAGGGTCCAGACTACCTGGGTCATCAGTCACAGCCCCCCTCGGTCACAGTCTGGAGCAGAGGGACTGGAAGTGGCCCTGCTGTGTCAGACCCTGGATGCAGCAGCGTGCCAGTGCGTCCCCTGGTGCCATGGCAGCTGCCCATGGGGATTGCGCCTGTGCCCAGCACTGTTCCTTGGAAGTGCGTGCACATGCGTGGCCCCTTTTGACCCGATGTGCTCAGGTGGGAGTCCGCAGTGCGTTGGCTCAACCCGAGAGCCTTTTCAAGCAATTAAGAGCCATCCTTGAACCTGCTGGCAGAGCATGAGGGTGACCCAGCAGCCCCAGGGTCAGGCCTGGATCTGGAGAGGCTGGACCCAAGGCAGCCACATCAGTTACCTTGGGCTTCTGGAAATTACTAGGCTCGGTTCTCTTCTTTGGCTCCTTCCAGAAGAGAATGCCTCTTACTGAGTTCCTGTTCCAGAAGAACAGAAATGCTCTTTCTGTGTTGAGTTTGGTGTGTTGGCCTTTCTGTCATGGTGTGGGCGGGGGCTGGGGTGTGCATGCAAGGGGGTTAAGGGGATAGTAGGAGGAGGAAGAGTGTCAAGGGAGAGGCGGGAGCAGAGAGGAATGGGAGAGAATGAAAAGGTGGCATGAATGGGGGGAGGTGTGAAATGAAGCTAAGAAAGGCGTGTTGCAGAAAGGAAAGGGAGGGGGAGTGTGACAGGAGTCCTGGAGGGTGTGGTGGGTGGTTGGGAGAGGAAGAATTTTTCCCATGGTCCTGGTACTGTTTTGGGGGTTTCCTGTGCCTGGCCAGATGTAGCCTTGGCCACGTCCATGAGAAGAGGCCTTGACTCACGACCTCTCTGCTCTGGGTTGTGCAGCAGTGTAAGGTATGTGTGCAGGGGCACGGGGGCACGGGGCAGTCGAATTAACTGGCATGTAATCCAGTGAATTTTCACAGACTGCACACACGGAGGAGAAGGCAGAAGCTTAGAGAAACACCAAGAATATCTCTGTGTTCTGTTCCAGCCTTTCCAAAGTTCTGACACCTCATAGTAAGTACTAGATATTTTTTACTTTTTTTTAACTTTTATTTAATGAATATAAATTTCCAAAGTACGATTTATGGATTACAATGGCTTCCCCCACATACTGTCCCTCCCACCCACTACCCTCCCCTTTCCCACTCCCTCTCCCCTTCCATTCACATCAAGATTCATTTTCGATTATCTTAATATACAGAAGATCAGCTTAGTATACATTAAGTAAGGATTTCAACAGTTTGCTCCCACACAGAAACATAAAGTGAAAAATAATAGATGATTTTTTTTAAATGATGATGAAATCAGATCAGACCTATTGTCATGTTTAATCCCAGTGAGAGTCAAGTTGGGAGTTGATAATTTCTTTTTTTTTTTTTTTACAGAGGATCAGTTTAGTATACATTAAGTAAACATTTCAACAGTTTGCACCCCCATAGAAACACAAAGTGAAATATATTGTTTGAGTACTCGTTATAGCATTAAATCTCAATGCACAGCACATTAAGGACAGAGATCCTACATGAGGAGTAAGTGCACAGTGACTCCTGTTGTTGACTTTACCAATTGACACTCCTGTCTATGGCATCAGTAGTCTCCCTATGCTCCAGTCATGAGTTTCCAAGGCTATGGAAGCCCTCTGAGTTCTCCGATTCTTATCTTGTTTAGATAAGGTCATAGTCAAAGTGGAGGTTCTCTCCTCCCTTCAGAGAAAGGTACCTCCTTCTTTGAAGACCTGTTCTTTCCACTGGGATCTCACTCGCAGAGATCTTTTGCCAGAGTGTCTTGGCTTTCCATGCCTGAAATACTCTCATGGGCTTTTCAGCCAGATCCGAATGCCTTTAGGGTATTTTTTACTTTTTAAAGATTGGTTTGCAAGGCAGAGTTATAGATGAGGCAGTGTAGGAGAGATCTTCAATGTATGGGTCCCTACCCCAGGTGGCTACAGTGTCCCGAGGGTGGGCCATGACAGACCAGAAGCCAGGTACTTTATCCAGTACTCCAATGTGGGTTTGGATGCCTAAGCCTTTGGGCTGCTTCCTCTGCTTTCCTTAGGGATATGAGCAGAAATCTGGATTACAAGTGGAAACAGCCTAGGTATTTGGGGCAGCGGGTTGGCTGAGCCATGGCATAGTGGATGAAGCCACCGCCTGCAGTACCAACATCCCATATGGGTGTTGGTTCGAGTCTCAGGAGTTTCACTTCCGTCCCAGCTCTGCTGTGGCCTGGCCAAGTAGTAGAAGAGGGCTCAAGTTCCTGGGCCACTGCACCTGTGTGGGAGTTCTGGAGGAAGCTCCTGGCTCTTGGCTTCAAATCTGCTTAGCTCCGGCTATTGCATCCATCTTCTATTTTTATCCTTGTATCTCAAGAGCAGTATCTTTTGTGTGTTTCACAATATATACTAAGCTTAATAAAATGAAAAGGTTTGAAGATTTTCCTGCAGTGGCCTTTGCTGCAGCCTCTCCAGTGGGCAGAGCACCAAACATGCCTCTGTATTTCCGAGTTTCAACTTGGCAAGAAACAAGTTGTGAGCTTTAGGACTGAAGAAAAGAATTGTGCAGTGAACACTCTTTACTTTGTACTGTGAAGTTTATGGGTCAGTTTCTCTGGGATTGTGCTAATAAAGTAACTCCCATGAAAGCCAAGGGTGTTGATCCTAAAGACTGAAGTTAGGGGATTACTCAGACTTTGAATTTCAGCTTCTTCTTGTGTATCAAGTGATCCAGTGCTTGTCATTGAAGAAGAATGCGTGAATCTCTTTGACGTTGAGGTTGGCTCTGCCTCATAGCAGTGACTCTTACCATTTAGTGCACTGAACAGTCAACTGGGGAGCTTGTTAAAGTGCCGACTCTGGGCCCCACTCCAGAGTCTGTGAAAGGGACAGGAATAAGCATAGCCACTGGGCTCCACACCATACAGGTACAGCTATGGCTTTAAAGCTGTTTCACTGACCTCATATGTGAGATTGTTAAATTAACAACAGGAGTCACTGTGTTCTAACTCCCTATGCAGGATCTCTGTCCACAATGAGTTGCATTATGAGAGTTAACTGTAAAACTAGTTCTCTTTTTTATTTTTTTTATTTTTTGACAGAGTGGACAGTGAGAGAGACAGAGAGAAAGGTCTTCCTTTGCCATTGATTATCCCTCCAATGGCCGCCGTGGCCAGTGCGCTGTGGCTGGCGCACCGTGCTGACCCGATGGCAGGATCCAGGTACTTATCCTGGTCTCCCATGGGGTGCAGGGCCCAAGCACTTGGGCCATCCTCCACTGCTCTCCCGGGCCATAGCAGAGAGCTGGCCTGGAAGAGGGGCAACTGGGACAGAATCCAGCGCCCCGACCGGGACTAGAACCCGGTGTGCCGGTGCCGCAAGGCAGAGGATTAGCCTAGTGAGCCATGGCGGTGGCCGAAAAACTAGTTCTCAAACTGTGTGTGTGTGTATGTGTGTGTAAGTGCGTGTGTGTGCAACTTGCTGAAATCTTTACTGAATATAGAATTTGTCTTCTGTGTATAATATTAATTGAAAATGAATTTTAATGGAGAATGGGACTGGGAAGGGGAGAGGGAGGAAGAAGCGGTGTGGGAGTGTAGGTGGGAGGATGGGTATGGTGGAAAAATTCACTGTATTCCTAAGGTTTTATTTATAAAATTTATATTAAAAATAAATAAATAAAAAGGAAGAAAAAAAAGCTGATTTTCAGCAATGGGTCTCTTGACATTTGGGTATTCGTAGCCGTGGGGAGTAGTTTTATTCATTAAAGACTTTAGCATCCTCTCTGGTGTGTATACACTAAGTGTTGGTTGTACCTCACCCCCAAGTTGTGGCAGGTAAATTCTCCAGCCTCTGCTTGGTAGGACCCATTCCTGTAGATTCTGGCTGGCTGGTAGACAAGTATCATGCACTGCGTTTTGAGTTGGTAAATGGTAAGGTCAGTTTTAGAGTTTGTTGATTTGAATTGGTTGGTGGGGTACAATGAATGTCCAGTTATTTTGATATGGGAATTATTAGGGCTAGATATAGGATTTGGGAGCCATCATCATCTCTAGTTTAACTCTAAAAATGGCTAAAATATCCAAGAAAATGATAAACTGAGAGAGGAACAGTGGCTGTAACACAGAACCTGGGAAGAGTGCTGATGGTGTGGGAGGTGAGTGAAGGAAGAGGCTTCCATAAGAAGTCATCAGGGATGTAAGAGAAGGGCAAGAAGCAGAGATGTTTTGGAAGGTGATGGAAGTGAGTATGGCCAGAATAAGGAAGGTGACACTCAGCAGGAGAAATGCTTCAGAACTACAAATCCTAAAAAGACTGATGGAACCTAGCTGCTGAGAGATCTTCTTGACTGTAGAGACCTGTACTGTATAAGATGTGGCCACTGAGCACTAGAGGTGTGGCTGGACCATGCTGCAATTTGCTATAAGCATAAAGTTCACACCTCCAAAGAGTTTCCCTCATGACTCATTTCAGTCTCCTACAGTGATTCAGACTACAGCCTGGAGGTGAGAGTGAGGGGCGGTCTCAGCATCCTAACCACTGCCATGTCTTCCATGTTGGAGAAGTTCTCCTACATCCTCGAGGACAAGGTTAGCTGCTACGGGCAGACCGAGAAGCCAGAGGCCCCACTGCATACTCTTTGCCAGTAAGAGAGAGCTCTTTGCTTATCTTCTAAAGTGAAATCGCAGTTTAGTGGTCGCTTGTTTAGATGTTTGTTGATGAAAATATGCACTGAAAATAGATAATGTGATGTGTGTGCATTTGGGATTTCTGTTGTGTTTAATTTCACTCTGCTTTCCTCTCCCTTTATCTCAAATCCTTTTGCTTTTAAGATAATTAATTTTATACTTTATTCCTAACAGTGTATTCAAGAAACTTACAAATGGTATAGAGAGTCTCTCTCTCTCTCTCTCTCTCTCTCTCTCTCTCTCTCTCTCTCTCTGTATCTCAGGGATATCTAGGTTTCTTATAATGTACAGATCACATTCTTCAATATAGAAGAAACCTGATTTATTTATCCAATCCACGTAATGATTGCAGTTTCGTTTTGTGAGATTTTCCCCCTTAGAAGTGTTGATCTGCAGTGATAATCATCCAGCTTGACTATGCACATGTGATTCCTTCTAAGAAGTGGGGGTTTGGGGTCATAAGTCATGCATATTTTTAAATTTAAATATCTATGACCCAGTTTTGGTGCAGAATAACTGCCAATTTCCATTCACACCCACAGGTTGTTAAATCCCCCAGTTTCCCAAGTCCTCAGCCACTTGTGACTGTTGGGGAAAAACTGCCCATACTGGTGCTTCTGGTCTCAGACTTAGTATTTCCTGCCTCCTTATACACTAAGTATTTTTATGGGCCATTGGATGTCTTGGCAACCATCACATTTAGAGCTGAATTGATTCCATCAAATGGACAGCCTCTAATTTATTTGACTGTTACCAACTTGGTGGATGTAGAGTCAATTTGCTGTTTCTGAGAAGTCTCATTGTTCTGTGGCCCATCACTGGCTCAGCTGTTGAGATTTGGAGTTATCACTGCAGACTCATTTGGCATATTTTTGTCTGATGCTCACTGATTCAATCCGTACTTCATTCCTCGGATAATGAGCATTGTAGCACTGTGATTGAGGGACTGGGCTCTGGAGTTAGCCTGTCTGGTTTCAAATATGGTGTCTTCTGCTTTCTCTGTGCCTTGAATGATCAATTTCCCTTTCTGGGCGTGAGGTGTTCATTGTGAAATTATAACAGCCCCCACTCTCTCAGTGATCATTCCCCAACTTTGGCACACATCAGATTTTTGGGGAGAGCTTGTTACATCAGAGACTGGGCTCTGCATGTTGGCATGTCTCAAGTAGCAACAGTACAAGCATTTGTGATTCTAGCATTTTCCTGGGTGATGCTGACCTTGCTTCCTGGGGATTTTGTTTTGAGAAGCTATTGTGAGTATTAATTGAGGTGACGCATGAACAATGCTGCTTAGCACCATGCTTGTGTTGCCCTCGGTAATTAAGTAATAACTTTTGAGCAATGCATGAAGTTTCTGGCCATCGTTAATGACAGTCAGCAGATCATGTGAGTTTATGGCAGGAGAGTACAGGGTCGCTCTAAAATATCAACCTCTAGCATAGAGGTCAAGTTCCTCTCTGTCCTGGGGCTTGAGGGGTGTGTGTGTGTGTGTGTGTGTGTGGTAGGCAGTATACTTCTTTACAATTAACACAGACCTGAGAAAGGAACTATTCAAT
This sequence comes from Oryctolagus cuniculus, assembly GCF_964237555.1. NCBI lineage: Eukaryota > Metazoa > Chordata > Mammalia > Lagomorpha > Leporidae > Oryctolagus > Oryctolagus cuniculus. The sequence goes on from NC_091450.1 coordinate 55,839,042, forward strand.
TGGGAAGTCATGGTCCTGTGACAACTTCCCTTCCTCTCTTCTTCACCTCAATAATCCTGTTTCTGCATCACCCTTTTTAGCATTTTAAGTAATTGTCCAAATGCCAGGAAAAACCTCAGGTAAATCCATGTGAGACACGCGATCCTCTTAGAGAGTGTGATTGCTGCCAGCGCAGAGACAAGAGCTGGGCTAATGAATTCGTTCTTCCTTTTATGAGGGGTGCCCTGCAGGTGGAATACTCAGAAATGTGAAATCTTGATGGAAATGTAACTCAATTGTAGGGCAGTTGAAATATATACAGGAGAAGAAATTTGGGTGGGAGAATTGGCAAATATTCTGTTCCCTTTCCAGTGGCCACCCTGGATTCCATTCTTGAAAATCCTGCCGTTGTAAAATTCTGTTGTGCCATTTCCAGAAGTTAAGCCTTTAAATGCAGCAAGTTTGTAACGGTGATTTCAGTCCCCAGAGAAACACACATCAAGGGCAATTTAAGTTGTCATCCACTTCCTGGAGTTTAGCCAGACATCTCTGCACCATGGAGGATCCAGGGTACTCACACAGGGTGTAAGGTTGGGAAAGGGCACTGGAATCTTTGTTAAACCCCTCAACCCCAACAAGCCCAATGTTCCCACACTCACCCCAGGAGGGTGTGGGCCATGTGCCGTTGGCCATAGCTAGAGCAAGCCCAAAGAAGCCCATCAAGAACAAAGCTTGTAGATGTCTCTGGGTTTCCACCCTCCACCCTCCCTCCTTGCATGCGCAGTCCTGATGCATGTCCCTGGCATGTTCAGATGAGTTAGGGAATAACTTCAGTCCTTGGAGACCATACACTGACATGAAGATGGGGGAAGCATGTCTAGGGACACAGTCAAGTAACAAGAATTCTTCTGTTCAATATTGAGCAAAAAAAAAACAAACCAGGAGTGCAGAATCTGATAAAATGCCCACCCCAGCACTCACCGTGGAGAAGGAAGACTGACATGCCACATTGGTTTCAACATTTTAAAGGCAGTAAAACATTAATGATAATGTGGAAGTCCTGCTCAGACCCCAGTCCCAACTTCCTCCCCTGGTCCCTGGAGGGAACACACTGGGAGGCATTTGCTGTTCATGCAGATTAATGGACATGTTTTGTACTTAAAGTTTCAGCATGTGCAGATCTCTAAAAAGTTTGTGGAGATTGTGCAGGATCTTGAAGCATTTTTAAATATTTTGTTTATTTGAGAGAGAGGGAGATATAAAACCCACTGCACCATAGTGTGCACAATAGCAGGAAGCTGGATTGAGAAGATGGAACTGGGAGCTGAACCCAGACACTTTGGTGTGGGACATATGCTTCCCAACTGGCATCTTAACTGCCAAAACAAATGCCTGCTCCTGCAAGCTATTTTAATTCCATTTCTCATGAACCTTTTGAAGTACCCTCGTGTGCAGCCACATACCCAATACATAGTATTTTTTTTTTTAATTTGAAAGGCAGAGTTACTGAGAGGGAGGCAGGGATATACACACTTCTCCCATGCTCTGATTGGGTCATCTCATAGAATATGGCATACTTGTACTTGTGTACTGGCCAGGTGTCTAGCAGAGGGCACTTATGCACCTTGAGCCCCAGCGCTCTGTTACAGAGTAAGGTGCTGCAGGTTGCTCCACAGCTTCCTGAAGGAGGGTGGTCTCGGCCTCTCAACCATACTTTCCCCAGCACTTTGTATTCTCATTTGCGGGCTTCTCCTGATGTTTAATTTCATCTGATTTTTTAAATATCAACTGGAGACTCTTTCTCCTTAAGGGTTTGTGGATGGATAGAGTAAATTAGAGTACAACATGTCGCTCCCCCTCTTCATGGAGGAACGACACTAAACCCTGCCTAGGCTTCATATCTGAGTCACGGCACCATTATGTCGCTCCCCCTCTTTGTGGAGGAATGACACAGGACCCTGCGCTGTTCTTTTGTGTGCTCGGCCCTCCCCGGGTTTGCTGCTAGTTCTTCCCGGGTTGGCTACTGTCCCTTCCACCTCCGTGGAAGGGCGGTTCCCCCTGCCACTTTTCCCCACTTCCGCGGGGGAGCGGCACACTGCCGGCCGGCTCTCTTGGGAGCTGCACAGGTGTTCCTTCAGATAGATGTTCCCCTTAGATGTTCCTGATGCATGTTGTCTCTCTCCTCCTTTATAGTTCTCTTCCACCAATCCCAACTCTGCTACCCACACGCCGAGTACGCTGCTCTCCTCCAATCAGGAGCAGGTCCTACAGTTTATTGGTTGAACTGGAGGCAGCTGTGTAGAAGCTGTTTTCTCCTCTCCCAGCGCCATATTGTGGGAGAGCAGATGCACAGAATAAGTCTTAATTCCAGTAACTTAGTCTAGTCCGAGTTACTCCCAGTTGCTCCCCACACAACAGACAGAGAACTTGGCAAATTTGTGTCTTGGTCACCATTGTGTTTTGGTATCTCATGTGGTTCCTGGCAATTTCCAAATGTTAAAAAAAACATATACTATATGTACATAAATATAATGTTATTTCTTTTTATTTATTAGAGAGGTGCCTAATGAAAAATGCTCTGTCAAATTTTAAAATGAATCGCAGTATAATTTCAAAGAACAAAGTGAAACAAATGAAAGACCTGTGGCCCCACTACCCTGAGCTCGCCTCACCTTGCTGCCTACTTTTGACAGCTCCAGATCAGGAGCTGCCTGAAGCCATGCTCCCTGTGCCAGCCTACACAATCTGGGTCTTTGTTTTCTTATTGGTTGGCACCAGAAAGTATTCCCATCAGAACTGAAGTTTGCCATTGAATACCAATTTTATAAAAGTGTTGCTCAGTCCTACTATTTCCCTTTAGCTTCTTGGTGTCCAGCATTGCAGCATTCTTCCTCGGATGCTGTGTAGAGCCCCGGCGCTGGACTTGGAACAAGGAGGTGAGCTCCATGATGAGCAACACCTGCAGAAAGGCTGGGCTGCTGGTGTCTGAGGAGTGGTAGTGGATTCACTGGGCCTCTGACTCAGGTTCATCCATCCTTGCCTGGTGAGTCTTTTTGAACTCTTTGTGCATATCATGTGATGGCCCCGAACATGGGTCAGGGACACTCAGGCCTTCAGGAGCCAGATGGAAGGAAGAATAAATTGTGTATTACATTGTATGCTACAAATTAAATAGTGTATTTTATATTATAAATTATTTTTGTTACATATCATAAATTGTATGTTGTTATAAGTATACTTTAAAATGTATATGTGCTCAGAGGTATCACATATAGTTCCAGAAGGAATGAGCCTACCTGGCTGAATGCTGATGCCAGGATGGGTGAACCACCAGGTGGGCGATGAAGACGCCCAGCCACTGTGTTAATTTCCAGGTTTTTTTGGTATTCTTTTCTGGATTTAGAGTTGTACTTAGTGGATAGGAACTGAGAAATGGATCTGGTCATCCAGAAAGGAAGTTTCTGCTCACAGGCTTTGACTCCTGTTTTTCCTGATTTGCTAAGATGGTTTATCTCAGTGTGCCTTGAAGGTTCTCCAGCACAGCAGTGATAGCATTGACTGGGAAACCCAAGTAGACAGTTGTATGTGTGTCATCGCCCACTGAACTCTGATTCTCCTCTGTGATACCCAGTGTTTCCCTAATTTTGTGAAAATTCCTGAGGAATGTATTCTGTTATATTATCTTTATGAATGTAGTTATATGAGGAAACACATAATGTAAAAATGTATGTATCCCAGTCATATTATTAGATTAATTGGGACTGTGGGACTCAATAGAGGCAACTAGATCAGAGAATGGCTCTAGAATTTTAAGAAGTAAGTATCAATTGCTGAGGATATTTGTTGCACTTAGGAAACTAAGGTCCTGGATACCTCAGTCAGTACAGGTTATTTTTACTTCCAGATTAGATGTTGAAATGCTGGAATTATTTTAACTATGATATTCGTAGAGCATGTTTAGTTCTGAGTGGGCAGGGACTGTTGTTTCTGCACAGTATGCAGAAAGGTGGCCATATAATTGGTTCTAAAACTTGGGTTGACAAAATGCAATCCCTCTTTGTCCCTCTGTTTTACAAAACAAAAACTTTCAAAATATTTAGGTATTGTGCTTTGTGCTTTGGTTCTTACAGAATGTGGTGAATTAAGACTTTGTTCCTACTGGTCAGCAGTAACTAGTGTTGACCTTGAAGAGTCATCCCTCTGGCTTCATTTCCCCTGGGATTGCTATTGTGGTGACTCCTCCTCATCACTCCTCCTCGTCCTCCAGGTCTCAGCTCAAGGGCTGGCTCTGAGGAGGCCACCTGTGACCCCCCAGTAAGTTTATTCTGCACACCTTTGCCCTTCAAATTCCTACTGGCTTTATAGGAGTTGATGATCAGTGTGTGTGGTTTCTATGTTTTGCAACATTTATTTGTTTAAAATGAGGAGTGGGGATGAAAAAGAGATATTTTCAGATCCTCCATCTGCTGATTCACTCCCCAAAGGCCAGCAACAGCTGCGGATGGGCCAGGCTGAAGCCAGAAGCCTGGAGCTAGGAACCTTGGTCCTCAAGTACTGGAGCCACCATATATCATCTCTCGGGTGCATTAGCACAAAAACTGGATCAGAAGTAGAGTGGCCAGGACTCAACTAGGCACTCCACTATGGGATATGCACATCCCAAGCAGCTGCTGAACCTGCTGAGCCAAAATACTCACCCCTATGTGTGTATTTGAAAAACTGCCTTAAATGTATTTTATTTGAAAGGCATCATGCACAGACGCGCACGCACGCGCACACACACACACAGAGAGAGAGAGAGAGAGAGAACTCTTATCTGTATTTTCACTGCCAAAATGTCCACAACAGCAGGAGCAGGGCCAGGCCCAGCAGGCCAGAACTCAGAGTTTCCCATGTGATGGCAGGAACCCAAGCTCTGCTGCCTCCCAGGGTGCACATTAGCAAGCTGCTGGAATCCACAAGGGAGCTGGGACTGGAACCAAAGCACCCCCCATTAGGTTGGGAGCATCCCCAGACAAATCTTACTTCTGGGCCAAACGACCCTCCCATATCAATGTTGAATACGCAACAAAAGGATGAATGAATGAATGAATGAATGAGTGGCAAAGGGTTAGGAAGACAGGCACATGGAATTTGCTGTTTCCCAGGGCTGTGCAGCATGAGTGAGAAGGGCTTTTTGCCTCTCCTTGTTTCCTGCTTGGGAGCTCACCAGGGAAACTCAACTCTGAGTGCTTCTGCAGCCTTGCTTTTGCTTTGCAGAGTCTTGTAGAACAAAGCCTTCATGGCCCTTGCTTTACTTGTTTCTTTACCAAAGTGGATTTTGTAAGACTTGTATTTCAGCTTTGCAAAACAGTGTTGCCAGGACTGTTCACCTGGAGAGGCCAGGCATCCTCTTTCAAGAAACTGACATGTTTTGTCTACTATTGCTCTAGAAAGGATAGGGCCGGGCCCCAGGTGGGATCTATGCAGACATCCTGGGGAAGCTCAGGAGGGTTCCAGTCATTGGACATGGGGGCCAGGCCTGTCAAGGAGCCGGCCTCCCACAGGTGGTGAGCTAAGGGTGCAAGTCCCAGTGGCCCCCAGGTGAGGAGGGAGGGACCAAGAGACTACAGCTCCTGGCTGTCCGGCCTGTAAGTGCCCACAGTCCTTGGTTGGCCACTTTTTTGGAGACAAACCCACACGGGAGCGTGTCTGTGAGAGAGCTGCAGCTTGGCTTGGGTGTGTGTGTGTGTGTGTGTGTGTGTGTGTGTGCTCCCATGGGAACCTTTGCATGTGTGCGGCCAGGCTGGGACACGGCTCCTCTACCCCATTCCTGATTCTTTGAAACTTTCTTCAAGCTCCAGGCACATCACTGTGGCTGCTGGAGAGGAGGTGTCCACTGGCCTGAGCTGGGCGTGAGGTTCCCCCGTAGCACTTGACCCCCAGGCCCCATGGCAACTGCAGAGACTCCCACTCCTGGGGTACACAGTGTGGGTGTACATAAGCGGTGAGTGCGTGCTGGGCACGGGGAGGGTCCTGGAGCACCTGGGCACGTGTGGCTCTGTCAGGCCCAAGCCTCACCTTTCAGGGTTGCCCGGTTTTCTGTTTGGGCACAAACGCCACTGGGCCATCTGGAGTTGGGACTCTGAGGGCAGGAATGTGGCAACTCTTGCCAGTTCCTGCAGTTTCTTCTCTGAGCAAAAAGTAGCAGAGATACGGGCTGAGTGCCCCATGTGTCGGTGCAGCATGCAGGCAGGTGCAATAGGCACCTGGGCTGTGCTGGCTGGCACAGGTGCTTCTCTGCCGCACTTGATCTTGTGGCGGTTATGGTGATTAGGAAAGTGGGTTCTTTACAGACCCCAGGGAGGTGACATTTCTCATGATGGCATGCCCCTGCGGGAACAGTTGGAACCATGCACAGGAGAAAATAGTGACTGCTAACTAACCAGCCAGGGGGTCACAGCTGTGCTGGGTGAGTGAGGAGTCCTGGGCCAACCCACACAGCACCTGGAGGCAGAAGTGCTTTGTTCATCACCATGTTACTTCACTGCTTTCTCTCACTGAGTTACAGCCACTGTTATCTCTGATTTGTCATTTGTCTTTGTGAACCCTCCCACCTCTCCATGATATGGTCGTCTTGGAATTCATTTTGGAAATGAAGGGCAGGTCTACCTCTCTGGGTTCCCCCTTGGTGAATGTCACAGGCAGTCACTTTTTCACAGTGGGGCTTTTGCTCCATACACGTTATTCTCATTTTCACATGCAGAAGTTGGGGCTCAGAGAGGCTGAGTGACTTGCCCCTGGTGACACAGCATGATGCTGCCTGTGTTGCATAATCAGGGAGTGAATCCTTGTGAGCAGATAAGTGAGACTGGTGGGGCAGAATGAGTCCCAAGGCACCAGCAGGAGTGTCCTCATGAGACCTCTCTAAATCTGACCTTATGCAGCTTCCTCCTCTGCCCCATCCATGCTGGCCTCTCAGTTCCGTGACGGTGCCAAGTTCTCTTCCACCTCGGGGCACTTACATTGCTTTTCTTTCTTGATTGTTTCTGTCCTTGAACTTCTGCCATGAAACTGAGGAACACACCACATTTCCCGGTGGTTGAGAGTTTGGTAGCTGGGGGAGATGTTCGTGGAAGGATGAGTTTCCAAGCCTCATGTTCCTCTTCTGTTAAAATGGAATCCTCTCTGAAGATTATCTATTTTATCATCTTAAAAAGGTAAGTTTTGGTTTGCTGATCTAGTATATTTTTTATTTCATTGATTTATGTTCTGATCCATTTTATTTCTCATCTCATGCTTGTTTGGGGTTTTGTTTTTTCTTGTTTATCTAAATTTTTGAGATGTATCACTTGATTTTGAATTTTAGGCATTTCTCATTTTAAATATGACTACTGTATGCTATAAACTTCCCTCTTAATGTTTTTGCTGTAATCAACAGTGTTTCACATGTTTTGTTTTAGTTTTCATTTATTTCAAGATAGGTTTTATTTCCTTTTTAATTTCTTCAGTGATCACTCATCATTCCGTAGCATCTAGTTAAATTTCCAAATATTTATGAGTGTTCAATTTTTATTCTTATAGTTTATTTCTAGTTACCTGATAGGATTTCAGTCTTTTCAGATTTGCTGAGAATTGATTCGTGGACCCATATATAATATATCCAAAAAAAAGTTGAGTGTGCTGAATGTAGCTTTTAGGTTAAATGTCCTATAAATTTCTGTCAAGTCATTGACTTGATGTAAGATTTTAGCTTTCACACATGTCATTATTTATATTGTATTTGGATGATCTGTCCATTGATGAGAGTGCATTGTTCAACTTACTCCCTATTGTTGTATAGGAATGTCTCTCCCTTTCGGTCTAATGCTATTTTCTGTGTATATCTTGGTGGTCTTGTGTTGGTTGCTTATATATTAATGATTGTTATATCTTCTGCTGAATAAAATTTAATCAATGCAATGTCCTTTTTATCTCTTTTTATAATTTTTGATTTCAAGTTTTTTATTTGTTGTCAAGATAGCCAATTCTCCTCGTTTTTATTTTCTGTTTGTGTGGAATATCTTTTTCTAGCCCTCCACTTTCAGTCTATGTGTGTTCTTGTGAAGTGAATTTCTTATAGATATTATATAGTGGGGTCTTTTGTATTTATTTCAAACTTTTATTCTTGGGATTTTTTCCACTTTTTTAAAAATTAAAGTTATATAAATTTCGTGCATTTCATAAATGCAAATTTAAAGAGATAGTATTTTTTCCCAGCCGCACTCTAACCCTTCTTCCTCCTCTATCTCTATTCCCTTTCTTATTTGTTTAGTAAGATTTATTTTTAGTTAACTTTAAATGCATAAGATTAAGCATATACTTATTAGAGCTCAGCAAATGGTATGAAATAAATAAAACTGCTTCTCAACAGTTGAGACAAAGGCTGTTCAAACCATAGCATTTCAATGTCATTTTTATTTTTATAGATTACCGTTTTTTACTGTTATTATAAATATTTTGCTCAAAACATTTTATCTAAGGTACACAAACTTCATAAATTTCTTTTTTAAAAATTTTTTTATTTGAAAGGTAGAGCTATAGACAGAGAGAGAGAGAGAGAGAGAGAGAGAGACAGAGAGAAAGGTCTTCCTTCCATTGGTTCACTCCCCAAATGGCCGCACTGACAGGTGCTGCGCTGATCCGAAGCCAGGAGCCAGGTGCTCCTTCCTGGTCTCCCATGTGGGTGCTGGAGCCCAAGCACTTGGGCCATCCTCCATTGCCTTCTCGGGCCACAGCATAGAGCTGAACTGGAAGAGGTGCAACCAGGATTAGAACCTGGCGCTCCTATTGGATGCTGGTGTCCCAGGCAGAGGATTAACCAAGTGAGCCACGGTGCTGGCCCCAAACTTCATAAATTTCATTAATATAAATTGATGAACATAGTGATTATTTTCTACCCTATCAGTACTCCCACCTTTCTTCCTCCTCCCTCTCCTATTCGCATTCTCATTTTTTGTGAAGATCTATTTTCTTTTCTTTTTAAATATTTATTATTTGTCTATATGAAAGGGTTACGCAGAGAGAGAAGGAGAGGTAGAGAGTCTTTCCTCCGCTGGTTCACTCTCCAGTTTGCTGCAACTGCTGGAGCTGTGCCAATCTGGAGCCAGGACCAGGAGCTTCTTCTGGGTCTCTCAACAGGTGCAGGCACCCAAGGACTCAGGCCATCTTCTACAACTTTCCCAGGCCATAGCAGAGAGCTGGATTAGAAGAGAAACAGCCAGGACTTGAACCAACCCCAGTATGGGATGATGGCACTGCAGGTGGCAGCTTTACCTGCTATGCCATGGCACCGGCCCATAAGATCTATTTTCAATTAACTTTATGCACATATGATTACCTCTATAGTAAGTAAAGAGTTCAAGGCATAGTATGAAAAAAGAAAACCTGTTCCTCAGCAGTTGAGATAATGGCTGTTCAAAGTAATCACATCGGAAATTGGCAGTTTAACTTCTGTGGATTACATTATAGATACACTATTAATTATTAACAGAAATTTGCGGAGAACATATTGTATTTGTCCTTTTGAGACTGGCTTATTTTGCTAAGTATAATGTTTTCCGGTTATAACCACGTTGCTTCAAATGACAGGATTTCTTTTTTTTCTTTAGGACTGTGTAGTATTCTGTGGTGTACATATTGCAAAATTTCATTATCTTTTTTCAGTTAAAGCACATCTGGGTTGATTCCACATCTTAGCCATTGTGAATTCACCTGTAGTAAACATGGGGGTACATATCAGTCTTTCATAGGCTGATTTCATTACCCTTGGGTAAATTCCCCATAATGAGATGGCTGGGTCATATTGTAAATCTATATTCAGGTTTCTGAAGAATGTCCATACCATCTTCCACAGTGGCTGTATCCGTTTACATTCCCACCAACAGTGGATTAGGGTACCTTTTTCCACACATCCTCACCAGCAATTAGTTGTTTGTTGATATCTATATGAAAACCATTCTAATGGAGGTGAGGTGAGAACTTACCATGGTTTTGGGTGGCGTTTCCCTGAGGTTAGTGATCCTGAGCATTTTTGCATGTCTCTGTTGGATTTCCTCTTTGGAAAAATGTCTGTTTATCTCCTTCACTTATTTCTTAACTAGATTGTTTTGTTGTTGAGTTTCTTGAGCTCTTTATATATCTAGTATTAATCCTTTATCAATTGCATAGTTTGCAAACAATTTCTTCCATTCTGTTGGTTGGCTGTTCACTTTGTTGAGTGTTTTTTACAGTGCAGAATCTTCTCAATTTTATGTAATCCTATTTGTAAATGCTGTCTTTGATTGCCAGTGCTCTGGTGTTTTTTCCAAGAAGTTTTTGCCTATGATAGTGTCTTGCCGGTTTTCCTGAATGTTCTGTAATAAATTGATGGTATTGGGTTGTCGATTTAAATCTTTAATCCATGTTGAGTGGATTTGTGTGTAAGCTGTAAGGTAGAGGTCTTGCTTCATACTTCTGCATGTGGAGATCCAGTTTACCCAGCACTATTTGTTAAAGAGACTTTCCTTGCTCTGGGCATTGATTTTAGCTCCTTTGTCAAAGACAGGGTGGTTGTAGAAGCATGGGTTGATATTTGGAGTTTCTGTTCTGCTCCATTGGTCTATCCATCTGTTTGTGCCAGTACCAGGCTGTACAACTGTCCTATAGTATGCCTTGAAATCAGATATTGTGATGCCTCTGGCTTTGTTTTTGTTGTTAAGATTGCTTTAGCATTTTGGGGTCTCCTGTGTTTCCAAATAAATTTAAGCATCTCTTTTCTAGATCTGTGTTCTGATTGATATCACATTGAACCTATTAATTGCTTTTGGTAGTGTGGGCATTTTGATGATAATGATTCTTCCAATCTACCAACATGGACGATTTGTCCATTTTTGTTTCTTTATTTCTTCCTTTATTGTTTTGTAATCCTCATGTTAGATTTAGTTGCTGTCCTTGGTTAAATTTATTCCAAGGTATTTAATTTTTCTGTAGCTGTTGTGAATGGGATTGAGCTTAGAAGTTCTTTCTCAGCCTTGGCATTGTCTGGGTATACAGAGGCTATTAATTTCCGGTTTTTTAAATATTTTGTTACTTTACCAAACTCTCTTATGAGTTCCAGTAGTTTCTTATTGGAGTCTTTTGGATGCACTAAATACAGAATCATGTCATCTGCAAGTAGGGATAATTTGACTTCCTCCTTCCTAATTTTATCCTTTGAATTTATTTTTCTTTTCTGTTGGCTCTGGTAAAACTCGCAGGACTGTATTGATTAGCAATGATGAAAGTGTGCATCCTTGTCTGGTTCTGCATCTTAGTGGGAGTGCATCTAACTTTTCCATACAGTAGGATGCTTGTCCTGGGTTTGTCATAAATTGCCTTGATTGTGGTGAGGAATGTTCCTTCTGTACCCAGTTTGCTTAGAATTTTCATCATGAAACAGTGTTGTATTTTGTTAAATGCTTTCTCTGCACTGAGATAATCATATAGTTTTTATTCTGCAGTTTGTTAATGTGGTGTATCACATTGTTTGATTTGTGAAAGTTGAACCATCCCTGCATTCGAGGGATAAATCCTTCTTGGTCTGGGTGAAGGATCTTTCTGATCTATTGTTGTTTTTGATTAGGTAGCGTTTGCTGAGGATTTTTGTGTGTATATTCAACAGTGAAATTGTTCTGTAATTCTCTTTCTCTGTTGTATGTTTTTCTGATTTAGGAATTGAATCATGCTGGATTCATAGAAGGAGTTTTGGAGGATTCCCACCAATGAATTTGTTTTGAATAGCTTGAGAAGAATTGTGGAGTTAGTTCTCCTTTAAATGTCTGATAGAATTGAGCAGTGAAGTCATCCAGTCCTTGGCTTTTATTTATTGGGAAGGTCTTACTGATTCACTTTCCTTCTTGGTTAATGGTCTGTTTAGGTTTTCTGTTTCATCATGGCTCAATTTAGGTAAGTTGCATGTATCCAGGAATTTATCCATTTCTTCTAGGTCTTCCAATTTGTTGGCATACAGTTTCTTGTCATCATTTCTGATGATTCCTTTTATTTCTATGGTATATGTTGTTGTGCTACCTTTTTCATCTCTAATTTTATTGAATTGGGTATTCTCCCTTTTTGTTTAGTTGGCCTGATGGTATATTATTTTTTTTCCAAAAAAGCAGCTTTTTTTACTGATCTTTTGTATTGTGTTTTGTATTTCAATTTTGTTAATATCTTCACTAATTTTAATTATTTCTGTTGTCCTACTAATTTTTGGTTCATTTCCTGTATTTTTCTAGATCCTTGAGAGCTGTTGATAGCTCACTTATTTGGTGCCTTTCCAATACCTTGATATAGGCACCAATTGGTATAAACTTTCCTCCTAACACTTCTTTTACTTTATCCCATAAACTTTGATATTTTCTATTGTCATTTCATTCGTTTTACAGAAATTTTTTGATTTATCTTTTGATTTCTTTTATGATCCACTATTCACTCAGAGCATTTTGTTCAGTCTCCACATGTTAATATGTGTTCTGGAGATTGCTGAGTTTTTGATTTCCAGTTTCACCCCATTGTGGTCAGAGAAGATGCATGGTATGATTTTGATTTTTCTGAATTTCCTGAGACATGCTTTATGGCCTATTCTGTGCCCTATTCTAGAGAAAGCTCCATGCCCTGGTAAGAAGAATGTGTATTCTGCAACTGTAGGATGAAAATTTCTGTAGATATCTATTAGGCGCATCTGGTCTATATGTCAATGAACTCTGTTGTTTCTTTGCTAATTTTCCATCTGGTTGGTCTGTCCATTGCTGAACATGGGGTATTGAACGTTCCCATTTGTATTATGTTGGAGTGCATTACTCCCTTTAGGTCCATTACCATTTATTTTAGGTAGTCAGATGGCCTGTAATTATTGGGTGCATATATCTTGACTATAGTCACATCTGTTGAATTAATCCCTCAGTTGTTATACAGTGTCCTTCTTTGTCTCTTTTAACAGTTTGTGTGTTAAAGTCTATTTTTTCTGATATTAGGTTGGTTACACCAGCTTTTTATTTTTTTGGTTTCTGTTAGTGTGGAATAATTTTTTCCATCATTTCACTTTCAGTCTGTGCAAATCCTTGTAGGTGACATTTGTTTGTTGTAGGCACAAATAGATGGGTCTTGTTTTCAACCCATTAAGCTAGTCTGTGTGTTAACTGGAGAGTTGAGACCATTTATATTCCAGGTGACTGTTGATAGTGACTTGACCCTACCATTTTCCCATAAATATTCCTGGTTTTCCTGTGGATTTCCTTTGTTGTTTTATTGGGGAATTGCCTTCACCTTCTTTCATAGTGATGAGCATGTTTGTATATTCGTGTGTGTAGTGCTTCCTTAAGTAAGCACTTCCTTTTGTAAGGCTGGATGAATGATGTCAAATTCTTTCAATTTCTTTGTTGTGGAAGGTTTTCATTTCCCCTTCATTGATAAATGAGTGCTTTGTGGGGTACAGTATTCTGGGTTGACCTTTTTTTTTTTTCCTCTTAAGACTTGGGATATATTGTGCCATTCTCTACTAGCCTGTGGGGTTTCTGATGAGAAGTCAGCTGTGAGTCTAATTGGAGATCCTCTGAGAGTTATCTGGCATTTCTCTTATGCACATTTTAGAATCTTTGTTTCACAGTGGAGATTTTGACTACAATGTGCTGTAGTGAGGATCTTTTCTGCTCATGTCTATTAGGAGACCTGTGTGCTTCCTGTACTTGGATGTCCCTTTCATTCTCCAAATTAAGGAAGTTTAGTGTAATTACTTCACTAAAAAGGCCTTCTCAGAAATCCATTCTGTCTTTCTCAGAAACGCCTAAGACCTGTATGTTTGATCATTTGATATTTTCCCATAAATCTCCAAGACTGTTTTTAAGTTTTCTGATTTCTTCTTCTTCATTTTTTTTTGGTTTCACTGTAAAATTTCCAGAAAATTGTCTTCTAAGTTAGATACTCTTTCTTCTGACTCACTGAGTTTGTTTCTAAGATATTCCACCACGTACTTTATTTGAGCTATTGAGTTCTTGATTTCTAACATTTAATTTCATTTCTATTTAAAATTTCAATTTCATGGAAAAATTTTTCATTCATGTCATGTATGGATTTCTTTAATTCGTGGATTTACTTCTGATGATTTCTAAGTAACCTACAATCAGTTTTTCGAATTCCCTAACCAGCATTGCATCAATCTCTTCATGTTTGCATTCTAATAAGGAATTGTTTTTGTTTCCTAAATTCCTCTTTTTTCTTTTGTTTGATGATATAGTTTCTGGTGCTTGGTCTTCTATGCCGATATCTTCTTATGCTTCATCAATTCTATTGTTAACGGTCTCCACTGCATTTTTGTTTGTTCTGTTGCATTTTTCATTTCATTGAGATTTCTCTTTAAGATCCCAATTTCATGGGACAAATTTTCTTTCATGTCCAATATGGATTTCAGTAGTTCATGCATTTGCTTCTGATTACTTCTATGTATTTTACGATCAATTTTTTGAATTCCATTTCTTCAATTCTTCTATCTCATCATCTTCACAATCTAGTATTGAAGTTTCATTGTTTTTTTAAGATTTATTATTTATTTGAAAGCACTACACAGAGAGAGAAGAAGAGGCAGAGAAAGAGAGAGAGAGATAGAGAGAAGTCTTCCATCAGCTTGCCACTACCCAGTTGGCCACAATGGCCGTTGTATACCAATCTGCAGCCAGGAGCCAGGAGCTTATGGAGATCTCCCATGTGGGTGCTGAGGTCCAAGGACTTTGACTGTATTACACTGCTTTTCCAGGCCAGAGCAGAGCGCTGGATTGGAAATCGTTCAGCCAGAACTTGGAGTAGTACCCATATGGTATGTTGGCACGGCACATGGCGGCTTTACCAACTATGCCACAGTTCAGGCTCCAAAGTGTCTTGTTCTTTTGGGGGCATCATATTGTCTTTCTATTCTTGTTTCTTGAATTGGTGTATTTATTGTTTGGCATTTGTGGAGATAATTGTTGGTTTTCTCTTTGTCTCTCTCTTTTTTTTTTTTTTTTTTGCTGTGGCAACTTTTATCTTTGGACTATGACTGTGTAGATAAGTGGAAGGTTTTCTTAGTGAATATCTAGAGGCTTGTAGTGGGGGTGGCCAGAGAGCTGTGTTCAGTTCTCCAGGGATAAGGGAATGCCCCAGGTGACACACCCAGGTTTGTTGTGGCAAATCTCTCTCTCTCTCTCTCTCTCTCTCTCTCTCTCTCTCTCTCTCTCTCTCATCAAAAGGGAATTTATTCTGTGCAGCTGAGCTCCTCTCCTCAATGGAGACCCAGGCTAGAGTGCTAGCCCAAGTTTGTATTATATTTATCCGCTCTGTCCCAAGGTCCACACAAAGGATCTGTGCATTCCTCAGTGTAAGATCAGTTTCCCTAGCAGTATCTCTCACCAGGTAACCAGGAAACCCTGAGCATATGGAGTCTCCCACTGTAACTGCTCAAAGTCCTAGCCACACTGTGAGTCTTCCCACAAACCCTCAGTTTTTTCCCGTGTCCAAATACAGACACTTCACACAGTCACAAGCTATCGGCCCCCTGTTAGTTCTCCCCACCAGAATCAGGAGTCTCCACTTGGCTGGTTGCTGGGCAGAGATACGAGCTGGTGCACCTGTGATGTATCTCTGAAATGGCACCCTTCTACTGGCATGTTACAGGACGCTGTTGTAAACTGATTTGGGAGAGAGAAATGTGTCCACCCCATTCTTTTTCTTTTTATCATCTAGTTTGGCTAGTACAGTGTCTCCCATGGGGCTCCAAGCCTGGTTCGCTCTAGACTCTTTCTGCAGCTTTTTTGCCTCTTCTTGGTCTGCTGTGGTCTTGTCTCACTTCACTTTCCAGTGCTGGTCCATAGGCTGTTGGCTGGGTAGGCTAGAGTCCTGAGCGATGTGCATCCATGCCTGCCACGTAGGTCCACCCTGTCTCTCTAATTTCGGTAGAGTTTCCTCTGCCATTGACTCACTAATTCTATCCTTAGATTACACTCTCTCCACATTTTTAAACTATCATCTCCTGGGCTAGAAGCGAAGAGTTAAGCTCACTCCCTACTCTGCCATATTTGGACCTCCTACGAGTTCTAATAATCTCTGAGTAGAGTCTTTTGGATCCTTTATATACGGTTTTTACTTCAGGTTTTCATCATGAAAGGGTGTTGTATTCTATGAAATGCTTTTCCTGCTATTAATGAAATAATCATATCATTTTTGTTCTTCACTTTGTTAATGTGGTGTATCAAATTGATTGGTGAATGCTAATAATCGCTGTGTACCAGGGATAATACCCACTTTGTCCGGATGAATGATCATTTCTTATATGTTGTTGGATTCAATTGGCTAGTATTTTGATGATGATTTTTATGTGTGCTTATCAGGGACATATGTGTGTAATTTCTCTCTTGTATCCATTTCTGATTTAGGAATTAAGGTGATGCTGTCATCATGGAAGGAGTTTGGAAGGCTTCCCTCTCTTTCAGTTGTTTTGAATAGCTTGAGATTGGAGTTAGTTCTTCTTTAAATGTCTGATAGAATTCAGCAGTAAAACTGTCCAATCCTAGGTTTTTCTTTGTTTGGAGTGTCTTTATTACTGAATCAATTTGTGTCTTGTTTATTGATCTGTTAGGTTTTTCTGTGTCTTGGGTCAATTTTGGTGGGTTGTGTGTGTCCAGGAATGTTTTTCTTCTAGGTTTCCTGATGTGTTGGGCTACAGCTCTTTGTAGTAATTCCTGATGAGAAGTCAGCTCTAAGTCTAATTGAAGATACTCTGAAAGTAATCTGACATTTCCCTTTATGCATATCTTTGAATCTTTTCTCTATGTTTTACTGTGGAGCATTTGACTACAATATGTCATGGTGATGGTCTTTTCTGGTCATGTATATTAAGAGTGCTGTGTGTTTCTAGTACTTGGACATACTTACTTTCTCCAAATTCGGGAAGTTTTCTGTAATTATTTCACTAAAAGGCCTTCTAATCCATTCTCTCTTTCCATGCCTTCAGTAACCCCTAAGACCCTATATTGTGTCATTTGGTAGTATCCCATACATCTCCAACCCTATTTTTCACTTTTCTAATTTGTTCTTCTTCATTTTTTTGTTTGACTATTAATTTTCCAGAGATCTGCCTCATGAAATCTGTTGTTAACCCTCAGTGGGTGCTGTTCTCATCTGTGGTTCTGTGGTTCTGTGGTTCTGCATGATTGCCACAAAGGGTCTGTGCAGTGTTCAGTGTGAGCACAGATCCTGCTGCAGTGACCCACCCCAGGCAGCCAGGGTGCTGAGCTTATGGAGCTACCCAAGTATTTTCCCAGAAACCAGCTACACCGTGCACCCTCTCCTGCATGCCTGGGTTCCCACAGTCTCAGTACCAGAGCTCCCACAGACACAGGGTGCAGAAGATCCACACCACCCCACTAACCTGTTCTGTCTTTGGAGAGGCTGAGAACTTCTGAGAGCCAGTTGCCTATGGGTTCTCCACTTAGCAGTTTGAGCTCCAGAGCCTGCGTTATGTTGAGAGGCTAAGGGCTCATGATAGTCATAGGTGCATTTGCAGCCCCCTGTCAGTCTTTCCACCCAGACTGAAAGTCGGTGGGGAACACAGACTTTTCCCTGTGGTGAAATCCCTGGTCATACATGTCCACAAGAGCTACTGGCCACAGCACTGCTTGTTTCACAATCATGCTTCTCCCCGCCAGTTTATGGACACTTAGAAGAGTCCCTGCAGCTAGTGATGATGTCTGAATGGCTCCTTCTCCCTGCCTGTTGCTGGGCAACACCTGGGCTGTTGCTACTTGAGACAAGATGGCACCTTTTCCCTGACTGTTGCTGGGAGTCTGCATGAGAGCTGCTGCAGCTACTAGCATATCCAAAATGGTGCCTGCCCTCTCTGAGCTGGTTGTCGGGGGCTGTTGTGAGAGGATGGGGAGAAATTGTCTCTCTTTTCTGCTGGGTTAGGGGATACTCGTTACCCTCAGGGTCCAAGTCACACCCCAAGACAGTGTATTCTGCTAGGCTCTCTCTGCAGCTATTTCAGCAGTGGCTTGGGCCACTGCAGCCTGATCTCACCGTGGTCTTCAGAGCCGGCACTTTTTCCAGCTCTTGTCTGCTGGGACTTGTGTTGTATCAGTGCTTGTTGCTGGGCATCTGCAGCTTCCACACAGATCCACAGCATCTCTCCTCCTCTTACAGAATCTCCAGTCTCCCCTGAGAATGCACTTTCTTGCCTTTTTTTCTATTTTATCCTAGCCTATAGCAGTCCTCCATTTCCCTATTCCTCCATGTTGGAATCCCCTCTGAGGACTATTTATTTTGTTTACCTTCTCAAAATGAATTTTTGATTTCTTGATCTTTTTTAAATTTCATTTATTCATGCTGTGACATAGATTATTTCTCACCTCCTTCTGCTTAAAGGTTGTGATCTTATTTTTCTAAGTTTTTGAGATGCATCATTAGATCTTTAATTTGAAACATTTCTCTTTTTTAATATAATCACTATATGCTAAAAACTTACCTCTTAATAATGCTTTTGCTGTAACTCACAGGAGTTAATATGTTTATTTCAAGAAAGATTTTATTTCCTTTTAAATTTCTTCAGTGTCCCATTGTTCATTCAGGAGCATCTTGTTTAATTTCCATATATTTTTTGAGTATTCTCTTTTTGTTCGTTTATTTCTAGTTACTTGATAGGATTTCAGTCTTTTCAAATTAAATGAGAGTTGATTTGTGGCCTAATTTTTGGTATACCCTGAAAAAATGTTCAATGTGGTGAATAGAATGTAACTTTTGGTCCGTTAGGTCATTTGTTTGATGTTATGTTTCAACTCTGATGTGTATTTACTTATTTTCTATCTAGATGATCTGTCCATTGATGAGAGTGCATTGTTGAAGTCACCCACTTTTATTGTCTAGGAGTGTCTCTCTTTCTTTAGGTCTAATAGTATTTTCTGTATATAACCGGTGGTCTTGTATTCAGTGCATAAATATTTATGATTGCTATGTCTTCTTTTGGAATCTAAAGTTTTATCAGAATACAATGTCAATTTTATCTCTTTTTACAAATTTCTATAGAAAGCATACTATGATATGCTTCATTGATGATATCCAATTTCTATATTAAAGACCTTGAAAAATGTACCCTTGGTTTAAACTGATTCTTTTTTAAAAGATTTATTTATTTATTTGAAAGGCTGAGTTACAGAGAGACAGAGGCAGATGCAGAAGTGGGGGTGCAGAGAGAGAGAGAGAGAGGTCTTCCACCTTTTTTGGGTTCAGGGGCCCAAGGACTTGGACCATCTTCTGCTTTCCCAGTCCGTAGCAGAGAGCTGGATTGAAAGTGGAGCAGCCGGGACTCGAACCTGTGCCCCATATACATGCCGGCACTGCAGGTGGTGGCTTCATCCACTATTCCACAGCGCTGGCCACTAAACTGATTCTTGACAATAATTTGTGAACTGAAAAAATATCAACCCTGCAACCACTGGTAAATTTTCACCAAAATCATTCACATGACCAGTGAACAGGACTAAAACAGTAGTCTTATTGCACAGTGCATATGGCCAATCTTAGAATTCTCCCATTAGTATCTATGTAGTTTCAGATTCTTTTTGGGGTTGCCAGGTAAAAATATAGTAGTAATAGAAGTTACCTTTACAGAATCATATCATCTGTAGTATTTTAATGCATATTTTACAAGCTTTATAATGAGTTTTTATAATTAAATATGCATTGGGGGTTCATAATAAATGATTTGGGGTAGCTGTTGCTAACTGATGTGACCCCCAATACGCATGTGTTGAAACGTAATACTCAATGTGTTGTTATTTAAGAGCAGGGGTGCTGGGAGGTGACTGGATCATGAGGGCAGATCTTCTGAGAATGCTATCACTGCCTTTATTTTTTTTTAAAAAGTTTTATTTACTTATTTGAGAAGCAGAGTTAAAGACAGAGAGAGGAAGGGCCAGAGAGAAAAGACTTCCATCTTCTGGTTCACTCCCCAGTCGGCCACAATGGCCAGAGCTGAGCCAATCAGAAACCTGGAACCAGTGTATTCCAGGTCTCCCACATGGAAACAGGGGTCCAAGGACTTGGGCCATCTTCCACTGGCACTGGTTTCCCATGCTGCTGCAGAGAGCTGGATCAGAAGTGGAGCCTCTGGTACTCAAACCCGTGCCAATGTAGGATGCCAGGCCTGAAGGCGGCTTTACCCACTATGCCACAGCACCCTTTTAAGAATGGCTTGATGGAGCAGCTTGTTTACCCCTTTGCTATTCTGCCACATGAAGGCACACACACATTAGCCAGCAAAGCTTCACTAGACACTGAGCTCCTAACACTGTGATCTTGGACTTACCACCCTCCAAAAGAGAGTAATATATTCCTGCTGTTTATAAATTTCCGAGTGTAATGTGTTTACTTACAGTAACCCAAATAGACTAAGATGTAGTAACTAATCAGAGAAGTTTAGAAATGGGTGGGCATGATGCATAGCAGGTTAATGTGACATTTGGGTTGTCAGCATCCTGCATAAGCTGCCTGTTGTGAGTCCTAGCTCCCCCATGTCCAGTTCAGTTTCCTGGTAATTCCCCTGGGAGGCAACAAACAATGGCCCAAGTGCGTAGTTCCTGCCACCTACATTGGAACTGAGATGTAATTCCTGGCTCCTGGCTTCTTCCTGGCCCAATCCTGGCTGTTGGGGGCATTTGAGGAGTAAGTCAGCAGGTAGAAGATCTCTCTTTGTGTCTCTGTCACTCTGCCTGGCAAATGAATACATAAGCCTTATGAAAAACATTGATGACATGACTTTGGTAAACGCTTCATCAAGTAAGAAGTTTAAGAACATGGGTCTGGCACTGTGGTATCACATATGAGCTCTGGTTCAAATCCTGGCTGTTCTACCTCTGATACAGCTCCCTGCTAATGCCTCTAGGATAGTAGCAGAGGATAGCCCAAGTGCTTGGGCCTCTGCACCCTTGTGGGTGACCTAGAATAAGCTCTTGGCTCCTGGTTTCATTGTGGATGAACCCTGGCTGTTGTGGCCATTTGTGGAGTGAAGTGAGTAGATGGAAAATCTCTTTTCCTCTCTCTCTCCTTCTCTCTGTAAGTAACTGTGCCTTCCAAGAAAATAAAGTAAATCTTTAAAAAAAAAAAAGTAAAAGGCTGGCGCCACAGCTCAATAGGCTAATCCTCCGCCTTGCGGCGCCGGCACACCGGGTTCTAGTCCTGGTCAGGGCACCAGATTCTGTCCCAGTTGCCCCTCTTCCAGGCCAGCTCTCTGCTGTGGCCCGGGAATGCAGTGGAGGATGGCCTAAGTCCTTGGGCCCTGCACCCCATGGGAGACCAGGATAAGTACCTGGCTCCTGCCATCGGGTCAGCGCGGTGCCCTGGGTGCAGCGCTCTGGCTGCAGCGGCCATTGGAGGGTGAACCAACGGCAAAAAAGGAAGACCTTTCTGTCTCTCTCTCTCTCACTGTCCATTCTGCCTGTCAAAAAAAAAAAAAAGAAGTAAAAAAGAAAAAAAAAAGAGAAACCCTAATTTAGTGGGAAATAAGCAAACAGGCATAAACAGCTGAACGGAAAATGACCATTTTACCCAATAGCATAAATTTTAATGTAATCACAGATCATTAAAACTATGCTAGTGTAATGTTCTTCATTATTTTTAAATTATGTTTGAAATAATTTTTCATGAATTTCATAGGTGCTGTTCCAGGAAGACAACCACATTCCTCTTTTTCTCTTCCTCTCCCTCCCTTGTCTCTCTTCTTTTCATTATTTTTTGCAAGATATAATTTTAATTCACTTTATTATTCATAATCTTAATTCACCACTAACCATAGTATTCAACAAGGAAAAGTAGGAAGACCACAATTCCACAAGAGCAGTATAATTGTCCTTTTTTTTAATAATTATTTTTTTTTTGACAGGCAGAGTGGACAGTGAGAGATAGAGGCAGAGAGAAAGGTCATCCTTTTACTGTTGGTTCACCCCACCTTGTCTCCCCATAAGGGTGACAGAGGCCGAAACAATCGACCCACCCTCAAACAGCCATTCCTCAGGCCTCTAAAAGGGAGCTGGATCAGAAGTGGAGCAGCCAGGGCAGGCAATGGTCCGATCAATGGATGCCTGCGCTGCTTGTGGCCCTACCCACTACACCACAGCACTGGCACCTGGCTTCACTGTTTTTGACCATACTTGTAAGAACAGTCTTCTGAGAAGTGCACGGCTGCCCCATCTCAGTTGATTTTTATAAATGATGAGAGATATGGATCTAATTCCATTCTTCTACACGAATACATCGAGCTTTGCCAGCACTATTTGTTGAAGAGATTATCCTTACATCAATGAATGGTCTGACCCCTTTTGTCAAAAATCAGGTGGCTATATGTATTTACATTAACTTTGGGATTCTCTGTTTCACTCCATCGGTCTATGTCTCAGTTTTTTTTTTTTTTTTAAGTATCAGTGTGATGTGATGTTAATACAGTTTTTTAGTATGCTTTGAAATCAGGTATTGTGATGTCTCCAGCTTTTTATTTCCTCAGATTCACCTTAGCGTTTCTGGATCTTCTGTGGTTCTGTATGAATTTGAGGGTTGTTTTTTTAAATTCTGTAGAGAATGTCATTGGTATTCTGTAGATTTCTTTCCATGAGATAGACATTTTAATGATACAAATTCTTCCAATCCACAAAAAAAGGAATACCTTTCCAGTTTTGTGTCCTTGATGGTTTCTTTGGTCAGCGTTTGATGATTTTCATTATAGAGATCTTTCACTTATTTGATTACATTTATTCCTCAATAGTCTAATTTTTGTGGTTATTGTAAATTGGATTTTTGTTGCTTTCTTTGTCAGTGAGGCCATCATTAATATGTAAAAAGCAGCTTTTTCAAATGTTTACTTGTACTTCTAAAGTTTTCTGAATTGGATTATCAGTTGAAGCAGCATTTTGCTGGAATGTTTGTGTTCTTCCAGGAGCAACATCATGTCATCTGCAAACATTAATTATTTGACTTGTTCTTTTCCAGTTTTAGTGCCTGTTATTGTGTTCTCCTCTGTAATTGCTCTTGTGAAAATGTATAGTACTGTATTCAGTTAGAGTGGTGAGAGTGGACGTCCTTGTGTTGTTACGGATTTTGACAAAATGCGTTCATCTTCTCCTCATTCAGTATAATATTGGCTGATTCTTTGTCAAATATCACATTTATGTTTTTGAGGCATGTTCCTTCTATGCCTAATTTGTGGAGGTTTTTTTTTGTGCCATGAAACACAATGCATCATATCAAATGCTTTCTCTGGATCTAATGAGAGTATGGTTTCTATTCTTTCATTATGTTGATTAATTTATGCTATTTATTGTTTTGCAAATATGGAACCACCCTTGCATTTCTAGGATCAATTCCAATTGATAGTTATGTATCAGCTTTTTGATGTTTTCAATTGTTTATTTTGTACTCTGTTGAGAATCTTTTTATCTATGTTCTTCAAGGATATAGGCCTGTAGTATTCTTTCCATTTTGTGTCTTTGTTTGTTTTTGGCATCAAAGGGATGTTGGCCTCCTAAAAAGTGTTTGACAGTGTTCCATCCTGTTCAGTGTTTTAAAATAGTCTGAAGATTGTTGGAGTTTGTCTTTAAATGTTTTGTAGAATTGGATAGTAAAGCCATCAAGTCATGGGTTTTTTATTGATGGAAGAATTTTGCTTACTGCTACAATGCCATTACTTCTTGTGAGTCTGTTAGATTGTCTTTATCTTCTGGATTAAATTTGGTAAGTTATTTGTATTGAAAAACTTCTCCATTTTTCTGCTTTTTCCAGTTTATTAGCATATAGTATTGAATGGCAGTTTCTTTTGAAGCCTTGTATTTCAGTAGTGTTGATTATACTGTCTGATTTTTCATCTAATCTTACTTATTTGAGGTTTTGAGGTTTTTTTCTCTTTTTTTCTTTGTCAGTCTTGTTAGAGGCTTATTTAGTTTTTAAAAATTTTATGTGAGGTAAACAAATTTCATGTACTTGCCATATACATATTCAGGAACGTATTGATTCTTCACACCCAACGCTTCCTCTAACCCATGCTTCCATACTTCTTCCTCTTCCCTCTCCTGTTTCCACTGTTAATTTTTTTTATCTTTTATTTAATGAATATAAATTTCCAAAGTACGACTCATGGGTTACAATGGCTCCCCCCCCATACCGTCCCTCCCACCCACAACCCTCCCCTTTCCCACTCCCTCTCCCCTTCCATTCACATCAAGATTCATTTTCGATTATCTTAATATACAGAAGATCAGCCCTAAAGGCACTCGGATCTGGCTGAAAAGCCCATGAGAGTATTTCAGGCATGGAAAGCCAAGACACTCTGGCAAAAAGATCTCTGTGAGTGAGATCCCAGTGGAAAGAACAGGTCTTCAAAGAGGGAGGTGCCTTTCTCTGAAGGGAGGAGAGAACCTCCACTTTGACTATGACCGTGTCTAAACAAGATAAGAGTCGGAGAACTCAAGGGGCTTCCATAGCCTTGGAAACTCATGACTGGTGCATAGGGAGATTACTGATGCCATAAACAGGAGTGTCAATTTGTAAAGTCAACAACAGGAGTCACTGTGCACTTACTCCTCATGTAGGATCTCTGTCCTTAATGTGCTGTACACTGAGGCTTAATGCTATAACGAGTACTCAAATAGTATATTTCACTTTGTGTTTCTATGGGGGTGCAAACGATTGAAATCTTTACTTAATGTACACTAAACTGATCTTCTGTAAAAAAAAAAAAAAAAGAAAAAGAAATTATCAACTCCCAACTTGACTCTCACTGGGATTAAACATGACAATAGGTCTGATCTGATTTCATCATCATTTAAAAAAAATCATCTATTATTTTTCACTTTATGTTTCTGTGTGGGAGCAAACTGTTGAAATCCTTACTTAAGGTATACTAAGCTGATCCACTGTTAATTTTAATAGAAAAATATTTTCAGGTAACTTTATACTCAAAATAGTCACTATTCACTAAGTAAAAAGTTCAACAAATAGTATGAAGAAAATAAATTGTTTCTCAAAGTGAGACAAGGCTTGTAAAAAAAAGCATCATATCTCAAAATACTCATTTTATTCCTACACATTATTACCTGTTAAATACTCTCTTAGTCACTGCAGATCAGGGACAACATGTGGTATTTGTCTTTTGGGGACTAGCTTATTTCACTAAGTATAATGTTTTCTAGTTATATCCATTTTGTTGCAAAAGACTTCATTGCATTTTTTCCTGCTGAATAGTATTCCATAGTGTATATATACCATAGTTACTTTTTTTCAAGATTCATTTTTCTGAGAGGCAGAGTTGAGAGAGGGAGAGACAGAGAACGAGAGATCTTCCATCTGAGAATGAGAGGTCTTCCTTCTGGTTCACTCTCTAAATGGATGCAATGGCTAGAACTGGGCTGATGGAAAGCCAGGAGCCAGGAGCTTCTTTTGGGTCTCCCACGCAGGTGCAAGGGCCCAAGGACTTGGGCCATCTTCCACTGTTTTCCTAGGCCTTCATCAGGGAGGATCCAGGCTTCGAACAGGAACACCTATGGGATGCTGGTGCAGCAAGTAGGAGGCTTAACCCACTTTGTGCTGGCCTCCATAATTTCTTTATCTAATCATCATTTGATAGACATCTGGATTGATTCCATATCTTAGCTGTTGTGAATTGAGCAGCCATAAACGTGGGTACAGATAACTCTTTCATCTGCTGATTTCAATTTGTTTAGGTAAATTCCCATGAGTGGCATTGCTGGTTCATATGATTCATCTATTTTCAGCCTTTTGAGGTGTCTCCATACTGTCTTCCACAATGGCTTCACCAGATTACATTCCCAGTGGATTAGGGTACTGCATTATTATTATTATGTTATTTATATTAATAATATTAATATATTATAATTATATTAATAATTGACAGGAAGAGTTACAGACAGTGAGAGTGAGAGTGAGAGAGAAAAGTGTTCCATCCAATGGTTCACCCCCCAAATGGCCACAATTGCCAGAGCTGCACCGATCCAAATCCAGGAGCCAGGTGCCTCTTCCTGGTCTCCCATACGGGTGCAGAGGCCCAAGCACTTGGGCCATCCTTCATTGCTTTTCCAGGCCACAGCAGAGAGCTGGACTGGAAGAGGGGAAGCTGGGTTTAGAACCCGGTGCCCATATGGGATGCCAGCACCGCAGGAGGAGGAATCACCTCGTGCACCACGGCACTGGCCACTTGTGTACTGTTTTGCCACATCCTTTCCAGCATTTGTTGTTTGTTGATTTCTGTATGCAAACCATTCTAACTGTGGTGAGGTGAAACTTCATTGTGGTTTCATTTTGCATTTCGCTAATGGCTAGTGATCCTGAGCATTTTTTCATGTGTCTGTTGGTCATTTGCATTTCCTTCCTTGAGGAATGTCTGTTCAAGTCTGTTGCCCATTCTTTTTTTTTTTTTTTTTTTTGACAGGCAGAGTGGACAGTGAGAGAGAGAGAGAGACAGAGAGAAAGGTCTTCCTTTGCCGTTGGTTCACCCTCCAATGGCCGCCGCGGTCGGCGCGCTGCGGCCGGCGCACCGCGCTGATCCGATGGCAGGAGCCAGGAGCCAGGTGCTTTTCCTGGTCTCCCATGGGGTGCAGGGCCCAAGCACCTGGGCCATCCTCCACTGCACTCCCTGGCCACAGCAGAGGGCTGGCCTGGAAGAGGGGCAACCGGGACAGAATCCGGCGCCCCGCCCGGGACTAGAACCCGGTGTGCCGGCGCCGCTAGGCGGAGGATTAGCCTAGTGAGCCGCGGCGCCGGCCTGTTGCCCATTCTTAACTGCATTGTTTGTTTTGTTGTTGAGTTTCTTGAGCACTTTATACATTCTGGATATTAACAATTTATCAGGTCATAGTTTGCATATATTTTCTCTCATTCTGTCAGTTGCCCTTCACTTTGCTGAGTTTTCATTTACAGTGCAAAAGCTTCTCAGCTTGATGTAATCCCATTTGTGTGTTTTTGCTTTTATTGCCTGTACGTCTGTGTTCCAAGAAGTCTGCATCTGGCAATGTCTTGCATCATTTCCACAATGTTCTCTAAGAATTTGATGGTATTAGGTTGTACATTTAGGTCTTTGATCCTTTTTTGAGTTTGTTTTTTTGTAAGAATGAGGTAGGTTTTTATTTTCATACTTCTGCATGGGAGATCCACCTTTTATGCACCATTTTTTGAAGAGACTGACCTTGTCACATGGTTGGATTTTAGATCCTTTGTCAAAGGTAAATTATTTGTAGATGTGTGGATTGAGTTTTTGGAGTTTCTATTGTGCTCCATTGGTCCACATGTCTATTCTTTGCCAGTATCAGGCTGTTTTGTTTGTAACTGTCCTGAAGTATGTCTTGAATTCTGGTATTGTGATGCTTCTGGCTTTGTTGTTCACATATAAGATTCCATTAGCTATTCTGGGTCTCTTGTGTTTCCATTTGAATTTTAACATCTTTTTCCCCTAGATCTGAAAAGAATGTAATTGGCATTTTAATTGGGATCACATGAATTTGTAAATTGCTTTTGGTACTATGGACATTTTGATTATATTGATTATTTTAGTCCTTGAATATTAAAGATTTTTCCATTTTCTGTGTCTTCTGTTTCTTTCACTAATGTTTGCTAATTTTCATATTAGATACTTTGGCATCCTTGATTAATTTTATCCCATGGTGTTTAATTTTTTTGTAGCAATTGTGAATGGGATTGATCTTAGAAGTTCTTTCCCAGCCATGGCATTTTATACATAGACTATTGATTTTTGTGTTAATTTTGTATCCTGGCACTCCCCCAGACTCTTTTTATGAATTCCAGTAATCTCTTAGTGGAGACTTATTTCCCCTATATATAGAATCCTGTCACCCGCAAGTAGGGGTAATTTGACTCCCTCCTTCCCAGTTTGTATCCTTGGATTTCTTTTTCTTGCCTAATAGGTCTGGCTAAAACTTCCAGGTCTATATTGAATAGCAAGGGCACAAGTTGTCATCCTTGTCTGATTCCAGCTCTTCAGGGAATGCTTCCAACATTTCCCCATTCATAAGATGCTGTCTATAGGTTTGTCATAAATTGCCTTGATTATGTTGAGCAATGTTCTTACTACACTCAGTTTCCTTAAGGTTTTCACTATGAAAGGATGTTGTATTTTGTCAAATGCTTTCTCTGCATCTATTGAAATAAGCCTATGGTTTATTTGAAAGTTTTATTTATTTATTTGTGAGGCAGAATTATAGATGGAGTAGGAGAGACAGACTTTTTAATTGGTTGGCATACAGTCCTTTGTATTAGCTCCTGATGGGTAAGTCTTTTAATCATCTGTGGTATCTGTTGTTACCTTTCATTTTTCATCTCTGATTTTACTAATTGGGGTCTTTTTTTTTAAGGATAGTTGGACCAAGAGTGTATAAATTTTTTAAGCAAGTTCTTCATTTCACTGATATTTATATTCTTTTTTGCTTTCAATTTTGTTTATTTCTCCTCTAATTTATATATCTCTTTCCTCTTGATAATTTTGCATTTGATTTCATTTTTTTTTCAAGGGTGCTACATTGGTGGCTCACTTATTTGATTCTTTTCCAATTTCTTGGTATAGGCACCAATTTCTCTAAACTTTCCAGTATCTGATAAGTTTTGATATGTTATACTGTCATCTGTATTCGTTTTCATCTTTTTTTAATTTTTTCTGACTCACAGTTCATTCAGGAGCATGTTCAGTCTCCATGTGGTTGTATATGTTCTTGAGGTTCTTGGTGTGGTCATTCGCCCCTTCATTCCATGTAGTTGTGGAAGATGCATGGTATGATTTTGATATTTGTTGAATTAGCTGAGACTTATGGCCTACCTTATTGTGTATCCTGGAGGGTGGCTCAAGGCCTTAGTTCCTGTCAACCATGTGGGAGACGTGGATGAAGATCCTACTTCTCAGCTTTAGTCCCATCTTGAGGGCATTTGGGGAGTGACTCAGTAGATGAGAGCTATCTCTAGCTCTCTCTCTCATAATGAATC
This sequence comes from Oryctolagus cuniculus, assembly GCF_964237555.1. NCBI lineage: Eukaryota > Metazoa > Chordata > Mammalia > Lagomorpha > Leporidae > Oryctolagus > Oryctolagus cuniculus. Next base: position 55,868,064 of record NC_091450.1, read on the forward strand.
ATTCAAAATTTTACCTCCCTTTTTTACCTGGAAACTTGATTTAAAGTATTCAAACTTGATGTATTTCATATATACAAATTTAGAAACATTAATTATTCCCACTCCACCCTCGCTCACTCCTACCCACCGACCCGAACATGCTCCCATCCCTCTTCATTTTTTTTAAAGATTTATTTATTTATTTGAAAGTCAGAGTTACACAGAGGAAAGGCATAGAGAGGTCTTCCATCCGATGGTTCACTCCTCAATTGGCCACAATGGTCAGAGCTGTGCTGATCTGAAGCCAGGAGCTTCTTCTGCGTCTCCCAATGGGTCAGGGGCCCAAGGACCTGGGCCATCCTCCACTGCTTTCCCAGGCCATAGCAGAGAGCTGGATCGCAAGTGCAGAAGCCAGTCTCAAACTGGCGCCCATATTTAATGCTGGAGCTCCAGGCCAGGGTGTTAACCTGCTTGGCCACAGCACCGGCCCTATTTCCCATCCCTCTTCATCCTCTATCCACGATTCCCATTCTTATTTTATACAAAAATCTATTTTCAATTATTTTATACTCATAATATAAAGCCTGCACTATGTAAAGAATTCAACAGTTTGAAAGAATTAAAAACAAAATCTGTTCCTGAAGAGGCAAGACATGGTTTGTTTAAAATCATTCTATCTGCAAGACAAGAGTTGTCTAAATCATTGTACGTCAAAGTATCAATATCACTAATATAGCTCACCTTTTAGGTACTCTGTTACCAAAGATCAGGGAGAATATACAGTGTTTGTCTTTTTTTGGAAAGGGTTATTTTAAAGTGTAAGGTTTTACAGTTGCATCCATTTTTTTTCTTTTTGCAAATGACAGGTTTTTCTTTTTTCTTTCTTTTTTTTTTTTTTAACCAGAAAACGTTTCTTACCTGGAGCACATCGGAGATCAACACAGTCTTAGCCCGGAGCCAAGACTGCTGTCACCCACGTTTTTGACGCTGCCTGGCAGCTTCCGGTGCTGCTGTGCTTACTGGGAGGAAGAGGCGGGCCCTAGATGGCTGGCGCTTGCGCAGTCGGCCTGGTGGAGAGCAAGACGGTATTATCTGGTGGTGGCGGCATGTCCTAGGCTGCCGGAATTCTCGGCTGATGGCGGCGTTTTCGGCAGCTGTACTGGCCCAGAGAGTGCGGGAGTGAAGGTGAGTTTTTCTTATGAAACAATGAGAGGCCTGGGACCTCGTCGCGGGGGGGGGGGGGGGGTCGTGGCTCCTCGGAGCAGTGTAGACACTCATGTCCGCAGGCTGACGGCCATGGGGGCAGGCGGCGGCTCAGCTGTGGGAAGCGGAGAAGCGGGTGGCTGGGCTTGCGCTGGAGGACAGGACTGCGGGTTACAAGGTATGTTTATTTGTAACCTCTAACTTATTTATTTAGTCAGTTCTAGCAGTGTTTTTGGTGGGTGTTTTAGTTTACATTGATTTTTATGAGTCTTTTTAGGTTGTCTATATCTTCTGGATTTAATCTTAGTAGGTCACGTGTATTTGTTATCCAGGGATTCCTCTGTTTCTTCTAGTTTTCCAGTTTATTAGCATATAGTACTGAATAGCAGTTTCTCTGAAACCTTGTGTTTCAGTGATGTAGATTATAATCTCTGCTTTTTTTCTGTAATTTTATTTACTGGAGTTTTTATCATTTTTGTTAGTCTGGTTAGAAGATTATGTACTTTTTAAAATTTTATATCAGGTATGTAAATTTCATGTATTTCTTATATACAGATTCAAACATACTGATACTACTTCCCATGCTAGCATCTCTCAAGCCTGCACTCCCAGCCTCCTTCTTCCTCCTTCTCTTGTTCCCACTCTTAATTCTTCATCAGTTAAAGGTAGGGTGGGCAAGTTCCACGTGAGCTGCGTAGTGATCTTTTTTCAAAAAAATATATATTCTTAAGTGGCAGAGATCCAGAGATAGGGAAACACAGAGATAGAGGTCTTCCATCTGCTGCTTTGCTCCCGAAATGGCCACAGGGCCCATTGCTGGGCTGATCCAAAGCTAGGAGTCAGGAGTTCCTTCCAGGTCTCCCATATGGAGACTGCATTCAGTAAGAGTGGTAAAAGGGACATCTTTGTGTTGTTATATGTTTGACAAAATGATTTCACATTCTCCCCATCCAGCATGACATTGGCTGTTGGTTTGTCATACATAGCCTTTATGATATTGATATGTATTCCTTCTGTGTATATTTTGTGTAGTTTTTAATCATTTTTATTCTACTGATATCTGTATCTAATTAGATGATGTGGTTTTCAAAAGATTTATTTCATTTGTTTGCAAGATTTATACAGAGAGATATAAGTAGAGCAAGAGCAAAAGAGAAGGAGGGAGGGAGAGAGGTCTTCTGTTTGCTAGTTCATTCCCCAAAAGACCTTGATGGCCAAACAGAGCCATCAGGATCCAGAACCTTCTTCCAAGTCTCCCATGTGGCTGCATGGCCCCAACTAATTGGGACATCCTCCGACATTTTCCCAGGCATGTTAGGAGGGAGCAGGATTGAAAGTGGAGCAGCCTGGATGCTAAATGGCACCCATATGAGATGCCGGCATTATGTGTTTTGGATTTAACCCTCTGTAACACAGCGCCAGACCAGACAATGTGGTTTTATTCTTCCATTTTTTTGATAAAATTCATCATGTGTATTAATTTGCAAATGTGGAACATCATGGCATTTCTGATATAAATTTCAATTGAAGGTTTTATGTGAGCTTCAGCATGTGGTTTTGGTTTTGTTAGGCTAGAATTTTGTTAAGAATCTTTGCATCTTTTTCATTATGCATATAGGCCTTCAGTTTTCTTTGTATTTCATGTTTTGTTATCTTTTGTGGTTAAAGTAATGCCGGCCTCTCAAAAAGTGTTTGTTAGAGTTGAATCCTACTCCTTCCAGTTTATTATTTTGAAATAGTTGGAAAAGTATTGGAGTTGCTTTTTAAATCTTCAAGCTCCTTGGATACCTTTATTCAAAGTTATTTAAATTTTAGTAGCTATTGTGAATGGAATGGATCTTCGAAGTGGTTTCTCAGCCCTGATATTGTGTGTATACAAATTCTATTGATTTTTGTGTGTTGATTTTATATCCTGCCACTTTTCCAAACTCTGTTATGAGTTTTAATGGTCTCGTGGTGGAGTTTCTTGGTTCCCCCATTTATAAAATCATGTCCTTTTGAAGGAGGGATAGTTTGACTTCCTCCTTCCCAATTTGTATCCATTTGATTTCTTTTTCTTGCCTAATGGCTCTAAAACTTCCAGATCTATATTGAATAGCAATAATGAGAGTGCATCCTTGTCTGATTCCAGATCGTAGTTGGGAATGCTTCCAGCTTGTCCCCATTCATAAGATGCTATCAGTCGGTTTGACATAAATTGCCTTGATTGTGTAGAAGAATGTTCTTTCTGTTGTCAGATTCCCTGAGGTTTTCTTTCTGAAAGGTTCTTGCATATTTTCCAGCTGTTTTCATCTATTGAAATAATTATGTTTTTTAAATATGTATTTAATTGAAAGGCAGATTTATGGAGTGAGGGAGATTTCCCAAGAATTTCCAATTCATTGGCAAACAATACATTGTAGGAATTCCAGATAGTTGTTTTTATTATTGGGTTTCTATTATTACAGTTTGTTTTTCATTTCTGATTTTACTGATTGGGGTCTTATTCCTGTTTTGTTGTTGTTGTTGTTTTGGAGATTTTCAGCAATTTTCTAAAAAATAGTTTTTAACCAGATTTTCATATCAGTGATCTTTTTATTTTTTTAGACAGGCAGATTTAGACAGAGAGAGAGACAGAAAGGTCTTCCTTTTTGTTGCTCATTCTCTAAATGGCCGCTCTGGCTGGTGCACTGCGCCGATCTGAAGCCAGGAGCCAGGTGCTTCCTCCAGATCACCCATGCGGATGTAGGGCCCAAGCACTTGGGCCATCCTACACTGCACTCCCGGGCCACAGGAAAGAGCTGGACAGGAAGAGGTGCAACCGGGACAGAATCTGGCACCCCGACCAGAACTAGAATCCGGTGTGGCAGCGCCGCAAGTGGAGGATTAGCCTATTGAGACACGGCGCTGGCCTCAATGATCTTTTATAATGTTTTTCTTCAGCTTTGTTCATTTCTTCTCAAATTTCCATGATTTCTGTCATCCTACTAATTTGGAGTTTGATACGTTGTTTTTCTAGATTTTGTGATGCATTGAAAAGCTCATTTATTTGATTCCTTTCCAATATCTTGTTGTAGGCACAAGTTGTTATAAAGTTTCCTGTTAACATTGCATTTGCTGTGTCCCATACGTTTTGCTATGTTGTACTGTTATCTTTAATCATTTCCAGAAATTTCTGGATTTTCATTTTGATTTCTCCTAAGACCAACCATTCATTCAGGAGCATGTTGCTCGGACTCCACGTGTTTGCATATGTTCTGGAGTTTCCTAAGTTGTTGATTTCCTGTTTCCTTTCATTTTGATCATAGAAGATGCATGAACTGATTTCAGTTATTGAGTTTTCTAGGCTTGCTTTATATCCTATCATATGTTGTGTCCTAGAGAAAGTTCCAGGGACTGATGAGAAGAATATGTATTCTGCAAGTTGTGGGATGAAATGTTCTGAGTTAGGATTTCAAACAAGGCAGCCTGTTCTCAGGGACAAAGTGATGAGCAACTGTGTCACCTACAATTTTGACATAGGGGAGGGGCTAGGAAACGACCAAGAGAAGACAGTTCAGGTGTTCTTGTAAGATACTGTTTTTTAGTTAAGAGATCCAAATTCCATGCATTTCATAAATACAATTTAGGTACACAGTGATAGTCCCTACCCTACCTCCCTGTCAGGGGCATAACACATTGTGCACTTGTTTGTCTGACTCCGGGCAGCAACCCTGGCACCGACCAGGCCAAGGATGCTGGGCAGGTATCTGCCGTTCAGTAGCCGTGACCATGGGCAGTTTGGCAGAGCTGTGCGCCATGTGGGAGAGGCTGGGTGTTAGCCCGGGAGGTGTAGAGAGCTCCACACTGCCCTGAGGTTCTGGTGGGCTGGATTGGGAGCAACGATGCCCTTGGAGTGCTCCTGATCATGGTGAGCACAGGAAAGGCATGTCAGGCTGGGGCTCAGGCTGTGGCCCCTGGTTCTTCAAGGCAGTGCGGCCTGTTCTGCTGACGCTGTGTTTCTGGGAGGAAGGGATGGGTGTTAGGCCTAGGGGAGAAGTAGGCTATATCCAAGGCAGTGTCGTTGTTGGCTGGCATTGGCAGTAGTGGTTCAGTAGGCTTGTAGAGTGCAGGATGGACTTGTTGTGTTTAAGTTTTTGGACAGAGAGATGCCCAGGGCCTGCCTCAAAGGATGGGGGATCCCGGTGCTTCCCAGCAGTGTTTTCCCTGCAAATCCACTGGTTCAGAGGCAGCGGGGGCTGGGCAGGGGCTCAGGTGTGAAGAAGCCATGATGCGGCTGTCTGCCTCACCTCCCCCGCTAAGAAGGACTCAGATGTGAAACTAACGCAGAGTGGACACTGAACCTCAGCTGCCAGGCAATCTTGTTCTTCTGGAGACTCTCGACTTCCTGTCATCAGTTCATGGACATCAGGTTTGATTCCGTATCTCAGCTATTGTGAACTGAGCTGCAGTAAACCTGGAGGTACAGATAACCCTTTCAGATCTGCTGATTTCATTTCCTAGGAGTAAATCACCAGGAGAAGGATTGCTGAGTCATATGGAAGATTTATTTTCAGCTTTCTGAGGTATCCCCATACTGTCTTAGGCAATGGCTTCCCCAGGTTACATTTCTACCAACAGTGTATTAGGGTAGCATAGTGTCAGATCCTCAGCAGCATTTATCATTTGTTGATTTTAGTATGAGAGCCATTCTGACTGTGGTGTGGTGAAACCTGATGGTTAGCAATCCTGAGCCTTTTTTCATGTGTCTGTTGGCCATATGAAGTTGCTCTCTTGAAACATGCCTGTTCAAGTCCTTTGCCTATTTTTAAATGGAATTTTTGTTTTGTTGTTGTTGAGTTCCTTGAACTCTTTGTAGATTGTGGCTATTAATCTTTTATAAGTTTTATAGTTGGCAGATTATTTTCTCTTATTCAAAGCCTCTTGACTTTGCTCTTTTTAGATTCTGGATATTAATCTTTATTTTTTGACAGGCAGAGTTAGAGAGTGAGAGAGAGGGAAACAGAGAGAAAGGTCTTCCTTTTTCCATTGGTTCATCCCCAATTGGCTGCTGCGGCTAGCACACCACGCTGCTCCAAAGCCAGGAGCCAGGTGCTTCTCCTGGTCTCCCATTTGGGTGCAGGGCTCAAGGACTTGGGCCATCCTCCATTGCACTCCTGGCCACAGCAGAGGGCTGAACTGTAAAAGGAGCAAGAGGGACAGAATCTGGCGCCCTGACCGGGACTAGAACCCAGAGTGCTAGCGCTGCAGGTGGAGGATTAGCCTATTGAGCGGCAGCGCTGGCCTGGATATTAATCTTTTATCAGTTTCATAGTTAGCAAATAGTTTCTCCCATCCTTTTGGTTGCCTCTTTACTTTTCTGAGTGTTCCTTTTGTAGTGCAGAAGCTTCTCAGCTTGATGGAATCACATTTGTTTGTTTCAGCTTTTATTGTGCTACTGGCATTTTGTCCCAGAAATCTTTCTTTAAGCCAATGTTTTCCAGTATTCCCCAATGTTCTCTAATAATATGATGATATTGAGGTTTAGATTTTGTTCCTTGACGTGTTTTAGTTGCTTTTTGTATAAGGTGGAAAGTATGGGTCTTCTTTCATACTTCTGCATGTAGAGGTCTAGTTTTCTCAGGATCTTTTTATAAAGAAACGGTCCTTTGAACCTGGGATTGATCTTTAGCTCCTTCTTGAAAGATAGATTAGTTGTAGATGTGTGCGTTATTTCAGGTGTTTCTTTTCTGTTCCATTGTTGTCATTTTTTTTTTTTTGCCTATAGCATGCTGTTTTGATTGTAACTGTCCTGTGCTGTGTCTTGCAATCTGTTATTGTGATGCTTCAAGTTTTGTCAATGTTGTTTAAGGTTGCCTTCTCTAGTCAGATGTTCTGTGTTTTCATATGAATTTTAGCATTGTTTTCTCTCCATCTGGGCAAAATGCTATTTGACCTTTGCTTGGGATCCCATTGTGTCTGTAAATTGCTTATGGTAGAATGGATATTTGCATTATGTTGATTTTGCCAATGAGTCAACGTGGAAGATTTTTCCATTTTTGTGTGTCGTCTTCCATTTCTTAATGTTTTGTAACTTTATTGTAGACATTTTCATGGATATGAAATTGGACACAGAGTTGACACGGAAGTTCAGCTGCTGGGTAATCTTCCATTTCTGGGGACTGCTCTGCTTTCTTGTAAAACCCAGCTGTGCCTTCACCCTGGACAGGAGCAACTGGTTAGTAGTACATGTGGCTGTGTCCTGCTGATGGCAGCCCTTGGGCCCAAGGAGGAGAGAAGGGAAGGGAAGGGAACCCTGTGCCCTGGGGTTGGGCTGCCAGGCTGACAGCAAAGTGGACTTCCAGACTTTGTGAAGGAAGGTCAAGTGGTGGGAGTCCTATATACATGTGGAGACAGAAATGTCGGGGTCTAGTGTTCCTAGAATAGAGGAACCACAGAGACAGAGTTGAATAAGATATTGGCGAATGATTTCCCTGGGGCTTTGCCAAGAATTGTGGGGCAAAGAACATGCTAAGAAGGGAAGAATGGTTGTCCAGGCAGTGGGAGGGGAATCTGGGAGGAAAACTGTCAAATGTTTAATCAGAGGAAAAACATAAGAGTCTGGTTTGGAGAGATGTGGTAATAGTTGTTTGGGTTTTAGATTTTCAGGCTAAGGACGATGGGATTGCAAGTACTTCATGCAGTGGGAGTGGAGGGTTAGATGCCATGGAAGAACCTGGGGCGTGCAAGGTTTTGGGAGCTGAAAACAGTTTGTGTCTGTATGTCACCATCCTATGATAGAAAAAGGAAAATGGAAGGATTGTGGGGAGGAAGGCAGGCAACTTTGAGGAGAGTTGTAATAGGGAAGAGCTGTAATAGGTCTGCTTGTAAGAACTAGTGGAGTATCAGAGTGTGAGGTCCAGGATAGGCCCTGGGGAGAAACCTTACGAAAAGTGAGGGAAGGGATATCAGGAGGCGGGCAGAGGGAACTTTCAGGAGGGACTGGGGAATGGGTGCTGAGTTAATCAGGAAATTTGACCAAAGTGTGCAGACTACCAAGAGATGGAGAAGATGTTATCTGAAAGAAAACTGGGTTGATAGGGGTCTTGGGAACAGGGAGAACATGTTTTAGCCTATGAATGAAGTTTGTGGCTTGTGGAAGAGGAGTTTCTCTTGGTAAATATATTTTTCTTGGCTTTCAAAGGAGTGTCTGCTATGTGCCCACATTTGTTCTAGTTATTTAAGATATTGCAGAGAGCATCATGAGGGTCAATGAAAAAGTCTGTGGAAAGAGGAATTTGTAAGTTTGTTTCATTGTGTGTGTGTGTGTGTGTGTGTGTCTGTGTACAGAGAGATAGAGAATTATTCTTATCAATTCAACTGATGATGTTTGAAGTCCTTGACAATTTCTTGTTTTCCCTGCCGTGAAGCATACTGCAATAAATATTGTGGTGAACGTATCTCTGATACAATACGTTCATGTATTTTGGGTTATATCAGTAGAGGAATTGTTCCATCATATGACAAGTCTGTTTTTATTTTCTTAAGAAATCTTTATATCGTTTTCCACAGTAGTTGCACTAATTTAAATTTTTACCACCAGTGTGTAAGTGTTCCACTTTTCCCACCTCCTCCTCCTCATTGTGACTCTCTGTCCTTTCGGTTTTAGCCAGTATATACGTGTGAGCTGATATCCCATTGTGGTTTGGACTTGCATTTCCCTGATAGCTTGTGATGTTGAGCATTTTTTCCTATATTTGTTGGCCATCTGTATATCTATGGGGAACTGTCTGTTGCGTTCCTTTGGCAATTTCATAACCTGATTGGTGGTTTTTTTGCTGTTTTTTTTTTAAGTTGCAAATATATTCTTTTCTTTCTTTCTATTTTTTTAAACTTTTATTTAGTAAATATAAATTTCCAAAGTACAGTTTATGGATTACAATGGCTTCCCCCCATATCTTCCCTCCCACTCGCACCTCTCCCATCTCCAGCTCCCTCTCCCATTCCATTCACATCAAGATTCATTTTCAATTATCTTTATATACAGAAGATCAATTTAGTATATATTGAGTAAATATTTCATCAGTTTGCACCTGCACAGAAACACAAAGTGTAAAATACTGTTTCAGTACTAGTTATAGCATTACTTCACGTAGGACAACACCTTAAGGACAGATCCCACATGAGGAGTAAGGACACAGTGACTCCTGTTTTTGACTTAACAATTTGGCACTCTTGTTTATGGCATCAATAATCTGCCTAGGCTCTAGTCATGAGTTACTGAGGCTATGGAAGCCTTTTGAGTTCGCCAACTTCGATCTTATTCCCACAGGGTCATAGTCAAAGTGGAAGTTCTCTCCTCCCTTCAGAGAAAGGTACCTCCTTCTTTGATGGCCCCGTTCCTTCCACTGGGATCTCACTCGCAGAGATCTTCCACTTAGGTCTTCTTTTTTTTTCTTACCCCAGAGTGTCTTGGCTTTCCATGCCTAAAATACTCTCATGGGGTCTTCAGCCAGATCTGACTGCCTTAAGGGCTGATTCTGAGGCCAGAGTGCCATTTAGGACATCTGCCATTTTATGAGTCTGCTGTGTATCCCGCTTCCCATGTTGGATTGTTCTCTCCCTTTTTGATTCTGTCAGTTAGTATTAGCAGACACTAATCTTGTTTTTGTGATCCCTGTGATTCTTGGACCTATCGGTGTGATCAGTTGTGAACTGAAATTGATCACTTGGACTAGTGAGATGGCATTGGTACATGCAATCTTGATGGGATTGAATTGGAATCCTCTGGCAGATTTCTAACTCCACCATTTGGGGCAAGTTCAAATGAGCATGTTTCAAAATGTACATCTCCTCCCTCTCTTATTCCCACTCATATTTAACAGGGATCACTTTTCAGTTAAAATTTAAACACCTAAGAATAATTGTGTGTTAATTACAGAGTTCAACCCAATAGTACTAGAACAAAATGTACTAAAAGGGATAAAGTATTAAATTGTACAGCAACAGTGATGACAAGGGCTGATCAAGTCACTGTTTTTCATTGTGTCCATTTCACTTCAACAAGTTTTCCCTTTGGTGCTAAGTTCGTTGTCACTGATCAGGGAAAACATATGATATTTTCCCTTTTGGACTGGATTAATTCATTCAGCATGGTGTTTTCCAGATTCCTCCATTTTGTTGCAAATGACCTGATTTCATTATTTTTGATTGCTGTATAGTATTCTATAGAGTGCATTTCCCATAATTTCTTTATCCAGTCTACTATTGATGGGCATTTCGGTGATTCCAGGTCTTAGCTATTGTGAATTGAGCTGCAATAAACATTAGGGTGCAGACCGCTTTTTTGTTTGCCAATTTAATTTCCTTTGGGTAAATTCCAAGGAGTGGGGTGGCTGGGTTGAATGGTAGGGTTATGTTCAGGTTTCTGCTGAATCTCCAGACTGACTTCCATAGTGGCTTTACCAGTCTACATTCTCACCAACAGTGGGTTAGTGTCCCTTTTCCCCACATCCTCGCCAGCATCTGTTGTTGGTAGATTTCTGTATGTGAGCCATTCTAACCGGGGTGAGGTGAAACTGCTTGTGATCTTGAATATTTTTTCATGTGTCTGTTGGCCATTTGGATTTCCTCTTTTGAAAAATGTCTATTGAGGTCCTTGGCCCATCTCTTAAGTGGGTTGTTTGTTTTGATGTTGTGGAGTTTCTTGATTTCTTTGTAGATTCTGGTTATCAACCCTTTATCTGTTGAATAGTTTGCAAATATTTTCCCATTCCGTCCATTGCCTCTTCACTTTCCTTACTGTTTCTTTTGCAGTACAGATACTTCTCAATTTGATGCAATCCCAAATGGTAATTTTGGCTTTGACTGCCTGTGCCTCCCGGGTCTTTTCCAGAAATTCTTTGCCTGTGCCAATATCTTGAAGGGTTTCTCCAATGTTCTCTAATAACTTGATGGTGTCAGGTCGTAGATTTAGGTCTTTAATCCACGTTGAGTGGATTTTTGTGTAAGGTGTAAGGTAGGGGTCTTGCTTCATGCTTCTGCATGTGGAGATCCAGTTTTCCCAGCACCATTTATTGAATAGACTGTCCTTGCTCCAGGAATTGGTTTTAGATCCTTGATCAAATATAAGTTGGCTGTAGATGTTTGGGTTGATTTCTGGTGTTTCAATTCTGTTCCATTGGTCTATCCATCTGTTTCTGTACCAGTACCATGCTGTTTTGATAACAACTGCCCTGTAGTATGTCCTGAAATCTGGTATTGTGTTGCTTCCGACTTTGTTTTTGTTGTACAAGATTGCTTTAGCTATTCAAGGTCTCCTGAGTCTTCATATGAATTTCAGCATGGTTTTTTCCAGATCTGAGAAGAAGGTCTTCGGTATCTTGATTGGTATTGCATTGAATCTATAAATTACTTTTGGGAGAATGAACGTTTTGATGATATTGATGCTTCCCATCCATGGGCATGGAAGATTTTTCCATTTTTTGGTATCCTCTTCTATTTCTTTCTTTAAGGTTTTGTAATTTTCATCGTAGAGATCCTTAACATCCTTGGTTAAGTTTATACCAAGGTATTTGATTGTTTTTGTGGCTATTGTGAACGGGATTGATCTTAGCAGTTCTTTCTCAGCTGTGGCATTGCCTGTGCATACAAAGGCTGTTGGTTTTTGTGCATTGATTTTATATCCTGCTACATGGCCAAATTCTTCTATGAGAACCAATAGTCTCTTAGTGGAGTTCTTTGGATCCCCTAAATAAAGAATCATATCATCTGCAAAGAGGGATAGTTTGATTTCTTCCTTCCCAATTTATATCCCTTTAATTTCTTTTTCTTACCCAATAGCTCTGGTTAGAACTTCCAGAACTATGTTGAATAGCAGTGGTGAGAGTGGGCATCCCTGTCTGTTACCGGATCTCAGTGGAAGTGCTTCCAACTTTTCCCCATTCAATAGGATGCTGGCTGTGGGTTTTTCGTAAATTGCTTTGATTGTATTGATGAATGTTCCTTCTATACCCAGTTTGCTTAGAGTTTTCATCATGAAAGGGTGTTGTATTTTATCAAATGCTTTCTCTGCATCTATTGAGATAATCATATGGTTTTTCTTTTGCAGTGTGTTAATGTGGTGTATCACATTGATTGTTTTGCGCACATTAAACCATCCCTGCATACCAGGGATAAATCCCACTTGGTCTGGGTGGATGATCTTTCTGATGTGTTGTTGCATTCTATTGGCGAGAATTTTATTGAGGATTTTTGCATCTATGTTCATCAGGGATATTGGTCTGTAATTTTCTTTCAATGCTGCATCTTTTTCCGGCTTAGGAATTCAGGTGATGCTGGCTTCCTAGAAAGAATTTGGGAGGATTCCCTCTTTTTCGATTGTTCTGAATAGTTTGAGTAGAATTGGAGTCAGTTCTTCTTTAAATGTCTGGTAGAATTCAGCAGTGAATCCATCTGGTCCTGGGCTTTTCTTGTTGGGAGGGCCTTTATTATTGTTCCAATTTCTGTCTCAGTTATTGGATTTTTAGGTTTTCAATGTCTTCCTGGTTCAATTTAGGTAGGTTGCATGTGTCCAGGAATCTATGTGTTTCTGATAGACTTCCCTGTTCGCTGGCATGCAGGTCCTTGTAGTAATTTCTGATGATTCTTTTTATTTCTGCGGTGTCTCTTGTTACATTTCCTTTTTCATCTCTGATTGTATTCATTTGGGTCATCTTTTTTTAGTTAGTTGGGACAGTGGGGTGTCAATTTTGTTTATTTTTTCAAAAAACCAGCTCCTCGTTTGGCTGATTTTTTGTAATGTTGTTTTGGATTCAATCCTATTGATTTCTTCTCTGATTTTAATTATTTCTCTTCTCCTACTAGATTTGGGTCTGGTTTTCTGCAGTTGTTCTAGATCCTTGAGATACAAGTCCAGTTAAAAGACACCGAATGGCTGAATGGGTTAAGGAACAAAACCCATCTATTTGCTGCTTACAAGAAACACATCTTTCCAACAAAGATCCATACAGACTGAAAGTGAAAGGATGGAAAAAGATATACCATGCCAACAGAAATGAAAAAAGAGCGGGTGTAGCCATCTTAATATCGGACAACATAAACTTTACCACAAAAACTGTTAAGAGAGACAAAGAGGGACACTATATAATGATTAAGGGATCAATACAACAAGAAGATATAACAATTATCAAGGTATATGCATCTAACTACAGGGCACCAGTTTATCTAAAAGATTTTAACGGACTTAAAGGGAGACTTAGACCCCAATACAATAGTACTGGGGGACTTCAATACTCCATCTCAGAAATAGACAGATCAACAGGACAGAAGATCAACAAGGATACAGTAGATTTAAATGACACTATAGCCCAAACAGATCTAACAGATCTATACAGAACTTTCAATCCTACAGCTAAAGATTTTACATTCTTCTCAGCAGTACATGGAACCTTCTCTAGGATTGACCACATACTAGGCCATAAAGCAAGTCTTAGCAAATTCAAAAGAACTAGAATCATACCATGCAGCTTCTCAGACCATAAAGGAATGAAGTTGGAAATTAGCAACTCAGGAATCCCTAGAGCATACACAAACACATGGAGATTGAACAACATGCTCCTGAATGAACAATGGGTCATAGAAGAAATTAAAAGAGAAATCAAAAATTTTCTGGATGTAAATGAGGATAAGAGCACAACATACCAAAACTTATGGGACACAGCAAAAGCAGTGTTAAGAGGCAAGTTTATAGCAATAGGTGCCTACATCAAGAAATTGGAAAGGCACCAAATAAATGAGCTTTCAATGTATCTCAAGGATCTAGAAAACCTACAGCAAACCAGACCCAAATCTAGTAGGAGAAGAGAAATAATTAAAATCAGAGAAGAAATCACAACAGGATTGAATCCAAAAAAAAAAAAAAAACATTACAAAAAATCAGCCAAACGAGGGGCTGTTTTTTTGAAAAAATAAACAAAATTGACGCCCCATTGGCCCAACTAACTAAAAAAAAAGAAGAGAAAGACCAAATCAATAAAATCAGAGATGAAAAAGGAAACGTAACAACGGACACCACAGAAATAAAAAGAATCATCAGAAATTACTACAAGGACTTGTATGCCAGGAAACAGGGAAACAAATCTATCAGAAATGGATAGATTCCTAGACACATGCAACCTACCTAAATTGAACCAGGAAGACATTGAAAACCTAAATAGATCCATAACTGAAACAGAAATTGAAACAGTAATAAAGGCCCTCCCAACAAAGAAAAGCCCAGGACCAGATGGATTCACTGCTGAATTCTACCAGACATTTAAAGAAGAACTGACTCCAATTCTACTCAAACTATTCAGAACAATCGAAAAAGAGGGAGTCCTCCCAAATTCTTTCTATGAAACCAGCATCACCTTAATTCCTAAGCCGGAAAAAGATGCAGCATTGAAAGAAAATTACAGACCAATATCCCTGATGAACATAGATGCAAAAATCCTCAATAAAATTCTCGCCAATAGAATGCAACAACACATCAGAAAGATCATCCACCCAGACCAAGTGGGATTTATCCCTGGTATGCAGGGATGATTTAATGTGCGCAAAACAATCAATGTGATACACCACATTAACAGACGGAAGAAGAAAAACCACATGATTATCTCAATAGATGCAGAGAAAGCATTTGATATAATAGAACAACCGTTCATGATGAAAACTCTAAGCAAACTGGGTTTGGAAGGAATATTCCTCAATACAATCAAAGCCATCTATGAAAAACCCACAGCCAACATCCTATTGAATGGGGAAAAGTTGGAAGCACTTCCACTGAGATCCGGTAACAGACAGGGATGCCCACTCTCACCACTGCTATTCAACATAGTTCTGGAAGTTCTAGCCAGAGCTATTGGGTAAGAAAAAGAAATTAAAGGGATACAAATTGGGAAGGAAGAAATCAAACTATCCCTCTTTGCAGATGATATGATTCTTTATTTAGAGGACCCAAAGAACTCTACTAAGAGACTATTGGAACTCATAGAAGAGTTTGGCAAAGTAGCAGGGTATAAAATCAATGCACAAAAATCAACAGCCTTTGTATACACAGACAATGCCGTGGCTGAGGAAGAACTTCTAAGATCAATCCCATTCAAAATAGCTACACAAACAATCAAATACCTTGGAATAAACTTAACCAAGGATGTTAAGGATCTCTACGATGAAAATTACAAAACCTTAAAGAAAGAAATAGAAGAGGATACCAAGAAATGGAAAAATCTTCCATGCTCATGGATGGGAAGCATCAATATCATCAAAATGTCCATTCTCCCAAAAGTAATTTATAGATTTAATGCAATACCAATCAAGATACCGAAGACCTTCTTCTCAGATCTGGAAAAAACCATGCTGAAATTCATATGAAGACTCAGGAGACCTCGAATAGCTAAAGCAATCTTGTACAACAAAAACAAAGTCGGAAGCAACACAATACCAGATTTCAGGACATACTACAGGGCAGTTGTAATCAAAACAGTATGGTACTGGTACAGAAACAGATGGATAGACCAATGGAACAGAATTGAAACACCAGAAATCAACCCAAACATCTACAGCCAACTTATATTTGATCAAGGATCTAAAACCAATTCCTGGAGCAAGGACAGTCTATTCAATAAATGGTGCTGGGAAAACTGGATCTCCACATGCAGAAGCATGAAGCAAGACCCCTACCTTACACCTTACACAAAAATCCACTCAACGTGGATTAAAGACCTAAATCTACGACCTGACACCATCAAGTTATTAGAGAACATTGGAGAAACCCTTCAAGATATTGGCACAGGCAAAGAATTTCTGGAAAAGACCCGGGAGGCACAGGCAGTCAAAGCCAAAATCAACTATTGGGATTGCATCAAATTGAGAAGTTTCTGTACTGCAAAAGAAACAGTCAGGAGAGTGAAGAGACAACCGACAGAATGGGAAAAAAATATTTGCAAACTATGCAACAGATAAAGGGTTAATAACCAGAATCTATAAAGAGATCAAGAAACTCCACAAAAACAAAACAAACAACCCACTTAAGAGATGGGCCAAGGACCTCAATAGACATTTTTCAAAAGAGGAAATCCAAATGGCCAACAGGCACATGAAAAAATGTTCAAGGTCACTAGCAATCAGGGAAATGCAAATCAAAACCACAATGAGGTTTCACCTCACCCCGGTCAGAATGGCTCACATTCAGAAATCTACCAACAACAGATGCTGGCGAGGATGTGGGGAAAAAGGGACACTAACCCACTGTTGGTGGGAATGCAAACTGGTCAAGCCACTATGGAAGTCAGTCTGGAGATTCCTCAGAAACCTGAATATAACCCTACCGTTCGACCCAGCCATCCCACTCCTTGGGTTTTACCCAAAGGAAATTAAATTGGCAAACAAAAAAGCAGTCTGCACCCTAATGTTTATTGCAGCACAATTCACAATAGCCAAGACCTGGAACCAACCTAAATGCCCATCAACGGTAGACTGGATAAAGAAATTATGGGGTATGTACTCTTTAGAATACTATACCACAGTAAGAAACAACGAAATCCAGTCATTTGCAACAAAATGGAGGAATCTGGAACACATCCTGCTGAGTGAAATAAGCCAGTCCCAAAGGGACAAATAGCATATGTTCTCCCTGATCGGTGACAACTGACTGAACACCAAAAAGGAAACCTGTTGAAGTGAAATGGACACTATGAGAAACGGTGACCTGATCAGCATAGCCCTGACTGTTAATGAAGTACTTAATTCATTATCCCTCTTAGTAGTTCTTTTTTTTTGGTCTGTTCTACTTAATATGACTGGTTTTATTCTGTAATTAATACACAGTTATTCTTAAGTGTTGAAATTTAACTGAAATGTGATCCCTGTTAAACATAAGAGTGGGGATAAGAGAGGGAAGAGATGTACAATTTGGGACATGCTCAAGCTCACTTGCCCCAAATGGTAGAGTTAGAAACATACCAGGGGACTCCAATTTAATCCCATCAAGGTGGCATGTACCAGTGCCATCTCACTATTCCAAGTGATCAATTTCAGTTCACAATCGTCATAATGAAAGGACTAAGAGTCAAAGGGAGCACATAAACACGTCTAGTACCTGCTAATACTAACCGATAGAATAAATAAAGGGGAGAGTGATCCAACATGGGAAGCGAGATACTCAGCAGACTCATAGAATGACGGATGTCCTAAATAGCACTCTGGCCTCAGAATCAGCCCTAAAGGCATTCCGATCTGGCTGAAAAGCCCATGAGAGTATTTCAGGCATGGAAAGCCAAGACACAATGGCAAAAAAAACAAAAAACAAAACAAAACAAACAAACCTAAATGAAAGATCTCTGTGAGTGAGATCCCAGTGGAAAGAACAGGTCTTCAAAGAAGGAGGTACCTTTCTCTGAAGGGAGGAGAGAACCTCCACTTTGACTAGGACCTTGTCTAAACAAGATAAGAGTCGGAAAACTCAAGGGGCTTCCATAGCCTTGGAGACTCATGACTGGTGCATAGGGAGATTACTGATGCCATAAACAGGAGTGTCAATTTGTAAAGTCAACAACAGGAGTCACTGTGCACTTACTCCTCATGTAGGATCTCTGTCCTTAATGTGCTGTACATTGAGACTTAATGCTATAACGAGTACTGAAACAGTATATTTCACTTTGTGTTTCTATGGGGGTGCAAACTGTTGAAATCTTTACTTAATGCATACTAAACTGATCTGTTGAAGAAATTAGCAATTCCCAACTTGACTCTCACTGGGATTAAACATGACAATAGGTCTGATCTGATTTCATCATCATTTAAAAAATCATCTATTATTTTTCACTTTATGTTTCTGTGTGGGAGCAAACTGTTGAAATCTTTACTTAATGTATGCTAAACTGATCTTCTGTATATAAAGAGAATTGAAAATGAATCCTCATGTGAGTGGAAGGGGAGAGGGAATGGGAAAGGGGAGGGTTGCGGGTGGGAGGGACGTTATGGGGGGGAAGCCATTGTAATTCATAAGCCGTACTTTGGAAATTTATATTCATTAAATAAAAGTTAAAAATAAAATCTAGCTCCTGAAGGAGAGTTAAGTCATGTGGAGTCTTACTATCCCCCCAAACCAAGTGATCTACCTATAGGCATTTGTATCGTCTTCACAATTTTTAATTATTGGAAATCATTGCCTTAAGAATAAAGATGCTGAGTAATAATAATAAAAAAAAAACAACCAGCTCCTCATTTGGCTGATTTTTTTTGTAATGTTGTTTTGGATTCAATCCTATTGATTTCTTCTCTGATTTTATTTATTTCTCTTCTCCTACTAGATTTGGGTCTGGTTTGCTGCAGTTTTTCTATATCCTTGAGATACATTGAAAGCTCATTTATTTGGTGCCTTTCCAGTTTCTTGATGTAGGCACCTATTGATATAAACTTGCCTCTTAACACTGCTTTTGCTGTGTCCCATAAGTTTTGGTATGTTGTGCTCTTATCCTCATTTACTTCCAGAAGGTTTTTGATTTCTCTTTTGATTTCTTCTGTGACCCATTGTTCATTCAGGAGCATGCTGTTCAATCTCCATGTGTTTGTGTATGCTCTAGGGATTCCTGAGTTGCTAATTTCCAACTTCATTCCCCTATAGTCTGAGAAGCTGCATGGTATGATTCTAGTTCTTTTGAATTTGCTAAGACTTGCTTTATGGCCTAGTCTGTGGTCAATCCTAGAGAAGGTTCCATGTACTGCTGAGAAGAATGTAAATTATTTAAATGTAGAATGAAAAGTTCTGTATAGATCTGTTATATCTGTTTGGGCTATAGTGTTGTTTAAATCTACTGTTTCCTTGTTGATCTTCTGTCCTGTTGATCTGTCTATTTCTGAGATGGAGTATTGAAGTCCCCCAGTACTATTGTATTGGAATCTAACTCTCCCCTTAAGTCCCTTAACATATCTTTTAAATAAACCAGTGCCCTGTAGTTAGGTGCATATACATTGATAATCGTTATATCTTCCTGTTGAATTGATCCCTTAATCATTATATAGTGTCCCTCTTTGTCTCTCTTAACAGTTTTTGTGGTAAAGTTTATGTTGTCTGATATTAAGATGGCTACACCCACTCTTTTTCATCTCTGTTGGCATGGTATATCTTTTTCCAGCCTTTCACTTCGTCTGCATGCATCTTTGTTGGAAAGATGTGTTTCTTGTAAGCAGCAAATAGATGGGTTTTGTTCCTTAACCCATTCAGCCAATCTGTGTCTTTTAACTCTAGAGTTGAGGCCATTAACGTTCAATGTGACTATTGATTAGTAGTAACTTTGCCCTGCCATTTTCTCAAAGATATTTTCTAATATGTGCTTTGAACTTCCTCTGATCTTTTGCTGTGAGGTTTCCTTACTTTACCTTCTTTCATATTGATGCCCGTGTTTATATCTTTGTGTTTAACACATCTTTAAACATGTTTTGCAGTGCTGGACGAGTGGCGACATATTCTTTCAATTTCTGTTTGCTCTGAAAGGTCTTTACTTCACCTTGATCCACAAATGAGAGCTTTGCAGGATATAATATTCTGGGCTGGCAGTTTTTCTCTCTTAATATCTGGGCAATGTCTCACCATTCCCTCCTAGCCTGTAGATGCTGTGAGTCTAATTGGAGATTAGATTTCTCTTCACTATCACACTTTCCTTTTCCACTAATTTCTGCATTTCATTTTGATTCCTCTTTAAGATTTCATTTTCATGAGAGAGATTTTCTATCCTGTCCAGAAAGGATTTCTGCAGTTCAAGAATTTGTTTTTGAAAAATTCTAAATGTTTTTATCATAAATTTTTTTGAAATCCGTATCCTGCATTTCTTCTATCTCATCATCTTCATAATCTTGGCTTGGGGTGTCTTGTTCATTTGGGGGCATCATAATGTCTTCCTTGTTCTTGTTTCCTCGGTTTCTGCATTTGTTGCTTGGCATTGTGGAGATATTCTTTGGATTCTTCTTCCCTCGCTGTGGTGTTTTTTCTTGTTATATACTATGACTGTATTAAGTGGACTGTCTGCTTTTGATGGAGCCTTAGAGGCTTGAGATGGGTGTGGCCAGAGTGCTCTGTTTGGTTCTTCAGGGTTAAGGGTCTGCCAAAGGTGACACACCCAGGTTAGGCATGGTAAATCTCTCTCTCTCTCTGTCTCTCTCTCTCTTTCTTTTTTTTTTTTTTGATTCAGAAGGGAAGAATTTCCGCACAGCTGAGCGGAATATTAGGCAGTCAGCTTCTGATCTCTGGCTCCTGTGGGTTCAACATTCATCTGCTCTTTCCCAAGGATGACACCAAGACTCTGTGGTACCCCGACTGTGGGCTCAAATTCCCTTGCAGTCTCCCACCAGGTTGCCAAGGTTACCAAATTGTAGCGTCTCTGGCGAGTACTCACATAAACTCTGAGTTCTCTCACCCACCATCTCTTTTTTCACAATCTCAGTTCATTAGCTCCATGCATTCACTAGGTCCTAACCTTCTGTTATTTCACCCCCCCAGAGTCAGGTTTTTCTGGTTGGCTGATGGCGGGCACTGCTTTAAGTATGTCCAAAATGACGCCTGCTCTTTGTCTTGCTTGCTTTTTAGAGGTGAGCGGAGAGAGAGAGACTTGTGTCCATACTGGTCCCCCCTTTTTTTTCCTCTCTCCTCTAGTTAGCCTGATGAACTTTCCCCCACAAGACTTCAAGCCCTTAATGAGAAACCACTACAGATTTTTTGGTTTGTTTGGGGGATTTATTTGTTTATTTGAAAGTCAGAGTATCAGAGAGGGAGGGAGAGACAGAGATGTTTCATCCACTGGCTATAAGAAGCCAGGAGCCGGGGGCCCCACGTTGTCTCCCCACAAGGGTGACAGAGGCCCAAACAATCGACCCACCCTCAACAGCCATTCCTTAGGCCTCTAAAAGGGTGCTGGATCAGAAGTGGAGCAGCCAGGGCAGGCACTGTTCCCCACAATGGATTCCAGCGCTGCTGGTGGCCCTACCCACTACACCACAACACTGGTATCTGGCCTCACTGTTTTTGACCATACTTGTAAGAACAGTCTTCTGAGAAGTGCACGGCTGCCCCATCTCAGTTTATTTTTTATAAATGATGAGAGATATGGATCTAATTCCATTCTTCTACACGAATACATCGAGCTTTGCCAGCACCGTTTGTTGAAGAGATTATCCTTACACTGATGAAAGGTCTGAACCCTTTTGTCAAAAATCAGGTGGCCATAAGTATTTAGATTAACTTAGGGATTCTCTGTTTCGCTCCATTGGTATGTATCAGTTTTTTTATTGCCAGGCACATGGTGTTTTAATTAGTACACTTTTTTAGTACGCTGTGAAGTCAGGTATTGTGATGTCTCCAGCTTGATTTTTATTTCTTCAGGATCACCTTAGTGGTTCTGGATCTTCTGTGGTTCTGTATGAATTGGAGGGTTGTTTTTTCTAATTCTGTAAAGAATGTCATTGGTATTCTGTAGATTTCTTTCCATGAAATAGATATTTTAATGATACACATTCTGCCAATCCACAAGTAAGGAATATCTTTCCTTTTTTTGTGTGTGTCCTTGATTATTCTTTGGTCAGTGTTTGATAATTTTTATTGTAGAGCTCTTTCACTTATTTGATTAAATTTATTCCTAAATATACTGATTTTTGTTCCCTCTTAACATTGCATTTGCTGTGTCCCATACATTTTGTTATGTTGTACTGTTATCTTCAATCATTTCCAGAAATTTCTTGATTTCCATTTTGATTTCTCCTACGACCCACCATTCATTCAGGAGCATGTTCCTCGGTCTCCATGTGTTTGCATATGTTCTGGAGTTTCTTGAGTTGTTGATTTCCCGTTTCCTTGCATTTTGGTCATAGAAGATGGGTGAAATGATTTCAGTCATTGAGTTTACTAGGCTTGCTTCTGGCCTATCATATGTTGTGTCCTAGTGAATGTTCCAGGGACTGATGAGAAGAATGTGTATTCTGCTAGTGTGAGATGAAAAGTTCTGAGTTAGGACTTCAAACAGGGCAGCCTGTTCCCCAGGACACAGTGATGAGTGACTGCGTCATCTATAATTGTGACATAATGAAAGGGCTAGGAAACGACCAAGAGAAGACAGTTCAGGTGTTCTTGTAAGATACCGTTTTTTAGTTAAGAGATCCAAATTCCATGCATTTCATAAATGCAATTTAGATACACGGTGATAGTCCCAACCCTCCCTCCCTGTCTGTGGCACAACACATTGCACACTTGGTTGTCTGACTCCAGGCAGCAGCCCCGGAACTGACCAGGCCAGGATGCTGGGTGGGTATCTGTCGTTCAGTAGCCGTGACCATGGGCAGTTTGGCAGAGCTGTGCACCATGTGGGAGTGGCTGGGTGTTAGCACGGGAGGTGTAGAGAGCTCCACACTGCCCTGAGCTTCTGGTGGGCTGGATTGGGAGCAACAATGCCCTTGGAGTGCTCCTGATGATGGTGAGCACAGGAAAGGCATGTCAGGCTGGGGCTCAGGCTGCAGCCCGTGGTTCTTCAAGGTAGTGTGGCCTCTTCCGCTGACACTGTGTATTCTTGGAGGAAGGGGCAGGTGTTAGTTGGATGGTGCTTGCATAGTAGGCCTCGGGGAGAAGTAGGCGATGTCTGTGGGAGTGGTGTCGAGGTTGAGGCCAGCTGGCAGTGGCATTGGCGGTAGTGTTACGGTAGGCTTGGAGAGTGCATGAGGGATTTGCTGCGTTTAAGCTTACGGACAGAGAGATGCCCAGGGCCTGCCTCAAAGGATTTGGGAACTGGGGCTTCCCAGTGGCATTCTCCCCCGAAATCTGCAGGTTCAGAGGCAGTGGGGGTGGGCGGTGGCTCAGCCATGAGGAAACCGAGAAGCAGATGCCTGCCTCCCCTCCTGCCTCCCAGAGGACACGGATGTGAAATTAACCCAGAGTAGACTAGTGTTCTCTAGTAATTTGATGATACTGAGTTTTAGATTTCGTTCCTTGAAGTGTTTTTAGTTGCTTTTTTTTTTGACAGGCAGAGTGGACAATGAGAGAGAGATAGAAAGGTCTTCCTTTTCCGTTGGTTCATCCTCCAATGGCCACTGCAGTCGGCGCATTGTGGCCAGCGCACCACACTGATCTGAAACCAGGAGCCAGGAGCCAGGTGCTTCTCCTGGTCTCCCATGTGAGTGCAGGGCCCAAGGATCCGGGCCATCCTCCACTGCACTCCTGGGCCACAGCAAAGATCTGGCCTGGAAGAGGGGCAACCGGGACAGAATCCGGTGCCCCGACCGGGATTAGAAACCGGTGAGGTGCGCCGCAGGTAGACGATTAGCCTATTGAGCCACAGCGCCAGCCATTTAGTTGCTTTTTGTATAGGTGTAAGGTATGGGTCTTCTTTCAGAGTTCTGCATATCTGTGCAGTTTTCTCAGGACCATTTTTTGAAGAAACTGTCCCTTGTACCTGGGATTGATCTTCGGCTCCTTCTTGACAGATAGATTAGTTGTAGATATGTGTGTGTTATTTCAGATGTTTCTTTTCTGTTCCTTTGTTCTGTATGTCAGTTTTTTTACTATACCAAGCTGTTTTGATTGTAACTGTCCTGTTCTGTGTCTTGCAATCTGTTATTGCGATGCTTCGAGTTTTGTCAATGTTGTGTAAGGTTGCTTTCTCTATTCAGATGTTCTGTGTTTTCATATGAATTTTAGCATTGTTTTCTCTCCATCTGGGCAAAATGCTAT
This sequence comes from Oryctolagus cuniculus, assembly GCF_964237555.1. NCBI lineage: Eukaryota > Metazoa > Chordata > Mammalia > Lagomorpha > Leporidae > Oryctolagus > Oryctolagus cuniculus. The sequence goes on from NC_091450.1 coordinate 55,891,954, forward strand.
TAGACCTTTGCTTAGGATCCCATTTTGTCTGTAAATTGCTTATGGTAGAATGGATATTTGCATTATGTTAATTTTGCCAGTGAATCAGTATGAACGATTTTTCCATTTTTGTGTGTCTTCTTCCATTTCTTTAATGTTTTGTAACTTTTTTGGCTGGTGCCGCGGCTCACTAGGCTAATCCTCTGCCTAGCGGCACCAGCACACCGGGTTCTAGTCCCGGTCGGGGTGCCGGATTCTGTCCCGGTTACCCCTCTTCCAGGCCAGCTCTCTGCTGTGGCCAGGGAGTGCAGTGGAGGATGGCCCAAGTGCTTGGGCCCTGCACCCCATGGGAGACCAGGAAAAGCACCTGGCTCCTGGCTCCTGCCATTGGATCAACGCGGTGCGCCGGCCGCAGCATGCCAGCTGTGGCGGCCATTGGAGGGTGAACCAACAGCAAAGGAAGACCTTTCTCTCTGTCTCTCTCTCTCTCTCACTGTCCACTCTGCCTGTCAAAAAAAAAACTTTTTTGCAGACATTTTCATGGATATGGAACTGGACACCGAGTTGACGCTGAATTTCAGCTGCTGGGTAATCTTCCATTTCTGGAACCTCCTTGGCTTCCTGGTAAAACCCAGTTGTGCCTTCACCCTGGACAGGAGCAGCTGGTTAGTACATGTGGCTGTGTCCTGTTGATGGCAGCCCTTGGGCCCAAAGGGGAGCGGAGGGAATGGAAGGGAACCCTGTTCCTGCAGTTGGGCTGGCCAGGCTGAGAACAAGGTGGACTTCCAACCTTTGGGATGGAGGGTCAAGTCGGGGAGCCCTATATACATGTAGAGACAGAAATGTGGAGGCCTAGCATTCCTAGAATTGAGTGGGGGCCACAGAGACAGAGGTGAATAAGATGTTGGTGAATGAGTTCCCTGGTTCTTTGTAGTTTATTAAGGGCCATAGAACATGCTAAGAAGGGAAGACTGGTTGTCCAGCCAGTGGGAGGGAGACCTGGAAGGAGAACTGCATGTGTTGACTCAGAGTACAAAACATAAGATGTATGGTTTTGGGAGACATGGTAGTAGTTGTTTGGGTTTTAGAGTTTCAAGCTAAGGACAATGGGATTGTAAGTACTTCATGCAGCGGCAGTAGAGGGTTAGATTCAATGGAAGAACCTAGGGCATGCAAGGTTTTGGGAGCTGAAAACAGGTTATTTCTGTATGTCACTATCCTGTGATAGGGAATATGGAAGGATTGTATGGAGAAAGGCAGGCGACTTTTAGGAGAATTGTAATAGGGAGGAGCCGGTAGGTCTACATGTAAGTACTAGTGGAGGCCGGCGCCGAGGCTCACTATGCTGATCCTCCGCCTTGCGACTCCAGCACACCGGGATCTAGTCCTGTTTGGGGTGCCAGATTCTGTCCTGGTTGCCCCTCTTCCAGGCCAGCTCTCTGCTGGGGCCTGGGAGTGCAGTGGAGGATGGCCCAAGTGCTTGGGCCCTGCACCTGTATGGGAGACCAGGAGTAGCACCTGGCTCCTGCCTCGGATGAGCGCGGTGCGCCGGCCACAGCACGCCAGCCACGGTGGCCATTGGAGGGTTAACCAACGGCAAAAGGAAGACATTTCTCTCTGTCTCTCTCTCTCACTGTCCACTCTGCCTGTCAAAAAAAAGAAAAGAAAAGGAAAAAAAGAACTAGTGGAGCATCAGAGTGTTAGACCCGGGACAGGGCCTGGGGAGCAACCTTAGGAAAAGTGAGGGAAAGGGTATCAGGAGGCAGGCCGAGGGAACTTGCAGGAGGGACCTGGGAATGTGTGCTGATTTAATCATGAAATTCGACCAAAGTCTACAGAGTACCAAGAGTTGGAGAGGATCTTATCTGAAATAAAATAAGGGTTAATAGGGGGCTTGGGTACATGGAGAACCTGATTTCGCCTGGGAATGAAGTTTGTGGCTTGTAGTCAGCTTATAGAAGTCAGAATTATAGCAGAGGACTTTTTCTTGGTAAATGTGTTTTTTTTCTTTTTTTTTTTTTGCTTTCAAAGTAGTGTCTGTGATGTACCCACATTTGTTCTAGTTATTTAAGGTATTGCAGAGAGCGTCATGAGGGTTTTTGAAAAAGTTTGTGGAAAGAGGGATTTGTAAGGTTGTTTCACTGTGTGAGAGTGCGCACGCGTGTGTGTGTGTGTGTGTATGTATAGTATTATGCTTACGCATTCATCTGATGAAAATTTCTTGTTTTCGCTGCCGTGAAGCATACTGCAATAAATATTGTGGTGTACGTATCTCTCTGATACAATATGTTCATGTGTTTTGGGTTATAGCCAATTGATGGGTTGCTCCATCATATGGCAAGTCTATTTCTGGTTTCTTAAAAATCTCCATACCATTTTCCACAGCAGCTGCACCAATTTACATTTCCACCACCAGTGTGTAAGTGTTCTTCTTGTCCCACATCTTCCTCATCATTGTGACTCTCTGATCTTTGGGTTTTAGCCAGTATGTACGTGTGAGCTGATATCCCATTGTGGTTTGGATTTGCATTTCCCTCATAGGTTATGATGTTGGGCATTTCTTCCTGTATTTGTTGGACATCTGTATATCTATGGGGAACTTTCTGTTGAGTTCCTTTGGCCATTTTATATCTGGATTGGTTGTGTTTTTCTTGCTGCTATTTTTTTCTAAGTTGCAGATGTATTCTTGATATTAATCCTTTGTCAGATAGGTAGCTGACAGATATCTTCTGCTCATTCTGTTGTATGTCTCTTCCATCTGTGATGACTTCCTTTGCTGTGCAAAGCTTTTAATTTCATTTAATCCCATTTGTTTAGTTTTGATTTTTCTGCTGGTCTTTGAGGGTCTTTTGCAAGGGCCATTGCCTATTCCAGTGCCTTCGAGCTTTTCTTTGTATTACCTTCAAAAAGCTTCATAGTCTCGGGTTATAGATTTAGGTCTCTGATCCGTTTTGAGTTGATTTTCCTATTTTATGGGAGTTATGAATCTAATTTCGATGTTCTACACAGATACATCCATTTTTGCCAACAGCATTTGTTGAAGAGTTTTTCCTTACTCCAGTGGATAGGTCTGAATCCTAAAAATCTGGTGTTGTACATATTTGGATTAATATTGGAGCTCACCTTGTTTTCTTCCATTGGTCTGTGTGTCACTTTTTCTGCAAGTGCTTTGATATTTTGTTTAGTGTAGATTTGTAGAATACTTTGAATCAGATGTTGTGAGGCATCTAGGCTAATTTTGTTTTGTCTTTTTTCTCAGGAACACCTCATCTATTCTGGATCTTGTGTGATTTTGTATGAATTTTCGGTTTGTTTTATGTAATTCTGTAAAGAATGTCATCGGTGTTTGGATACAAATTTAATTGAATCTTTAGGTAGCTTTAGGTGGGTTAGAGATTTTAATTATACTGATTCTTCAAATCCACCAAAAGGGATATCTTTCCATTTTTTGTGTCCTTGGTGATTTCTTTCATCAGTGTATGGCGATTTTCATGATAGAGCTCTTTGGCTTCTTTGGTTACATTTAGTCTTAAACATTTGATTTCTGTTGTTATTATCTTTGGGATTTTTTTGATTGCTGTGTCAGTGAGTTCATCATTAAGGAATAAACACTGCTGCTTACACAGTATGCTTATTTGTAACCTGTGACTTCACTTAATTGTTTCACCGGTTCTAGCAGTGTGTTTGGTGGATTGTTTTCATTTTTTCTCGTACCATAGCATGTCACCTGCAAGCATTTAGAATTTCAGTTTCTCTTTTATAATCTAGGTGCTATTTCTTCCTTTCTACTCCTTTCTTTCTCTTGTGAAAATTTACAGTACTGCATTCTGTCAGAGTGGTAAAAGGGGACATCCTTGTGTTACATGTTTGACAAAAATGCTTTCACTTTTTGCCCATCCAGCATGCCATTGGCTTCGAATTGTCATACATAGCCTTTATGATTTTGATACCTACTCCTTTTATACCTACTTTGTGGCGGTTTTTTTTTTTTTTCTTAATAATGAATGGGATTGAATCTTTTCAGGTTATTTTTCTGTATCTAATGAGATGATAATGTGTTTTTTTTAAAAAAAGCTTTATTGCATTTTTGCAAGAATTACAGAGAGAGAAACATTGTGAGAACAGGTGAGCAAGAGAGAGAGGGAGAGAGAGAGAGGTGTTATAGGCTGCAGCGGTATGGTAGGCTTGGAGAGTGCAGGAGGGATTTGCTGCATTTAAGCTTATGGGACAGAGATGCCCAGGGCATCTACCCAGCAGCATTCTCCCCCCAAATCTGCAGGTTTGGAGGCACGGGGGGGCAGCAGATCTATTGTGAGGAAGCCAAGAAGTGGATGTCTGTCTACTCTGCTCCCTCCCACAGAGCACGGATGTGAAACTCACCCAGAGTGGACGCTGAAGCTCAGCTGCCGGGTGTTCTTCCAGTTCTGGAGACTGCACAGCTTCCTGCTCAATGTCAGCTGGACCTTCTTCTGGGAGAGAAGCAACTGGTGAGCATATGTGGCCCCCTTAGTTGTGTCCATGTCCTGAGTGCACAAGGGGAAGGGAAGGGATAGCCCGTTCCCAGGGGTTGGGCGGCCCAGGCTGACACGATGTAGACTTCCACCCTGTGGCAGGGAGGGTCATGTGGGGTAGCCCCACAGGCATGGGGAGAAATGCAGGGGCCTGGTGGGCTTCAGCAGAGTGTGAGAGCATGGAAACAGGAGTGGGTAGTATGTTGGAGAATGAGTTCCCCAGGGCTCTGCAGAGCACTAGGGGCCAAAAAACATGGTAATAGGGGAATACTTGGGTATGCAGGAAATGGGAGGGAGACCTGGAGGACAAGTGTGTGCTGTTGAGTCAGAGTACAAAACCCAAGAAGTCTGGTTTGGAGAGATGTGTTAATAAAAGTTTGGGTTTTAGATTTCGGGGCTAAGAATGATGGGATTGGAAGTAAATTGTGTGGTGTGATTGGATTGTTAGATGCCATGGAAGAACCTGGGGCATGCAATGTGTTGGGAGCTGAAATCAGGTAATTTCTGTATATCGCCATCCTGGATATAGACAGGGAAATGGAAGGAATGTATGGAGGTGGTCAGGTGACTTTCAGTAGAGTTGTAATAGGGAGGAGCTGGTAGGTCTACTAGTAGAACTGGTGGAGTCTCCAAGTGTTAGATCTGGGACAGACCTTAGGAAAAGTGAGGGTAAGAAAATGGTGAGGGGTATAGTGTGGTCTTTCTTAGGGACTGTGGTATGAGTGCACGGTTAATTAGGAAACTTCAACAAAAGTCTCCGGAATACCAGGGATGGAGAGAGGCTTATGTGAGAGAAAACTGGATTGGTGTTGTGCTTAGGAAGACAAGAACCTGATCTAGCCTGGATTGAAATTTGTGGCTTGAGGTCAGCTTATAGAATCTGAATTTGGGCAGAGGACTCTCTCTTGGTAAAGGTGTATTTCTTTGTCTTTCAAAGATGTTTCTGTTATGTGCCAGCATTTGTTCTAGTTATTTAATGTAATGCAGGGGCCAACATGAGGTACTTTGAAAAGTTTGTGGAAAGAAGTGATTGTGAGTTTGCTTTCAAGACATTTTGATGAACTGCACACAGCTTTGTCGTGGTGCATGTTTTCCATATCCTTCTAGGCAGCTCTGTGTGAAAGCTTCTGCTTTCATGGAGTTTTTGTTCCCATTGCTGTTTGGGGGCTGGGGATGACTTAGTCCTGCAGGACTTTACCAGGTAGGAGTTCTTGAAATATCTTCCCCTTATGTTGCAATGTATACTTTCTTTTTTTTTTTTTTTTTTTTTTTGACAGGCAGAGTGGACAGTGAGAGAGAGAGACAGAGAGAAAGGTCTTCCTTTGCCGTTGGTTCACCCTCCAATGGCCGCCGCGGCCGGCGCACTGCGGCCGGCGCACCGCGCTGATCCGATGGCAGGAGCCAGGAGCCAGGTGCTTTTCCTGGTCTCCCATGGGGTGCAGGGCCCAAGCACCTGGGCCATCCTCCACTGCACTCCCGGGCCACAGCAGAGGGCTGGCCTGGAAGAGGGGCAACCGGGACAGAATCCGGCGCCCCGACCGGGACTAGAACCCGGTGTGCCGGCGCCGCTAGGCGGAGGATTAGCC